>NC_057407.1:48188202-48550702 GCF_019320065.1 Cervus canadensis
AACCACATGACTGGAACTTGGCATTAGGTGGGAGAACTGCTGAGCAACATAAACCCCACTTAACAAGACCCAGAGCCTCAAAGATATTTGAATGGCTAGAATATATGACGCTTCATGAAGTAATAAGGGAACTGAAAGTCTGGGTCAAGTTGGAGAACGTTTTAGCAACTTCAGCTGCATCCAGATCATCACATCACAGGTCCAGAGCAAAACACACCATCCCGAGAAGTGGACAGCCAACAGAGAAAATTCTAGGATGAGCATTGCACCCTCACACAGGGACACTAGAGAATAACGACGAACATCACAGCCTTTGAAGTAAACCATTAAAGATGGCCTTAAGTTGGGCTTTCCAGGTGGCTCAGTGGTAAAGAATCCATCTGCTAATGCAGGAACCACAGAAGACTAGGGTTCTATCCCTAGGTTGGGAAGATCCCCTGGAGGAGGGCATGGCAATCTACTCCAGTATTCTTGCCTGGGAAATCCCATGGACAGAGGAGCCTGGTGGGTTACAGTCCATGGGGTCACAAAGAATCAGACACGACTGAGCTACTGAACCTTAAGTTCTGCCAATTAATGGCTGTGTGGCCTTGGACAGCTTATTTACCCTCTTGAAACCTGTTTCCTCCTGGGCAAAACTACAGTACTGATAGTAACCATGACCCAGAATGGTGGTTCTGATTAAATGAGATAATGCCCAGAAAACATGCAACACCAAGCAAGGCCTCAGGAAATACAAAATGCCATGGTTAAAAGAGAAACTGTTATTTATAACAGCTTGAGTCCATTGACTTTGTAACTGACCTCACCCGGAAAAGGCCAAGAACTAGAAAAGATGCCTGATTTAATAAGTTAAAGGATTCAAATTATTTAAAAAAGAGAATCTAGGCAGTCCAGTGATTAAGACTCCAAGCTTCCACTGCAAGGGATGTGGGTTCGACCCCTAGTAGGGGAACCAAGGGGCTTCCCCGGTGGTTCAGGGATAAAGACTCCGCCTGCAATGCAGGAGATGCAGGAGACGCGGGTTTGATCCCTGGGTCCGGAAGATCCCCTGGAGGAGGGCTGGACAACCCACTCCAGTATTCTTGCCTGGAGAATCCCACGGACAGAGGAGCCTGGCGGGCTACAGTCCAAATGATCGCACAGAGTCGTACACAACGGAAGCAAGTGATCACAGCACAGAACAGAGGAACTAAGATCCTACACGCTACACGGCACGTTCAGAAAAACAAAGAGAGAGAGAATCTAAACCTTGACACAAAATTCATCATCTAATAAAGGAAGACAGCATTTCAAGAGAGCCAGGAGCTTACTCTGAACTTTAAAAATGTATTTGATACACACACACACACACACACACACACACACATATATATACAATAAATAGAAATATATAGCACTGTGGGAATTGTCTTAATGGTATCAACTACATCAATGGTTCTGTGACTTCATCATCACAGGCTGGGTTCTGGGGAAGCCAATCCAGATGGTGATTAGTGTACATGAGGATTATTAGGGAGTTCCCTTGGGATCAATACTTGCGGAGGAGAAGGGACTTCAGAAGCTGACTAGGCAGATGGAGAAGTTAAGCTGTAATGTGAAAGCCTCAGCCGAACCTATTAATTACTCAAAAATAATTGATAATAATTATTCATTATTATTATTATTATTCTTTTTGAATTATAAAGATGAAATGACCTTTCAGGGTTGTTCCAAGTTAGGCCAAGAGGCCCAAGAGGCCCAGACCTTTACACCTCCATGAGGATTGGCAATTGGATGCAGGCTGCTCCAGGAAGGGGATGTGACCTTGGTCAAGGTTGGCAGAAGGTGATGTGCCATTCATAAGGTTCATGCTTACTACACATTTATTGCTAATGTGATTTTTTAAAAATGAACCACAGTGCAGCTTTACTAAGGAATACTATACAGAAATCAACAAGAATGATGGGCAAAATTGTGGGTACAATACAATCTCACCTGTATAACACACAAAGAGCAGAAGATTAAAAAATACATTTCTATGTCAGACAGAGAAAGACAAATATCATATTACTTACATGTGGAATCTAAAAACATGATACAAATGAACTTATTTAAAAACAGAAACAGATTCACAGACATAGAAAACAATCTTATGGTTACCAAAAAGGGCAAGGGATAGATTAGGAGTTTGGGATTAACAGATATACACTACTATATATGAAGCAGAAAAACACAAGAGCTTATTGTATAGCACAGGAAACTATATTCAGTATCTTGTAATAACCTATAAGGGAAAAGAATCTGAAAAACATACACATAACTGAATCACTTTGTTGTACACTGACACTAACACCACATTGTAAATCAACTAATAAAATACATATATAATTTGGGCAAACTCTAGGAGATAGTGAAGGACAGGGAAGCCTGGCATGCTGCAGTCTATGGGGTGGCAAAGAGTCAGACTCAACTGAGTGATTCCACCACCACAACAATACATATGTGTGTATGTGTGTGTCTCTATGTTAGTTGCTCAGTCATATCCGCCTCTTTGTGACCCCATGGACTGTAGCCTGCCAGGCTCCTCTGTGCATGGAATTCTCTAGGCCAGAATACTGGAGTGGGTAGCCATACCCTTCTCCAGGGGATCTTCCCAACCCAGGGATCAAACACAGGTCCCCTGCATTACAGGCAGATTCTTCACCATCTGAGCCACAAGGGAACCCCAATATACACACAAACATGTATATCCACACATATATATCTACAAAGATGCACAAGTAGCTATCTGAGGAACCACGCTAATATGATTTTTTTAATGATATTTTCTAAGTACTAGTACATAGGAAAGCTACTGATTTTTGTGTATGGATCTATTTTGTGTATGAAATCTATTAATCTAACAGCTTATTTAATATTGTTAGATTTTTCTAGTTAGATAGTATCATCTGTAAATGATGACATTATCTTTCAATTTTCACTATTTATACCTAATTTATTTTTCTTGGCTTATTACATTGGCAAGAACCTTCAATAGACAGTAGCTACAATAGCAAGCCTTCTTGCCTATAGTTCCTACTATGATACAAAGTATTTCTATATTTCACCATTAAATATGATGCTTGTTATAGGTTTCTGGTTGATACACTTTGTTAAATAAAGGAAATTTACTTTAGTCCCTAGAGTTTGATACCTGTATTTTAGCTCTATGGTATATATGCCTCTATTACTGCAATAACAAGGCATAGGGACCTCAATGTGTTATTTGGATTTGTATATCCTATTCCTAAAACAGTATAGGTTCATAAAGTGAGTGAAGTCACTCAGTCGTGTCTGACTCTTTCCGACCCCATGGACTGTAGCCTAACAGGCTCCTCCATCCATAGGTTTTCCAGGCAAAAATACTGGAATGGGGTTGCCATTTCCTTCTCCAGGAGATCTTCCCAACCCAGGGACTGAATCCAGGTCTCCCACATAGCAGGCAGACGCTTTACCGTCTGAGCTACCAGGGAAGTCCATAGGTTTACAAGAGATCCACAATTAATGCTAATTGAATAAATTGATGGAATAAATGAACAAAGACATCTTTCAATGTTTTGTTTTAGAACATAGAACAGTACATTGGGGATATTTTCCATTTTTAGGAAAATAGAGCTATCAATTTGGATTCTGATTAACGGGAGTTCTGCTATGTGAGAATTTTGTTAAAGCTTGTGCTGATGGACTTCAGACTTAATGCTTAATATTGCTTATGTTGATGGTTAGCAGAATTCATGATGTCTGGAAATTATTGATATTCTATCTGGAATCCTTAGAAAAATGTAAGTAGCTTCTGGAGATCATGCCGCTGGAGATCAAGCAGCAGGAATATGCTGCTTCTGGGGAAATACCAGCATCTAAAGTCATGTTAATGATGCTTTAAAGAGCAAATTCCAATGTTAAAATCTTATCTCCATTTTTCCTTATTGCTTTCTGGGAGTAGCACCTGAATAGGTGCCAAAGGACCCTCTGCTCTCCTACTGCTCATCATCTATATTCTTGACCTCTGTGTTCTTACAGGCTGAGCTCTTTTCCAGGGAGCTGTTCTGTTTCTGCTCACATTGCACCTTCCCTTTCCCATCCTCCTCCGAACCCAACCTCCATGGAACAATTAAGGTCTGGGTAAGAGCCATTCTACTCAAGCCAAAAAGCCATGGAGGGGAACTGAAAATCTCCAAGAGAAAATGGAGGCATAGCAGAAAGAAAGAAACCATGATTCCCCCTTTCCCTCCAATAAGGTTAGAAGTTGTGCTGGAAAAGAATCTGGAATCTCAAAAAGTGGCTGATGGGTCTTAGAAGGGCTGGTGATGAGGAAGAGAGGGACCCCTGAGCCCCATCTTGGGTCCATGGGGAGGTCACACTCAAGGTCAATTTCTATAGCCATGCGATTAGTGTCCACGGACAATGTCAACTTCTTTGTACCATTTACTGAACTAGCATTTGTGTTGTGCTATATCCTACTCTTTTTATCCAGTAATTTCACATTAAGGGAAAAGAGGATGGGGCAGGCTATGCGCCCTCCCGTTCCTTCATATATACTCTGGAAGTAAAGGAGTGTGTATTTGGCTGTTGGGATAGAGGGTTTTTGTAATCACCTGTGGAACTCCTAGGAAGGGGTGCACTGTCATTGAGAGGATGTTGCAGGCAGAAGAGAAAGAGAGGGTTTCTGCCTATGGAGCTTCTACAGGGGGCCAGACTGGTCCACAGACCACTTTAAGGCAGATTCCAAGGAGTGACAGATCATAGCAAGTTCTAAAGTTTAGAGGAGCCTCAGAAAAGGCCTCTCAAGATGGAGGTAACTGTGTCATACCTATGGACTCTGAACGACACAGACCCCAGCCGTGTGCTGGTTTAGGATCCCTATATCCAGCCCAGCCTGGCTGCGCCCTACCACTGACGCTGCAGTGTGGAGTCCGTTCCTGTCCAGGGTCTACTTGGAAGGATGCAAAGACACAGGGCCTATCTGGAACACAGGGAAGAATTCACTTTGATTTGAGTAAGTACAGGTAACTGGGCACAAACTGAGACCAAATTGTGAAGGGTCTTAAATCTCCAGCTTGCAGTTCTCAGCATTTCCTGAGCAGATAAGACAATGACACCCTTTAATACAGAGGGAATGCTTTAGCGCCTCATTCCCTTATGTCTCTGGTTCCTAGCACAGTTTTTATTGACTAAGTAAGTGATTAGAATTACTGCATTGGGCTTCCCTGGTGGTCCAGTGGTTAAGATCCCAAATGCCACAGGGCAACTAAGCCTGTACACCACAACTACTAAAGCTCACATGCTCTAGAGCCCATGCTTCGCAACAAGAGACGCCACCGCAACGAGAAGCCCTCGCACTGCAACTAGAGAGCAGCCCCCACTGTCTGCAACTAAAGAAAGCCCAAAAGAATTACTGTATTTATAAAGTTGGGATGTTAAGAAGTGTTGAGGAAGGCAGAGTAATGAGAATAAATGAAATGCTCTTCTTCTGTTCACCTGGAAGCTTCATTTCATAGAATCTGTCTGTACTGAGCATTTACTATACATTAGGCACGTATGCATTATCTAATCCTCAAAATGACCCTTTGAGATGGATACTGTCAGTGTTCCCGTATCACGGATGAGGCTGTGGATAAGTGGAAAATCCTGGATGGACAGCCCCAAGTGACTCCAGAGCCCACATGCTCTGCCCACAGAATAAGGACCCAATTTTCTACTCCTTGTGTGTCCTGAAAATATGACATGGTCACTCCTCCTATAAAGAGATAAATCTACTTCCTCATCCTTTGAATTTACTTTAGCCAACAAAATGCATGAAAAATGATATTGTACAACTTCTTTGTGCTGGACTCAAAAGGTCTTTCTCACTTTCACTCTCTGAGAACCTTTCCCAGCCACCATGTAGAAAGCCCAGGCTAGTCCAGTGAGTGCAGAGAGAACTTTGTGACCCCAGCCAATGACACTGGAGTGAGCCAGCCCCCAGCAAGCCTGCAAGCTCAACCCTAACACATCAGTGAGCCTAGCTGAGATCAGCCAAGTGTGGCACAAGTCAGCAGAACTGCCCAACTGACATAGAGATTCACAGACTATAATAAATAGCTGTTGGTGTAAGTCATTAAATGTGGAGGAGTTCTGTTACTCTGAAAAACCTAACCATTACACACACACTTCTGCTCGAGAAAGAATTGAATCCATCCTGCAAGAATGAAGTTCTTAGCAATCATGATTTCTGCTGGCCCTACTGGTCTCAACTCACCTTTGCCTGCTCATCATAATGGCTTTCATTTCACTTCTTGGTTATAATTGTTCACAAATTCTTCCCAGAAGTCTGCATAAGAAGTAACAAAGGGAAGGCACCACTCACTGGGCTTAAGAGGTCACTGGTGCAGCCTTCTCGACAAACCCAGGGATCCCACAAAACATAGCCACCAAAAGGTGCCCTAACCCTCAGTTCCAGGGGAGGGATTCCTGGTACAAAGGACCCTCAGAGATTTCTGAGCTTCCCTCTCTTCAATTGTTTCTTCCTCAGCCCCTGTTTTGAGATGGCTTTGGCCACCTCATGCAAAGAGTTGACTCATTAGAAAATACCCTGATGCTGGGAGGGATTGGGGGCAGGAGGAGAAGGGGACGACAGAGGATGAGATGGCTGGATGGCATCACCGACTCGATGGACATGAGTTTGAGTAAACTCCGGGAGTTGGTGATGGACAGGGAGGCCTGGCGTGCTGCGATTCATGGGGTCGCAAAGAGTTGGACATGAATGAGAGGCTGAACTGAACTGAACTGGCCATGGAAAAATAAAGTATCATAAGCAGAGGGGACTTCACACCCTTGGGATCTGAGATCAGGCTCACTGCTTATGGATTGTGGAGGGGGGGGCGGCGGGAGGGCAAAACCCCACCCAGGAGAAGCAATGTCAGGGCTGGTACTCCTCGCCAATCAGCATCTCTGAGTGCATTATCTGCCCACCTTGCCCGACTCTCCCACTAGACTTTAATTAATCACTGTCGTATCCCCAGCACCTAAGAGTATCTTGTACATGGTAGGTGACAAAAAAAATGTTTGTTGAATGAAACGAAACACTCCCTTCCTACAGAATCTTCTGCAGCTCCCACTGCCAACAAAGGAAGATCAGAATTCTCTGGCACCACATCCCGAGAACACAGGGAGACTTCAGCCTCACTTTCCACACTCCGCCTCCTGCTTCACAGAGGCAGTGTACCATTTCACTCCTGTGCCTTTCTACCTGCTATTTCTTCAGCCTAGAATTTCCTTTCCTCCCTCTGAGCTCTTTCTCATCTCTACAAAGCTGGCCTGTGATGGGTGCTTATTAAATACCTGTTGACTAACCAAGCTAATCAAGGAAGGAATGGAAGAAAGAAACCATCTGTAACCAGGAAATGGTGCTTCAACTTTCCTGCCACGATGGCACAAGTGGATGAAGCTGTGGACTGCCTCCTGGGTCCATGCACCCCACAGGGCAAGAACACTGACTGAGGGCCAGACGGTCTTCCAGCGCCATGCATGGGGACCAAGGAAACCGCCCCATAGCTTTCTCCATGCACAAGGAGCCATCAGACTGACAACCCAAACACCAGGCCAGGAAAGGCATGCCGTGGAGACGCAGACTTAACAAGTTTGTTCAAACAGAGGAAAAAGCCAAGTGAGGCCAAGGGGATCTGAGTCAAAGTCTGCTCCTACCAGCATTCCCAGTGCCACCTCCAATGACTAAAACAAAGAGATTAAGTAGCTGAATTTGTCCTGCAGTGTTTATGCTGTTCTGCCATTCTCTGATGTGTACATTCTGGACAAGGAGAAAACTTTTCCCAACTCAGAAACTTGCTTTCAATTTTGGTTGTTTCTTCTATGCAGTTTTTGGACTCCAACCTGCTCCCACGCCACCAGAATTCCCTGACATCTGCACTTCTTGAATCTTTGACATTTTTTGCACTGTCTCCCTCAGCCTGGCACACAGGTTGCTGGGTACATCGTCGGGCCTGGTGGTGGGACTGGCACAGGAGGGCTGCTGACTTGCTCTGGGGCAGACGGGCCTGTCCTCTTGCACAGCCTGGGGCCCTCTGGGGGCTACTGTCCCTCCATCAGCCCAAACATCACCCCAGACTCAGGCCTCAGAAGCTCCGGCTCCTACAAGCCTCCCAGACACGTCTGGAAACCACTTGCCGCCTTCTTCCAACTTGGCTTTCTCTTACACATGATACTGCTGCTGCTCTTCCTGATGGCAAACATCTTCCAAATTTGAAATAAAGCAAAGATATTACTGGTGGCCTTTCAATGTCATACTAGAACCCTGGAAAGATGGCCTAGAATCATGTGACTCTCTCGGAAAAGATATCTTTTGTTACTGTTTATTCTTGAACAGGGCCCAAACTATTCAAAGTTCAATGCTAATCTGTGGAACACTGACAATCCCAGAATGGTCTGTCTGGTGGAAGGATAAACCCCAAAGTTTCTGTTTTATTGCCTTGCATGACATTAACCAGTTCTAACTCTGCAAACTCATTCCAGCGTGCTTGCTCCCCCTGACTATATAGACCTTGGTCCCACTGGCTCCTCACCTGCTCTGTGTATGTTCCCAAGGTTCCCCCTCTTTCTAAAACCTTGCTAACCTTCAGGACACAGCCTGCCCCTCACCTCCTATTGGGGAAGCTCCTCCAATGCCTGAAGACCCCAGTGTGTTCTCCCTTGCGGACCCCCAGCTGGAACTCCACATTCAGTCACACACTGCTTCAGGTCATTCCTCAACTGGTTCACCCCTCTTGCATCTCAATCACCACCTAGTCTTTTGTTTTCCTATAGCACTCCACATTCAGCAGGTGTTCAACAAAAACCATGATGGGTCATTTGTATCCAAGGGAAAGGATGGCACATGATCAAATGACAATTGAAACAGCCACTTTTGCCTGGCATTGAGGAGAGAGCAAGGCCTCGGGCAAACTAGGGTTTGAATCCTGAACCTGGGATCAACTTACCAGACTCACTGTCAGGCTCGGTTTCTTCATCTGTAAAACAGACATAATAACATCCCTAACTTTCAGAATTGAGTATTTTGTTGTTGTTGTTGTTGTTTTTGTTTTAGCATTAAAGGCAATCTATGTAAACTGCCTAGCATGACATCTGCGAGCTGTTTTGATTTCCTGTCCATTTCCCCGGCAGTTGTGCTGCCTCGTACAGAATCCGGAAACAGTACTAGAGAGGGCTATCACTCCTCCATAGCTGCCTAGGGGTTAAAAGGAAGCAGATCTTTCTAGAGAAGTGATGGAGAGAGTCTTGAGGGAGAAGACTGGGGGAAACGAGGAATCACCCCACCCTCTGGTCTATACCTACTCTTCACCTAATTTTAATTTAAAAAAAAAATTTACACACACTTGATGGCCCTTGTTATGTGCCAGGCAATATCCTAAGCACTCTGTAAATACTCATTTAGTCCTTCAACTGTGATCACCATTTTACATGTGGGGAAATTGAGGCCCTGAGCAGTTAAGTGGCTCAGCCAAGGTAGTAAGCGGCAGAATTTAGATCCCAACCTGGGCTGTCTGGCTCCCGAATCTGTGCCCTTAATTTCAGCGATGCAGGCTCAAATACTTCATTTCATGTTTTATGTCGAAGTAAAGACAAACAAAGCAAATTTCCCCAAGAGTAGTCTCCCTGGTCTAAAACATGCTAAGTGCCCCTCGCTATTGAATCTCCCCCTGAGGCTTCAACAGAGTTTACAGAGAGCAGTGGGAGATGTCAGCCAAGAACCTAGGCAATGGACTGTCTCCATCTGCCTAGGCTTTCCCACAGACAAGGGTGTGAACCCCTCCCCCAGGTACCCTCTGGCACGGTGCCCCTTCTCCTGGCTCCTGGCATAAAGGCACTAGAGAAGGCTGCCAAGTTTGACCTTGGAGACTGGAATGGGGCTGATCCTCACCTGCAGAGCTTCCCCAAGCCCCTGCTCTAGGAACCCGTTACTGACTCAGAGCCCAGCTGGCCCAGGGTTCCCGGCAGCCTTAATTCCACCTGTGGCACAGCCTGGACCAGCCCAGCGGCAAAGTGGCCGGAGGCTGCAGCCCAGGACTTGGCCTTCAGCTGGCTCTCCTTCTCCTTCTGACGAGAGGAGAAGGGGGTAGCCTGCTTGTCTTGGATCGGATGCCCAAGTAATGCCTGCTCCCAGCCCTTCTTGGCATCACCCGCTCCCACAGCGACGAGCCTAGGGCCAAGCAGAGGAGAGGAAGCTGTGCTGGCCCAGAGAAGGCGGGAACCCCTCCTCACCTGAGTCAGGCAGTTGCCTCCTTGCTCCCACAGGCTCACAGAGACAGCAAGCAGACACTCAAGGGGGTGCGATGCCTGGGAGGCATCCTCCCCTGGGTTACTGAGGATGCTTTATTTACCCCCAGTTATTATTAACTTTGTACTTGCAAACTGGTCGGTCTTATCCTATCAGGTACTGTGGTTTCAGGATGTGAGAGGAAAACCGCTACCAGTTTTTCTCAAGTGCATCTCCATAGTGTGGGCAGAAGGGACCCAAGGGACCCAAGTTCCTTCACTACTGTTTCTACTCATCCCCACATTCACCAAACAGCCCCACAGCACCCGCCCCTGCTGGGCATGTGACAGATGGGAGCCCTCCCTCTTGACATCCGCTCCTCTTCCCGCAGACTTCATCTTCCAGGGTGGCACCACTACCTACCCTGTTCTCCAACCTGGAAACCCCGGGGGTGAGGACCTCAGACTGCCAACGCCCCTTCACAGCCGCATGGACACTCACTCACCCAGTCCCGCTGACATCACCTCCTCACCACCTCCCCACGACACCCACCCCTTCTCTCCATCTTCTCCCACCAATGTTACATGGAGTTGTCACAGGGGTGCCTCCCAACCTGGGACCACCACTGTGGCCATCTGACTAGCTTTTACCAACGGAAGGTGATGGAAGGGACGTGGGTCATCTCTGGGCTGGGGTGTTAGGAAGAGGCTGTGCCTTCCCTCAATGCTCCTCCTCCTCCTGCCCCCAGGACGTAGACGACTCTATGGCCCTAACGGAGGGCAGAGCCAGCAATGGAAAGAACTGGGATCTTAGGACCACCATGTGGCCAAGGCTACAACCACTGAAGAAGAAACTTATTTGACTGATATAAGCCCAATGAACACACTTCTAGTGGAGTAAGTCAGTGAAAATTGAGGGTTTACTAGTAACAGCAGTTAGCATTGTGTTAACAAAGGCATGACCAACCTAGACAGCATATTAAAAAGCAGAGACATTACTTTGCCAACAAAGGTCCATCTAGTCAAGGCTATGGTTTTTCTAGTAGTCATGTATGCATGTGAGAGTTAGACTATAAAGAAAGCTGAGCGCCAAAGAATTCATGCTTTTGAACTGTGGTGTTGGAGAAGACTCTTGAGAGTCCCTTGGACTGCAAGGGGATCAAACCAGTCAATCCTAAAGGAGGTCAGTCCTGAATATTCATTGGAGGGAATGATGCTGAAGCTGAAAACTCCAATACTTTGGCCACCTGATGGGAAGAGCTGACTCATTTGAAAAGACCCTGATGCTGGGGAAGAATGAAGGCAGGAGGAGAAGGGGACGACAGAGGATGAGATGGTTGGATGGCATCACCAACTCAATAGACATGAGTTTGAGCAAGCTCCAGGAGTTGGTGATGGACAGGGAGGCCTGGCGTGCTGTGGTTCATGGAGTCGCAAAGAGTCAGACATGACTAAGCGACTGAACTGAATTGAACTGAACAAAGGCATATACAGGGTGATCTTGATCTTAATGGGGGCTAACAAGCATATTTAAGCAGAGAAATAGTGTGAAGACAGACGTTTCAGGCTACAGAGGGAGGAAAGAGAGTGGTTGGAGAGAATGGGTTTGCTACCATCTCCCAAAATGAGGGGTGTAGGAAGGAAGGCACAACCCGCACCTCCTCCTTATCCCCTCCCACTGCCATCCACCCTGCCGGAGCCTCTTCATAACCAAAATGACTGAATCCAGGGTCCCAGAACCTACTCACTCCAGGTCTTCATTGCCATTTAAAATCTAGAGGTAGGTTAAACTTTTAGCCCCTCCCAACCCAGGACAACACCTCTCCCCTGTCCCCGTCAAAGTCACTCCATGTAGACCCAGACCAGGAGGAGAAATCAAGGGCTCTTGGGCTGGAATTCAAGGCTGGAAGTGAGGCCCTCAGCCAGGGCAGGCCCTTGAGGCCAGTACTGCTGAGATGGACAGAGCGTAGAGACAGATTCCAAAGGCTCAGTGGGGAAGAACATGCCAGAAGAAGGTCCCAAATCCCAGCCAGGCTTAGGAAAGGACGCCCAGGCTTTTTATTAAGTCCCAGGGACAACCCGATGGACAGGCCAGGGCTTTGTACGTGAGGAGGGTCTACAGCTGAGGAGGGGGAGGCAGGCTTGGAGAAGAGCTACAAATTCAGTCCCCAAAGAAATCATCTGCCTGACTCCGTTCTAACAGCTGCCAAGTCTCCCCCATCAACCTCTTCTTCTCCCCAGCTCCCCACCCCCAGCAGCTCAAGGAGGCGCTCACTCCTCACAGGAGCGGCTCAAGGCAGGGTGCACTGGGTCCCCAGATGCCAATGGGATCCACTCCATCCCAGGTTACATAACCTCTCGGCAGCCGCCAAGGTCTGAACTGAAATCTGAAAATGGAAAGGGCTCCAGCAAATAAATTCCAGGGGCATTAGGCAAATGGCCCTTTTAAATCAACAATAACTTTCACTTTTCACACAGACATGATGAAAGGGAGGTGGGGGAGAAAATGAAGAAGGGATCCTTCCCCAATCATCGCAGAGTCAGTCCTCGGCAGAACCCAGGGTCTTGAAGTGGGGGGGGGTGGGAGGGGCCGCCAGGCTCTCCAAGGGCAGGGCCTCCCCTCTGCAGGGCAGGGTGGGACAGAGCCGAATGTGAGGATGGGCAGAAGGGTGAGGACTTCCTCAGTCTGGGCCATGCTGATAACCCAGGGCTGCACAAAGGGAGCGAGTGTTTCCACTGGTGGACTCTTCCAGAAACTCTGCGTTTACTAGGACCAGGGGTGGGAGGGGGCGAGGCGGCGAGCCTTTCAGGGGGCTGGCCCAGACTCACTGAGGAGGTCCTCTAACCCTGGGAGCAGTGGGTTAGGCAGGCCCTGCTTCTCCCCCTTGTCCCACCCCCAGAGGGCCCACGGCAGAGCTGCCAAGGGGCATACACCCACCTCAGCACAGGACTCCCGAGAGCCTCTGGCCCTGAGGAAGGCTGCCCAGCCGACATCAAGGGCAGGGCAGGTATCTCCTGGAGGGTGTCCAGGGTCACAAGCAGAACCAGGGCTGGTGTGGCCGCAGCTCAATGTTTGGGCTTGACTGCAGCGTCCACGGGAACAGTGTAGTTCCAGACCAAGCCCTGAAACCCCACAGGAGCCAGGACTGGGAACTAGTTAGAGAACAAAACCCAGCCCTGCTTCCTGTTGGCTCCAACACACCCCCACACTCCATGGCCTCCACCCTGCCCTCCACCCAGCCCTCCTTCTCGTCTTCCTGTCCCCTGGCCCCGCTCACCAGGACAAAGCCAGCCAGGAGACCAGGGCCCCAGGGTGGCCTGGCACAGGCCCTGAGATCCACAGGAAGCTGGCTTCAGAAGAAAAGAGCACCCACAACCTTCTCCATGCAGAATTCCCACCAGCAACGTCACTCCATTTTTTAAAACGGGGATTCGGAATACAGTGCATTTGATCATGGGCTAGAGGCAGGACTTCGGGGACTTGAGAGAATGGGACAGGGCCTGGTGGCTAGGGGCGGGGAGGGTCACGTGACTGGATGGGAGCAGTGAGCCTGGAACAAGAGGTGGGGGAGGTCTGGGGGCCCAGACTGATAACACAGAGGCCCCCTGAGAGCCCACGCTATGCACCAAGCCCTAGGAAGAAGGCAGCGAGGGTCATGTCACACACCGCCCCCCTCCCCCAATACCTTACAACTGCCCCATCTCATTCAGAATAAAAGTCAAGTTCTGTCAGTGGTCTTTCTGTCCCTAAGGCCCTATGTGATCTGGCCCGTCACTTCTCTAACTTCATCTATGATCTACACACACACACTCTCCTGGCCATTCCTGGAGAAACAGGCACTTCTGCCACTGGGCCTTTGCACTGGCTCTTCCCTTTGCTTGGAACGTTCTTCTCTCACATCTCTCCCTCCCTCACCTTCTTAAATTGTTGCTCTCATGAGGCATACCCTATCCATCTTATTTAAAATTATAGCCCACCTTGGCAGGAACAAATCCCTTTTCCTGATCGATTTTTTTCTCATAGCACTTATCAGTTTCCAGGGATTATCTGTCCTCTGAACATTCCTCTCCCTGTATCACTGATAAAAGGAAGATACCCCAAGAAGTGACAGATGAGGGGCACGCTCTGAGCCTGCCACTGAATGCTCACTGTATACTCCAACATGGGTCTGTGTCCAGGCAGGCAGAAAAGCTCTGGTCCTGATGTCGCAAGGAAGCCCAAGGCTCGCTCCACTTGACTGGCTGGCTTATCAGGGGAAAGGTGCATTAGCTTCCATTCTCTCATGGAGGATACAATTCTCACCTCGCAAGGATGCTTTGAACATTGGAAACTGTCTGATAATAAATAATAAGCTCTCGATAAATGATGGTTAGTACTATGTTTTATCATTGTAACCCTAGCATGTAAACACAATGCCAGGCATCTTGTAGGAATTAGTAAGTGCTCATATGCATGGACAGGTAGATGGATGGACAGATGGACAGTCAGTGGACAGGTAGGTAGATTCTTGGTTGGACTCTCTAAAGGATATTATAAACTATCTAGCACACAAAACTTCTCATTGAATAATGGTTCACCCAACATTGCCCTTAAACTGAACCTCAAATACCAGGGCATTAAACTCCATTTGTCTTCAGAAAGAAAAACAGTAACAGAAAGCTTGGAATTCATCACAGGATTTAGGACTTGAGTTTAAATGTATTCTCCCAAAGCATGTGCTGTAAGATCATGTGTAACAGTCACAAGCTCAGCTCTAAAAGGTGCAGATTTCAGGGTTCCTGGCGCATGGGTCTCATTACCCACCAGGGCCTCATCTCTGGCCTTGGACATGAAGAACTTTTTCAATACCACTATTGTTGTTTCAATGAATTGAAGCTCAAATCACAGTCAGTACTATCTTAATGCAGAATGAGAAAATAGATACCACTCTATTTTCCCTGATAGACAATGAAATACATGCTAAATCAGGGTTGCTGATAAATCAGCTTAAATCCAAGGTTTCACAGTGGCTGAGAAAAATGTGCTAACCCTAAAATACATGGGCAGCACAGCTCCCCAGGGCTCTGAGCCCCTGGGCTTGTATTTTTCATTCACTGGTGTCAGAGATTTTGCAAAAGGCAGAAGTAAGGGTGTGGACTGGGTATGGAGAGAATTCAGCTTAGCCTGCAAGACATTTTGTTCCTGAGTGTGTCACAGAAGCAATAACCAAAGGAGTTATAAATTAACAGGCAGTCCAGGATCGCTAATAAAAAATGAATAACACAATGGCCCCCAAAAATGTGTTAATTAATAACATTTGAAAATCCCCCTCCCCAAATCTCAGCAGCAATCACAATGTATTTGATACCAAAAGCTGCGAAGTCATCTAGTATCAGATTGATTCTGTTTTCCAGGCATGGCTTCCTGCAGAACTGCCACAGAAACTTGAAACAGCATTTTGAAAGGGAGACTTCCTAACCAGCAAGAAGAATCAGCCCATCATGTCCTTTTTAGGAGGGAACATCTGTGCTCCCCTCCGGAGAGCAGTCAGTTGCCTAGAGATGTCTGTCTGTAAGGAAGCCTGCCCGCCACAGAGCTTCCTAGAAACTCTTATTGCACAATCCAGGGATGGGGTGAGGTTGAAAGAATCTTACCCTGACGTCATGCAGTGGTTCTCAAAGCATGGACTAAAGGCTGCTTGCTTGTAGCCTTCATGTGTATAACATGACAATTGCTGTATCTCTGCTTCTGGTATCAATTAGGATATTTAACAAAAACCTGCTGGTGCCATTCTTTCCCTTCAATTCTGATCAAATAATGTTGGCATAGGCAATATTAGACAAGAACAAGTTCTGAAGTGGCCAATGTGGATAATGAGGCAAAATCTGTAAACTCTTGGCAGACTGTACAATGCTTTCTAAATGTCACACATTCTGAGACTTCCCTGGTGGGCCAGTGGCTAAGGCCCTGCACTCCCAGGGCAGGGGGCACAGGTTCAATCCCTGGTCATAGAACTAGTCCCCACATGCAGAAATGAAGATCGAAGATCTGGTGTGCCCCAACTAAGATCTGGTGCAGCCAAATAAGTAATTAAAAACAAACAAACAAACAAACAGGGGCTTCCCTAGTGGTCCAGTGGTTAAGAATCCACCTGCCAATGTAGGAAACATGGGTTCAACCCCTGGTCCCGGAAGATCCCACAAGCTGCAGGGCAACTAAGCCTGTGTGCCACAACTACTGAGCCCGAGCTTCTAGAGCCCATGCTCCACAACCAGAGAGGCCTCTGCTCACCGGCAACTTGAGAAAGTCCACACCCAGCAGTGAAGACCCAGCACAGACAGATATAAATAAACAAATCTTTAAAAAAAAAAGATGTGTCACATATTTTTGTATACTATCCTTACCATTATTGTCATCATTAGATTTCTTCTTAGTCAACAGACCAAAATGTGTGGGAATCATCAGCCAAGTGTAGTGGGTGGGAATAAAATGGCTCGCCCAGGATTGCAGCTTGAAAACAGATTTCTAGGCCCTATTCCAGGTCTACTGAACCTGAATCGCTGGGCATCTGAATTTTTAACAAAACATTATCTTGATTAGGGAAGTTTAGGTAATACTTTAGTGATTCTCCAACTCAGTTGGGAAACTGAAATGCAGGACCCTTTTTTTTTTTTTTCCCTGCTTAAAGAAACCAAATGCACTGCTATGTTGAGTGAGGCATAGTGGTGTTCATCAACCCTTTTCAAACTAATGAAGGCAATCATTCCTGGTGGGATTTACATTTAGTTTCCTTGTGTTGAGACTTTTTTTAGCCACCAACACTCCCTACGTTCCCTTCTAGCAACGTGATGGGCATAAATCATATCTGGGAAATAAATCCCCCATGGAGAAAATGTTGCTCTTGAAAGAATCCCTAATTATTTCAAAGGGCATGCCAAAAACCTTGGAGAAAAAAAGAAAACCTTCTCTACAAGGATTCTCTCTGACGAATATGGACACTGCAGGTTCTTGTGAGAAACAATGAACCTTTGCTGGACAAGTAATGGGGAGAGAGGGAGAGCTTCCTGGTCTGAAATTCCATGGGGTTCTCAGGTAGAAGAAGTGACCAGTATTAGGTCTGGAGAGAGGAAAAATCAGGAGCCCTGATACTCAACCGTGTACTTAATGAGCACCTAATGTATCTGCGAGGGTCCTGGCCAGGAATAGATGGCGCTTACAAACAGGGAGAATGAGTTCAGTGAAGGGTTTATTTATAAGAGAGAGGGCAGGTTTAAAAGGAGTCACCCCATCCAGACACACACCCTCCACTCCGTGGTAAAGTACATGAGGGCTAGCGACTGCAAGGAGCTCTTGCACCCCCAGCTCTGAAGGTAACTAGAGCCTCATAGTTATCAGAACTAGCCACCTGGCAGAAGCGAGGGCCTTTTGCAGAGGGTCATGGTCATACCAACGTGTAGGTGGGCACGATTCCACCCTCTTCTTCCAATGGTCCTTCGGAATGAACCCACCTAAAAGGTAGCGGGAAGGTCAGCCTCCAAGGGCACTAAGCAGGAAGAATGATGGAGCATGAATGTGGAGGGGAGAAATGGAGACTATCCAACATACCCATGAAGGGCCAGACACTGTAGTAAGCCGACTCTGACGGTCTTCAACAGCCATACTGCCTATGGTAGATGGTGTCCCCCATCCCCACCTGGTGCTCACATACCTTTGCTATTGACTCTGAAATTCCTCTCACTAGAGGCAAACTGTTTCCTTGCTGCCCTGATGCTGGGTTTGGCCATTGTAACATAAGAAGTGATAACACCCATTCTGAGCCTACCTCTCATCTCTTTCTGCCCAACCCTCCTGCACTTCTGCCTTCACCATGAGAAGAGCCTGCCCTGGTAAAAATGAGATCCCCAGGTAGCTTTCAGACTTTCAGCTTGAAGCAGAACTGTCCAGACACCCCTCAGACCTATGAGACTGATAACTCCTTCTTCTCATGTGCCCTGAATTGTGAGGTCATTTGTTACACAGTGATAGCTGACTGATAAATCTGTATACCCAGGTGAATGAGCCATTTCAATTAAGGAACAGAAGCTACCAGGATAGAGGGAAAGATTGAGCCCAACTGATAGATCCAGGTTCAACATGGGTTTAAAGGTCAGCAGGGTCCTGTAGGAAGAAAGACCACGCAACATTCCAAAGCTTAGATGTGGGGCTATCCTGACATTGGAGCCTATCTGCAGTGATATTGTAAAGCTTCTCTCAGAGGAACAAACATTTTGTTGCTTTTTTAATTTACACCTAGCCTTGCTGCAAACAGTATTTAAGGATGCTTACAAAAACGCCCACAATAAAATAGACAAGTGAGAAATGATGGCCTGTGAAAGTAAATACATGCCATAAAGTCATCCTTCTGCTAGAAATGAGCAGCAAAGTTGCCTCTGAGCTTCCCAGTAGTGAAGAAACAATTAGAAACACGATTTGTAGCATCAATAAGGTACAGATAAGCCAGGAACTCAGACGGAGGACAATTATTTTCTGGAACTGAGATCTAATATACATATCTTCCTGGGGCAGGGCGGGGGGATAAGACCCTGGGTTATGTAGTGAACCACTTCCCCGGTGGCTCAGATGGTAAAGCGTCTGCCTACAATGTGGGAGACCTGGGTTCAATCCCTGGTTTGGGAAGATCCTCTGGAGAAGGAATAGCAACCCACTCCAGTACTCTTGCCTAGAAAATCCCATGGATGGAGGAGCCTGGTGGGCTACAGTCCATGGGGTCGCAAAGAGTCACTCACTCACTGAGTGACTAAACTTTCTTTATGTAGTGAACGTCTTCATCAGAACCCTCACAGGAAACACAGAATGCCATGATGACAATGACAATAATAACGGCAACAACAGCTAGTGCTCAGAGCACTCATCATGCATGAGCAGGTGTTTTCTAGATGCTCCACATACAACTGATTTACCCCCTAGCTTACTGCCCTCTAAGTGGCTGTTTCTCATCATGACCCATAGGAGAGCTACTTTTAGGGAAACAGGGATCTTTGCCCAGTAGTATAGGGACTCCAGTATCAGCAGTGGAAGTCTAAACCAAGGACATAGCTTAGAGCGCTGCATGGGATTTGTAATGAGAAATGAGATTTGCAAACAAAATATCCCACTTTTAAATACTGGCAACTGTCAAAGTCTACACTGTGCAGGGCAAGAAACTGAGCAAAATCTGGCCTCCAGGCCACCAGTTTTCAATGTCTGGCCTTGAAATGGACGGATAGCCTAACCTTCAGGACCTCCACCATAGATATAATTAATTCCAGCCAAAGTTTTGGTAAATGTTGAAAGGCAAGGCGTGTGAAGTCTTACTGATGGACAGATTTGGGGGATGCTGACATATGCTCCATATATTAAGTATAGAAGCTTGAGAGCTGCCTAGGCCAGGGGTGGGGCAGATATCTCTTCTGTGGGTTGTAGAGAAGGATGAAGACACCACCCTTGCCCAGAAATGGGACAAAGAAGGTCCAGAAAGCAGTCTTTCAGCCTTCAAGATAATGGCCATCACACCATTCTTTCTTCAACTATGGGTTTATTTCCATACATGGTGGGGTTGTGTGTAACCTAAAGATGAAATAATCAAGCCTGTCACCACCCTTCCTCAGACCAGTTGTCACCAAAAGTGCCATCAGCCAGCATCATGGCCAATGTATTAAAAACTGCCACCCAGGCAGCCCCCACTTACTCTACTGAGAAAACTAGACCCTCCTTCCTTTTCTTACGGGGAAGACTGGAGTGATGCAGGAGGCAGTAAGAGGGAGAAGAGAAAACAAGAAATACCGTATGTATTCAGCCATCTTCCTCCCTTTAAAAACCAACCCCTATTTGGAAATGTTTGCTGCCTTGTCTTAAACAAGACAAGTGACCTCAAGGCCAAAGAAACAAAATCCCCTGCCTGTCTCGACGCAACAGGTTTCCTGACAAGTTAAACACAGCGGCACTTCAGCTGCTATTTTTAGACCCTATAAATTCTGTTCTTTTTCTCTCTGAAATATTCTTTACAGATTTGCCAAAGACTTCTAATGGGCTGCAACGCGTAACAATCATTTCACAAGTATGAAGTCCTTGTTACACGTTTGTTTGCTGTTACTGTCATTATTTTAGGAATATACTCATACTCATAAAACATGTACAAAGTTTCTTCTTCCTCAGAGGGAAGGTTGCCTGACCCTAATTGCCCCCAGATGCTAGATTATGAATAGGAAGAGGAAATACTACCACCAAATTGATTTCTTTCAATAAAAAAAATAAAAAGTGAGAAGGAAAAAACCAGGGTAGGAATCATGTGGAAACCTCCCCGCAACCCAAGACAGTGTCTCTTGAAATGATTCAAGACTCAGATTTCCAGGTGCCTTCACCCCCTAAGATCTCCCAGGTAGATGCTCTGGGGGTAGGGTCCTGACTCCACTATAACACTCTTGCCACTAGTGTGCCCAGATTTGAGGAATGCTGCTCAGATTCTCAGAGCCCACCAAGCTCCTCTGTCCATGGAATTCTCCAGGCACGAATACTGGAGAGGGTTGCCATTTCCTTCTTCAGTGGATCTTCCCTACCCAGGGATCAAACCTGGGTCTCCTGCATTGCAGGTGGATTCTTTACCATCTGAGGCACCAGGGAAGCCCCTTAGATTCCCAAGGCCACCCCAAATCCAGCTTTGGGGTAGCTTTCATTTTGTTCTGACTGTTCAAGCAGACAGCACCAGTGAGGCAGCCAGTATCATCTAAGATAGTATCATGGTGACTACCCAGTGAGGAGACTACCACGTTCCAGGCCTTGTTTGATTCTGCTCAACTTGCTTCCGGGAGTTGCTGTCTAAATGGATCGATGGCCAGAGCATACCAGCTTCAAAGAAAGAGCTGAGGTGGGCCTTGGCCAGCCCCAGGGCATTCTCTCATCCAACACACATGCTCCCCTGCTTTCCTCCAGGTACTCAGAGGACAGCCGGTGAGCACTCTGCAGCTTCTGTCCCTGTGTGCCGTCCCGCGCCAGGCTCTGGGATGGCAGCCACTACCCCCTATCCTAGGACTCCTGCTTGACCACGCTCTTTCCTTCCCTCTTCCACACCTAAGACCTCAGCTATGCCTACCATCGTCACTTCGCAAAGGTCCATCCCCCTTCTCCAGCGCGCTCCTCCTAGCTGGCCCATCTGCTTCCACCCCCACCTGCCCTCACCTCAACCCACTCTCCTCAGAGGCCAGAATGACCTTATGGCAACATTCACCATGTCACTGCCTTCCAGAGCACTGACATCAAATCCGACCTCTCAGCAGGGCTTACATAGCCCAGCATGATCTGGTCTTCATCTGCCTCTCTGGGCTTTTCTTCATAGTTCATTCAATCCTCGCAATGGCCCTCTGAAGTAGGAATGAACATCAGTTTACAGATGAGATTTGGGAGATTCAGGGAGGTGAAGTCACTTGCCCCAAGTCTACAGCCAGTGATGGTGGAACTGAATTAACACTTGTCTTGTAGACACAGAAGCCCAGGCTCTTTCTATTGGACCCTGAAGTGCAGATTCACCAGATTCAAAACTGGAACCATGGCAGGAGCCCATGGCTCCTTGCTCACATATTTCTAAAGATCAGACCTGAGTTGATTTTGGGAGAGTAGAATGGCTGCCCATAGGAACACAACTGGAAAAAATGAAGAAAACAAAGGGGAGAGAGAGAGAGAGAAGGAAGGGAAGGGAAAACAAGGAAGATGAAACAGCAGATGATATGACCAACATCTGTAACAGAATCACAAAACATAGCTGCAAACCTCCATCTGCTTTTGGCCTGAGTGCTGGTAAGTTTCCAAGGCCAGAGGGTGGGGCCAGTACTGATTTTCCTCCTCTCCCTAGAAGTTCCAGGCCCTGCTGACATCACCTCTCCAGAGGCCTAGCAGACAAAGTGAATCAGCCAGTCACATGGTGAGGGCTCACCAAAGACAGTGTCCAGCTGAGATGTCCGGTTCAGTCAAAGTTTCCTTCCCTCTGAGAGCAAAAGGGAAAGCCCTTCCTTTCAACCTTTCTGATTTTTCCCATCCACTTAATTCTTTTTCTAACGTGGTGGAACATAAATTGACGTAACTAGATTTTCAGGATTCCCTGCCCTTTTACAGATACGAAGGACTGACACAAGGTTTCTCTGCCAACTCTGATCTTCCTATCCTTGTGAGTTCAAGCTCATGCAAAAGAGTCAAAAGGGATATTTTCCATAAAGATTTCTCCCTGACTTTCTACGAACGCTGACGAGTGGTGAAAAGCTTAGCTCCTGTCTCTCTAACATCTGGAATCAGAGAGTATAAACACATGTTTACTAACAGTGCCAATTTTCATGACCTAGATTTTTCCAATTTTATTAACAGTTATCAGCACCCCCATCATTATCACATATTAAACATGATAATTATGGAAAAGCCCTCTGCGAAGAGGTTAATTTTTGAAAAGTGCTTGACAAGAAATCATCTATAACTGCAGATCCATAGGGAGATGGGAGGTGGAGAGGGGGAGGGACTAAATTTAATTCAACTCAGCAAAGACAGGCTGGGCGCCCACCATGCATGCCCTTGGAATGGTACCTATAAATAGTACAAAGAGGAGGTGGATAAGCGCAGGGTTCCCAGAGAACTGGGTCTGATAGGAGGGCTAGATACTGCATAGGTTGCTAGAAGGCTTGGTAGAGCATGCTGAGGTCCACACACGAGGTACTTTCAGATATGCTGGACCACAGCAGAGACGACCATGTGCCAAGTGACAGGTAACATTTTCCAACCTTCCTTGGAGGGAGAGGTGGTCATGGGATGCAAGCAGAAATCATCCTGAGAGTCTTCTGGGAAAGCTCCTCAAAGGGAGACCACTTAGCTGAGACACGCATTCCTTTGTACTTTTTTCTCTTCCACCTGTCTTCCATCTGGAATTCAGATGTGATGGCTGGAGCTCCAGTAGGGTCATAAGGTGGCTTTGAGGCTGGATGATATGGTCTGAGGATGATGAGCCAGAAAGAGAGAAGGCTCCTGGATCCTTGATGACCATGAAGCCACCAGCCCTGAACTTCCTTTGTATGAGAGGAATTAGGAGAAAGGCAGGCTGATGGGGGTGCTTCCCTAGCGTGATGGGGCCTCTGGGGAGGTCACTGCCCAGATATCAGAGCACAAGTTCTCGGAACTTCTCTTGGGGTAGGGATGGGATACTCAATGACGAGGGACAATCGGCAGACACGAGTCCTCCGCTCTTACAGGATCTGACTTTCACTCATCAGTTACAAGCCACCACCAAACGGCCTCCCACTTCCTCCCCATCTCTGCCTGCTCCTCCTCCTCAGCCCCAGGTGATGGATACTTGGCTTCACACAAGTGAACCCCAAGAACAACGGGGGAAAAACATCCTAGGACCTTCCTTCTTACCTTCCTTTCCCCCTCCTACTGCGATGAGGCTCTTCCCTGCAGCCCTCAGGGACCTGGGCACAGAAACAGATAGGGACATACCAGAAAGAAATGGGCTTGAGATTATGGATTACCAATCCTCTTTTTAAGACAAAAGGATGCCAAACAAAATTCCTGATCACATTTTAATCCAAATTGGAGTGGCGGGCTCAAGCCTGGGAGACCAGTCTCTCTTGTCTGAACAGGCAGATGCAAGCAAGCAAGAAGGACAAGGGACAACTCTGGGGAAGGATGTGTGATAAAGAAGCTCTCCTAAGGGCACGCCAAGCCAAGACTGAAGAGAGGGCAGCTGTCACCCTCTTTGAGAAGTCATCCAAAGTAGACCAGCCTCTACCCTTTCCACCAAAAGGTAGCAACATCCAAGGAGACAGACCCTTCTGGAGGAGGTAAGCTTCCCCGCCCCCTGTCAGCTCTTAAGACACATAAATCCTTACGGAATGAGCTCATCCAGAATTTCCCAGTGATGAATTAAAATTTAGGACCACCAAGCAGGACACATAAAAGTTCCAAAATCAAACATTTCCCTGCCCCCCCTGACAAGAAACACAAGTCTTTAAAGAGTAAAAGGAACAGGAGTCAGAGTGTCCTCCCACTAAACACTTCTTCCACATGGAGATGTAGCCCATCTTCCCCACTCCCCCACCCTCAATTTTTTTTCTTGAACTAAAAATACCCAACTTTATTAAACATATTGGGCCTAAGATTAAATAGCAAGAATTCTTTCAAACGACATTATTTTTTAAAAGTAAATAATGACCAAGGGATAGAGAATTCCAGATTTTTCCAATACAACATAAAGATGACAGCAGAAGATAATACTGAAGGCCTGCAGGAGGAAAGACCGATATGAGAGTCATCTGGAGCCCTATTTATACTCCAAGTGACACTCGTGGCTAAACAAAAAAGCATCTGTGTTCCCACAAATCTAGTTAGATTTCTCATCTTCTGTGCACTTAGCCATCACCTCACAGGAAGAAGTTACAAAGCTTCAAGATAGATGTGGAAATGGAAGGTTTCATTAATTGTTCCTCTTGAATTACAACCTAATTAAAAACAGAACCAGAAAAGACAATTCAGAAGAAGCTTCAGGAAAAAGGCTGGTTATTCCAAGATTAAAGAGGTCACTGGGGAAAAAAGTAACCTTTCCAGCCATCACGCATGACATTTATTCATGCCTTTTAAGGATACATTAGAAATGAAATGGTAAAAAGGACTGCAAAAGCCTGACTGGATGATAGGCTCAAGGCAGACATAGCTGGTTCTATCATTAGTCCTGGGGCTTTGTGTGGTCACGTTCTGTGGATCTCCGGGGAGCCCAGGGCCACCCCCTTTGCCTCCAAAGAACACAAACAGACCTGCAGCTCTCAAAACCATCAGCTATGACAGCATGAACACCCTCTGGCTCAGATGAAGCCAAAATCATCACTTGGTTTTTATGAGTATAGTCACTCCATGTCTGGCCAGGATTCCTTTTACACTCAAGAAAATGAGAACAATGAACTGAAGCTGGAGGCATCTCTCTCTGAAGAAGAAAAGGGAAACCAGGGCAAGGAGGCTGAGAAGCTCAGTCACATGCAACTACTGGGCAAGGGACTGCCCACCTCATCCACTGGGCGATGCGATGGGGGAGCCAGTGACCTCACTGGACATGGTCCTCACCTCTCCACTCTTTCCACCCTCACTGCCCAGCTGCACTGGGTCAGGGGAACATCACTCAGGGCCCAGACCGCCCCCAGGATGAGGTCCTGAGGGTCAGGGACTAACCTCTGTCATCCACACACAAGGGCATCCCAGCCGTACCTGTGTTCCTGAGCTCCTGAGCCAACTTCATTCCGTAATTTCTCCCTCATACTATTTTTTTCTTTCACAAGTTTTATTTGGAGCATAGTTGATTTACAAACATGTATCCACCCTTTTTTAGGTTCTTTTCCCATATAGGTCATTACAGAGTATTGAGCAGAGCTCCCTGTGCTATACAGTAGGTAATTAATTAGTTAACTGCTTTACATATAGTAGTATGTATATGTCAGTCCCAATCTTCCAATTTATCCCTACCTCACACTGATCAGAATGGTCATCATCAAAAAATCTATAAACAAATGCTGGACAGGGTGTGGAGAAAAGGGAATCCGCCTACACGGTTGGTGGGAACGTAAATTGGTACAGCTACTATAGAGAACAGCATGATGGTTACTTAAAAAACTAAATACAGGGACTTCCCTGGTGGTCCAGTGGTTAAGAATCTGCCTTGCCAATGCAGGGGATGTGGGTTTGATCCCTGGTCAAGGAACTAAGATCCCACATGCTGCGGGGCAACTAAGCCCAGCATACCACAACTATTTCGACTATGTGCCACAATGAAGAGTCCACACATTGCAACGAAAGACCCTGCATGCTGCAGCTAAGACTTGATGCAGCCGAAAATAAATAAATATTTTTAAAAGACTGAATATAGAACTACTGCATGATCCAGCAATCCCACTCCTGGGCATATATCTGGGGAAAAAAAAACATAATTGGAAAAGATCCATGCTTTCCAAAATTCATTGCAGCACTACTTACAATAGCCAAGACATGGAAAC
This sequence comes from Cervus canadensis, assembly GCF_019320065.1. NCBI lineage: Eukaryota > Metazoa > Chordata > Mammalia > Artiodactyla > Cervidae > Cervus > Cervus canadensis. Next base: position 48,214,501 of record NC_057407.1, read on the forward strand.
GAAATGTCCATCAACAGTGGAATGGATAAAGAAGATGTGGTACATATAGACAATGGAATATTCCTCAGCCATAAAAAAGAATGAAACAATGCCATCTGCAACAACATGGATGGACCTAGAGATTATCATACTGAGTGAAGTGAGTCAGACAGAGAAAGATGAATATCATGGGATATCGCTTATATGCTTCAAACTTCTCTTCAAGCAAGAACTGTGGCTGGGGCCACATGCCTGGCTCTCGTGGGCACTCCTTCCCCATGAAGCCTTGCCCCTTCTTCAGTCCCCACCTCAACTTCTCCAACAGGACTTCTGATAGACAGTGACCGTGAGTGGCACTTCTCCTGTCCTCCCTCACCTTGAACTGAGACCCCTCATAACCAAATGGAGAGCTCAACATGTAGGCGTAACTTCCAACAAGTGCCCACTTTCCCTCAGTAAAGGAAAAATACAATCAGGAGTCCCCATCCACAGGAAACGCATAGCAGGAAGGCTATGCATATTCCTATTAAAAGACATTAAGAGGTTTCCCCAGATCAAGGTCAAATTCAAACTTTTCTGCCCCCTGCTTCCTCAACATTGTGTCCTGCCGGAGAAGGCTTTGTCACCTTTTGTCCTTCCTGGAGGAGAGGTCCTTGAGACAAAGATGTGGCTGTGTGCTCCTCTGACCCTGCCCTGGAGACCAGTAGCAACTGCACAAACAGAAGCGGAATTAAAGGTCCCTGAGGGCCCACTGGCTCTGGACTGCCAGGCAGTGAAACTTCCCTGGGCACGATTAACGCTCCTCTCTTTTCTTTTGACTCTAGGTTTGTTTTTTGTTTTGTTTTGTTTTGTTTTGGGGGGGGGGACGACATATTATTTCCAGATAGTAAAAAAAACTAGAGAACTTTCCTGGAGGTCCAGTGGTTTTAAGACCCCTCGCTTTCATTGTAAGGGGCAGAGGTTCCATCCTTTGCCAGGGAACTAAGATCCCACATGGTAAATTGCAAGTCCAAAGAAACAAAAAAATTTGCACCCATTCTCCCTCACCCTATACTTAATTATGACGACCTTGATCTTTTAGTAGAATAAAAAATAACTTGAGTTTTAATAACTTGCTTGCATGGTGCTCCAAGCACTTTCCAGACAGTCCGCACCCACTTTGAGGAGCAGATGCTCACTGGTTGGGATGGTCCACACAGGGCTTTTCTGCAGCTGTGCTTTGTCACCCAGGCCTGGAAAGCCCCAGAAATTCAACAAAACAGTGCAGCTCCCAGGGTAGGCAGCCAGGCTCTGGGGTCAAACTGGGTTTGGGGCCTGCTTCGCTGCTTTCTGCTCATAAGAGCTTAGGCAAAGTCATTTGCCTCTCTGGGCCCCAGTTTCCTCATGAATAAAGGGGGTGATGCCAGCCAGTCCTTCATGGGGCTGCAGTGAGGACTAGCAGAGAACTGGGTAAAGAGTTTCCAGCAGAGCCCTGATGGGGCAAGCATTCAGCAACTACTAGATACCATCACCAGTGCTATTTCTGTGGCTCTCATTACTTTCAGTGGGCTTCTCAGGTGACTCAGTAAAGAACCCGCCTGCCAACGCAGGAGACACAGGTTCGACCCCTCGGTTGGGAAGATTCCCTGGAGAAGGAAATGGCTACCCACCCAGTATTCCTGCCTGGGAAATTCCATGAACAGAGGAGCCTAGTGGCTACAGTTCATAGAGTCGCAAAGAGCCAGACACGACTGAGCAACTGAGCATGCATGAACACACAATACCTTCAGTTACCCATAAATAAGAGACAGCAGAGAAAGTCAAAGGAAACAGGAGCCTGAGCAACATACCAGCAGATGTGGGTCTGTGGACCATCTCATTATACACCTGTTGAAGGCCTGCTGGTCACCTGTGGGCCCTTACTCCTCACGGTGCTCTGAGCCACCTCTATGCCCAGGAACAGGATATGCTAGAATCTGCGACAACAAATGGGACTGTAGGAGCATGAGCTACACCAGAGACACGTGGTGAGGGTCTAGGGCTGGAGTGACAGCAGCCTCCAGTGGCATCAACCTCCTCTCCAGAAAGAGCCTCACCAATGGAAATCCTTTACCAAATGTCCAAAAGCAACTGTGTCCAGCAGTCTAACTCCCTAGCCTTGACTCAATGTCCCTTCAGAGGAGCTGAATCCAAGGACACAGTCCCTGTGCAAAAAGACCCTTGAAGGCAAGTCCACGGTGAGGTCCTCTGGAAGGTTCTGAGAATGTGCTCCAGCATGTTACTGTAAGTCTGGAATAGCGGCTTCTATTTGGCTAGAGTCCCGATGCCTACCTAGACCCACTCTCCACCGTGACCTCAGACCTGCGCTTCCAGGAGAGGGGAGTGGATCTCCACCCCTGGGAAGCCTTCCCCGTGCACTGCAGGGATGCAGCTGCGAAGCCTGTGACCTTAAGAGGTCTGCACGGTTAACTGTCCCCACTCTGATGAGCAATGGCCGTAAAACATCAGAGATCCTTCCAAAGGCTTCATAAGGAATCCACTCTGGGACTAAGAAGAGACAACTTAGGAAGTTTAAGAAAAGGTAACTACATCCCAGGGGGGAGTTCAACAGCTTTATAGCTTGTAGGTCGAAATCCTGAGTTTTAATTTCAGATTGGATCTTAATGGAGCAATCCTTGGCTGCAAGAACTGGATGAATATGGAAAAACAGGAAAGAATAATAGGGAAAAAATCAGCAAAGGTGACTCTTGGGACTGATATTTTATTGTACCATGCTTGATCCTAACCCAAAGGTCAAAAAGCAATAGGATTTTACTCTTTACTTAACCTGGAGCTTCTCCAAGTATTATTCGAAGTTAGGTCGTTCTGAGGATATGAAGAGGATTCAAAACTCAGAGAGCACTTACTCCGGAGGGGAGTGGCAAACAAAAAGGAAATACACTGTTAACAGTCTTAAAAGAAATACCTACCCTCTGAAGAATCCCAGCACCGAAAATAAACTTCACATAAATGTAAAATAAACTTTTACGAGCAATCTTCTCTGGGTGCTGATATTTTTTTTTCTTCCCATCTGACTTAAATACAAGCCAGGCAGGATGTTGACTGAGGTGAACTTTTCACTTTTAGATAGTAAATGGAATGTTGTAGGTCCTGTGCTAAATATAAATAAATCTTAAAATGGTCTTCAATAAGGTCAAATTCTCCACAGGATGAGACTGACTATATGCAGAGTCTGAGACTTCTCATGCAAAGTATACAGATGGCCTGCTCACGCTGCCTCACTCCAAGACCATCTGAACAAATATTTGTGGCGTGGCTGGGCTTCCTTAGTGGTTCAGATGGTAAAGAATCCACCTGCAATGCAGGAGACCTAGGTTCAATTCCTGGGTTGGGAAGATCCCCTGGAGGAGGGCATGGCTACTGACTCCAGTATTCTTGCCTAGAGAATCCCATGGACAGAGGAGCCTGGCAGGCTACCATCCATAGATAGGGTTGCACAGAGTCAGACATGAATGAAGTGACTTAGCACGCATGGTGACCCAGAACCCTTCTTCCCCCAGCTCCACTTTCTTCCCCTACTTTCATCATGTTCAAACTGACCTGACCATCCACTCAGGATCCTCACCAATGACCCCCTATGCTGAGAACACATCACATTCTCTATTGTCACTATAAACATGGATTCCCTTCCTTGAAGTCATCTACTTTTTTATAGCGCAGCCGTGAGAATCCTCCCACTGAGTGGTCAGCTCTGTGTTCCTTCCCCTCGAATTTGAGCAGCCGTGACTGCCTTGAACAGCAGAAGTGATGCTCTGTGACCATAAGACTAGATAATAAAAATGCATGTGCTTCCACTCAGCTCTGTTGAGATGCTCTCTGGGAACAAGGCTGCCATGCTGGGAGGAAGCCCAGCACCTTGAGAGGCCACAGGCAGATGTCCAGGTTGGTAGTCCCCCTGAGGGTCCTGCCCCCGCCAGGTGCCGGCCAGACATGTGAGGGAAGGTCCTGGACATGGGCATCTCCCCACCGAGGCCCTAAGAAGCCCTCCCCCTCTGGTCAATCTGAAAAACCCATGGAATCCACGAGCAAAATAAGATAGTTGTTTCAGACCCTGAGGGTTTGGCGCGGTTTGTTTTGCAGCAAGAGTAACTGGGCTACCACATCTTCGTGAAGAGAATCACAAATCTGAATGTGAAGCCCAAGTCACAATCAAGCCAGGTGTGACACGCGCGGGAAAAGGTGAGGACCAGGGGAGGAGAGGAGTTTACAATCCCACCAGTGGTCTAACCTCCCAGGAGCCTGGGCCATCACCCCTCTGAAGTCTTCAGTGTATGAGCTATCAAACTGAACGAACAGAACCTAATAAGGCCATTGTAGGGATCACATGAGACCCAGCACACAAAGGCTCTTTGATGCGTGAGGCATTACTAACATCACATGTGAGGTCCTTTCAATATCTCGTATATCTTCCTTTTAGACATATGAATCCCATGCCTCCACAAAACCTGTAAAGGTCTGTTGAAATCGTAGGATGAGATGTGGTGATGAAAACAGCAGCAGGTAAAAGCTCAGACGAGGCTTAACAAATTTCCTAACTGTGCCATTTTTCCTCCGTCCAGCTGATTCTTCTCCAGTAGACTGGTAGCCTCTAAAATGGGTAGGTAGGAAAACTACAAATTCTATTCCTAAAAGTGTGCACTATTCCTAAAAGTGTGCATACACAAACAGCATGCTTTGCTGCTCTTTCCATGGCTCCAGATTTACAGTGGCAATAAAAGGTGTTGACTTTTTTCTATAAGTGCAATTCTAATTGCATGACATGTATTACCTTATTTAGTCCTCCTAGCAATCTTATTAAATAGGTTCTAATATTAGCCCAATTTTATAGGTGAGGAAACTAAGGTACAGGGAGATCACGTGACACAGTGATGAGGAAGCAAAACCGGAATTCAAACGCCAGGCATTGTGAAGCAGGGCCCCACGCGGATCACTGCACCACAAGGATTCCTCAAGGCAGTCTTCCTGAGGATAACATGTGAACTCCCACTGAGTTCATTTCCTATCTAATCACTGAGAACTTACAATACAAAGTCCTCTTAGTAATATTCTACCACTCAAACCGCTTTAAAGAAATACAAGGAAATGATAAAAAGGACTTTCAACAAGAATGCAGCAAAGACATGTTCTCTCTTCCACCTGGACTCCGTGTCTGGATCACCTGTTCACGTGTTCAGAGTCCCTGGACATGTTTACACACCAGGACCCAGGAGCTTCCCAATGGTCATTCATGGGCCACCTTGTACAGCTCAGATCTGAGCGATATTCTGAGGCAGCACTCAACAGGTTACCCAAATAATTTATAAAACCCCAGGAGTCTCTCCAGCTCAGAAGCCATGTAACAGGCATTTGGTCCTCTTCTCTAACAAATATGCTGTGTCATTAGATGCCCTTTTGAATTTTTGAGACTGAAGGACAAGCGGAAGAAATGAATGAAATAAAGAACGATGGGTCCTTGGATGGTGAGCTGTGAATGGGACAGGACACTCCCGTCATCTTCCAGCTGTGGGATCTGCTTGGCTGCCTCATGTCTATGGAAGTAGTAAGCAGATCCCCTCCTCATGATCCGGACTGCCTTTGCAGTCTAGATCAAAGGACTAATGGCATCACCATCCCAGGAAGCAGTCAGAAAGGTACCTTCCAGCTCCCAGCCCAAACCCACTGAACCAGAAACCATGCTTAACAAGTCCTGCAGGTGATTCTGCTACCCACTAAAATATAAGAACCATTCATCTCAGGTGAGAGCCACAGATGTGAATCTCATGGCCACACAAGGGCTCTGGTTCACTTTGTCTGAGTCCTGGTCCCCTCTCTGACTAATGTTTACACAGTACTCCCAAGCCCCTTGAATCAGATCACATTCAGGACCCTTCTGATGTTTCCAGGTGGTTTTGTGGGATGGACTTGGCCTTCTTGTCCAATCGTCTTGATCAATCGTTTCATTCATCGAACCCAAGCTCCAGGAAACAAGTTATGGTCTTGTGAGACCCCCAAGCACAGCTCAGATCTTGCATGCTCTCCCAAGCTTGTAGACAGCTCATGCTGTGACATGCTGCGTCCAGCTGACTGCCCTGCCCAGGGCTGACCCCTGGCCAGACAACAGCTGCTCTGGACGCTCCGTGCTGCTGTGTACCCACTTCTGTCCTTAGCAAGTGCCTTTGAGGAGATGTTTTCCATCAGCCAGTCTTCCCAGGGTCTACCCACGGGGCCTGTTCTTCTGTTTTAACTGTCACATCTATATGAGTAGTTGATTTGTTTGACAAAGGTTCGATCAATTCTTACCACCAGACGGACAGATTATTTTATAAATCAAATCTGATGAGATGATCACTGTCTACAGTGGTCTGATTTTCAAGTTAAGGAAAACACTTATACTTTATAGATAATATAAAATAAAAACTTAAAAAGTTATCATTCTCAAATTGATATTTTCTTTTCAGAAAAAGTGGGCCATGTTCCTGTCCAGAACCTGTTTCTTAGGAAATTGGAGAACACAATGAACCTACTACACAAGAGGCCCATTGCTGCTGCATACCGTCCTAGCATCCAACGCAAATAGCTGAGCCCTAATTTGAATCATTGACTCAGGGCTTTCTGGTTCTGTCCACCTCTCACCACGGGAGTCTAATAACTTGATTCTCACCCAGCACTACTTTGGGGATATTCTTTCCTAACATCATCTCATCTCTCTACTCTCCACAGGTATTCCATTTCATTCTTGTTTCCCTCCCTTTTGCAATTAAAAAGAGAAAGGACCAAAATAATAAATTGTATTTTCAGAAACTGAAGGCAGCCCTCAAAGGTCAAAGTTGGCTTTGGTGAAAAGGTCAGATGTTCCCAGTGGTCCTCACTGAGTTCAGTAACAGAGGTAGATCTTTCTCCCTGAGGAATCTACCATGTCCCCTGATTGGACTTATAATGAAATATCCCAAAGCCAGTCTGACCGATAATACCAAAGGGTGACAGAAAGGGGAAGGGAGCTACCTGCTAGACACCAGCAACCCAGATCTAGCCACTTCCAGAAATACAGTCTCTGTGTGGTTCCAAAGCAACCTGCAAAACAATCAGGTCATCAAACTGCTCGCTGCAATTCACAGAAGCATCATGCTGCCACTCCTGTCCCAAAGGGTCCCTCCCAGCAAGAGATCCAGTGTGCGAATCTTCTGGACACTCAACGTGTAAGAATAGCAACAGCCAAAATAGCACACAGGACCCCAAAGCTGTCCAGCAAAAGCTGCCAAGCACTTGAGAGGTGCATCCTGTTTGGTCTTTGCTGGACCTCGCAGAGGTGGTCAACCAAGGCCAAGAGTGGCCAAGCTCAGGGAAGAAATGCTGAGCCTCTGGTTGGTGGGGGAGGGGGGCGGCAGGGTCAAGGCAGTTGCTTTGGGACATGGCAAAGTCACTGGCCAACCCCACTTCCAGGGAGCTAGTTGCTCATAACTTCACGATCCTTAGAGAATTGAAAACCTCTCACTGGCATGACTCACAGATACATATTCTCTAAGAATCCCTCAGCAGCACCAACATTTTGTCAATAGCATAAGTTAGAGACCAAATCCAGCCTGGCTTCATGCTCAGCAAGTACCTGGTCCCCGGGAGCCCACGGTCTGTCACCCCGAGGTTTCTCCCATGCCTACAAACACCATGCCACATGCTATGTGCCCCCCCCACCCCCGCCAGCAAACACCAACCCATCTCCAGTGACCCAGTTCCTCTCTCAAACTTGCATCCTTCTGGCCTCCGGGCCTTATCGTTGTTTAGTCGCTCAGTGGTGTCTGACTCTTTGTGACCCCATGGACAGCATGCCAGACTTCCCTGTCCTTCACTATCTCCCAGAGTTTGCACAAACTCACGTCCTTTGAGTTGGTGATGTCATCCAACCATCCCATCCTCTGCCGCCCCCTTCTCCTCCTGCCCTCAATCTTTCCCAGCATCAGGGTCTTTTCCAGTGAGTCAGCTCTTTACATCAGGTGACCAAAGTATTGGAGCTTCAGCTTCAGCATCAGTCCTTCCAATGAATATTCAGGGTTGATTTCCTTTAGGATTGACTGGTTTGATCTGCTTGCATGCAGTCCAAGGGACTCTCAAGAGTCTTCTCCAGCACCACAGTTTAAAAGCATCAGTTCTTCAGCACTCAGCCTTATTTATGGTCCAACTTCTTTATCACAAGCATACATACTACTGGAAACACCATAGCTTTGATTATATGGACCTTTGCCGGCAAACTGATGTCTCTGCTTTTTAATCCTGGCCTTGTAGCTGTTAACAAAACTAACCACTTCCCCCTGGGTCTCTCAGCACTTCAAACCTTGTGTGTATTATGTCACTTATTTACATTCTAGGTGTGTGTTTGTATCATCTTCCCCACCAGATGCTGGCTTGTGTTCATGATGTCTTATTCATCTTTGTACTCCAAGGCACAGAACAATACCTCCAGTACAGAGGACCAGGATTTAACTCATATGAACTAGTTAGACCAGAGCCCAGGAAGGTGATCATTTGGGCAACTATATCAGCATAGAGTATCACCTGACTCACAGCATAACCAATGTTACCTGCAAACTCTGCCAAAGCAATTGAGAGAATCACAGGATTTTCAAAGAATGAGACAGTGAGGGAGCATCTGGGCTAAGCTCCCTCTTGGTGCTGGGCCAGGGATCCTAGGGCTCATGCTTAAACACCTCTAGTGATGAGAAACTCACTAACTCATGAGATCATCAATTCCAAAGAACATCATAAACCACAGATGATGAACACATCATCTCTCTCCCATTCAGATCTCTCTCCTCTGTGACCAAGCTCTGCTCAAAGTGAAAGTGTTAGTCGCTCAGTTGTGTCCAACTCTTTGCGACTCAAAGGACGCTAGCCTGCCAGGCTCCTCTGTCCATGGGATTCTCCAGGCAAAAATACTAGAGTGGGTTGCCATGACCTTCCCCAGGGGATCTTCCCAACACAGGGATCGAGCCCGGGCCTCCCACATTGCAGGCAGATTCTTTACCGTCTGAGCCACCAAGGAAGCCCTTAGCTCTGCTGAGGACCATGGCTAATCCACCTTAAATCTCTAGCGCTTATCTCACCAAAGTGGAGCTAAAGTAGGTGACTCAAATAATTGTGCTGAAAATAGATCATTAGTTTTGAGCTGAGCACTCTTTAAAAGAATATATGGCATTACACCAATGTCAATTTCCTAATTTTGATTGTATACTATAGACTGGTAAGGCGTGATCACTGGGTGAAGGCTACATGAGCAGTTTCCATACCATTTCAACAACTTCCTATGAGTCAAACTATTTCAAAATAAAAGGTTATTTAAAATAGATCATACATGTACACACGTGTATATACATATACCCATGTATTTATGTACGTATAGAATGTATTTTTAATAATTATATGTGCGTGTATATAGAGACAGACAGACAGACAGGCAGACACAGAAAAAGAGACAGAGAGAGATGGGAGCCGGGGTCACTGCCCTGGGCTATGTGCCCATACAGGACTGCTTTGGACATGGACACAAGATTTTTCTGCAGCCTTTACCGTCTATAAGAACCACTAAAAGATGTGACTGATGCCATTACCTCCATGGTCGTGCCCTCTCACCCATTCTTTTATACGTCCTGAGACCAGCGAAATCCGACCAGTTCATCTGCCAGGCCCCCTAACCCCACCCCACATCCATACACCCCAGACACAGTATGAGGCAGGTTCCCGCTTATATGAATCAACTCAGCCTTTAACCAGCAGCCAAGCTAACACTCCAGGATCCCTAGGAGACCACGAAGTGGGAAGTAAGTAAAGCCACAAGGAGCACCCACTCGCCATGTGCTAAGCCCGCCCTGGGTACTCTGCACCAGTTCTCTCCTTTAATTCTCACTGCAATCCTATACTGCGCCCATCCACAGGAGAGAAAAACTGAGGCACCCAGGAGGGAGGAAATGTGCCTCAGGTCATCAGGCTGGTGAGTGCAGAGATGGAAGTCAGACCCCAGCTGGGTGCACACTCGGTGCTGGCTCACGACAGGAGAAGCCCTGACCGAGGGTCAGCAAGGATGCTGGACAGGTTTTCAGAAGCCCAATAACCATCCTGTTTTGTTTAAACCTGTTAACTTCACAGATGCCTTAAAGGCCAACACTCGTTTCTACCCATCTCTAGAGATGGTGATTTTGAACATCTGTTAAGTCCAGGGGCTTCTTTTAGTCCCTTTCTCCTTGCTAAATCTAGGTGGGGATGGGTGTAGCTGGAGAGCCAGGCCCTGGAATTTTGTTTGGAGCTCCAAGGTCCTTCAGCGAAAGTACCAGGGCCCCCCACCAGCACGGTGTTTGCATGGTTGGCATGTAACAGATGCCTGTTGAAGAAAATGGGCGAGTTCATCTATCTTGGAGAAGCATCACAATTTTTAAAAAGACACCCACTTATCCAGTGGCTGTTTCCTCTTGTCATAAATCAGTAATAATTCAATGGTGGGGAGGAAGAGTGTGGGTCACATTTTCTTCCATTAAGACCGGCAATCAATCAAGCCTGCTCACAGTCCAGCTAAATTTAGCATGAGATATGGGCTTTCAGAAAGTCCTCTACAGTGTGGGCGGCCACTAAAAATATAACAAAACAATGAAGTCACCACAGGATGGAGAGAGGTCTATAAATGGTGGGGACCCTAGAGATTGGTACTTGGGCCTGCTGTACCTTTAAACAGGTCTTACCGATGAGAAAGACCTAGAGAAAAATCTCTAGAGGTCATCACTAAGCTCTTCCATTATGAAAATGTAAAGCTGAAGAAAAGTATCTGCGTGAGTAGGGAAAAAAGAAATAGGAAAGGGTGAATCCAAATTATTGGGAGAAAACTCATCTACATGGTAGCAATATTTCCTAAGCTTCAGGACAAAAAAAGCATGGTCAAGTACATCTGGGAAACACTGAACATGCAAAAGAGGGAAAATGTATCCCTCTTGTGAACACAGACTTCGAAAAATTCTGGGAGGTCCTCCAATAAAGAAACATATCCAATGTTAAACACAGTATTTTCCAAAATCTATTTGCGTACAGGCCTTTGTTTTCTTCTTGAATGTAAAACCTGTTACCATCCTGTGGGGGTGGGTGGGTAATGCTTTGAGAATGCTCCCATAAAGGATGACTATACTTTATGTAGTGGATGTAATTAAATAGGCCCTTAGCAGCCTGGATGAGTAAGGAGTTTGGGGGAGAATGGATACATATGTAAAATGAGCCCCTTTGCTGTCCAACTGAAACTATCACAACATTGTTAATCGGCTATACTCCAATATAGAATAAAAAGTTTCAAAAAATTGCAAAGCAACTACAAAAAATAAAAAGTAAATAAAATAGGCCCCTGGGTGTCATCAAAGACTGTTGCATAAAAATGATCGGTTTTTGCATTGCTGCTGCCACGCAGGATGACCAACAACACTGGGAACTGTCAGGAAAGATGGGAGAAACCAAGTCAAGCCTAGTGTCTTGGGCGCAAGCAGGACTTTCAGACGAGTGTGATGGACTTGTGACCAAAGCCAACATCAGAAGGAACACAAGCAGCTGTAACAGTGACCCAGCAAAGCCCCAGATAGGAATTCATCCCCCCGAAGCTGACAGCCAGGTGCTGAAAGACACTCACTTCAACATGACAGCAACAGGGGAAACGAGGAAGAACTGAAAGATTCAGTGGCAGGAGATGAGCAGAAAAAGTGTGGGCACATCCAGAACGGGGAAGTGGGATTCTCTGCCACAGACCCCTCTGTTCTGAGGCAAGCCGTGTGTGCTGAGCACCATCTGTACCACAGGCCCCAGGAAGGGCTGGTTGAAAATACACTGATTCAACCCCAGATCTGGCTACCCCAAACTTCAGCAGGGAGTTGCTGGCTACTCTCTGAAGGCAAACGGAGAAGCTCTCATGTGATGGCTTTACAAGCAACCAGGCCACATGGTCTGACAGGTATTCATCTACTTTTAATTACAATCCCACAAAATATTTTAATCCACATCTGTTCCACAGTATACTGGACACCACACACAGAAATCAACTCAAAATGAATCACCAGCTTCAGTGTAAAAGCTAACATGGTAAACTTAGCAGTTAAGTATCTTGGGCACATGTTCCCCCTGGACCCAGTCCAGCTTCTTCTAACAGTCAAGGAACATTTTACTGAGCAATTAGTCAATGTCAGTTTCCCCTCCTGATGATGGCAAGACAGCAAGAAATGAGACAGTCCTTGATGTTAAATCTTACAAGCTTTCAGGAGCTCTTCAGGGACCTGTCATTAATAAAAGTATTCCAAACCTCTTTGAATCCATTTCTCTTTCTCACTTATACTGCCTTGGCTGTAACCTAAGTTTAGGAATCCTTTCGGTTCATTAACTGACAGGTAGATAAAAGACCCTGATGTTGGGAAAGACTGAAGGCAGAAGGAGAAGAGGGTGACAGAGGATGAGATAGTTGGACGACATCACCGAGTCAATCGATGTGAACTTGGGCAAACTCTGGGAGATGGTGAAAGACAGGGAGGCCTGTCATGCAGCAGTCCACGGGGTCACGAAAAGTCAGACATGAATTGGTGACCAAACAACAACAAAGGGTACCATGTACTGTCAGTTAACATGTTTCTTACCAGGCGGATGGGAAGTGAAACATCAAGCCCAGGAAAGTACAGGATGAAAGAGGAGCAGATGTCAGGTTCAAGAGAGCTGCATGGATAAACGTCAGACCAACAAGTACTGCCTGCCTCACGGTAGAAGAGTCAAGGAAGCGGTCCCACCAGGTGAGAGGGTGAGACCAGCCAGTTTCAAGGCCTGCCATCCATTTGACCTCCTTGTTACAGGCATCTTCCCTGCACTGTCGATGGGAAGAAGCAAAACTGGCTGCCTTGAATTTCTTCTCCTTTCCTCTCTCTGCCCTCTGGTAGGGGGGTGGCTAAAAGGTCAGACACAGAGGAAAAAAGGAATAAAAACAAAGGATGGATATTTCACTGATGGAATAAAAAACTGGAGACCCAAAGGAACTGAGGGTGCTGAGCCCTGGCGGAAACAGGAAGGGGGGTGGGGGGGGGGTGCCGGGACAGACAGACAGATGCCTATGGCTGCCCAGGGCAGGACAAGGAAGAGGGGGTGCCATCACATGAGGTGGGCTCTGGTTCGGCACACGGACGGGCTTTTGAGTGATCGGCGCCTCCCGGTGCTGGGTGGGCTGCCAAACACAGCGGGATCCTCCTCCTACAAGCAGGGTGGCCAGGGCCACGGGAGACCTGGAGTGGCCCCCATGCATTCTTCACGGCTCCCCGCTCTGAGAACAGGGAGAACCCCACCAGCGGAGCAGCTGGAGGCAGAGGAGCTGAAGGCAGGCCAAAGCCGCCTTTCCCAGGCGCTCCACACAGGTGGGGAGCAGGATTCATGGCTCACAGGAAATGCTTACATCCTGACTTCAACCCAGGAAGCGCTGAACCAGTAATAGCTCTCGCTGACTTCATGCACCTTTTGTCCCCTCCAAGCCCTCCGAGTGTTAACAGGCCTGACAAATGAGTCCCTGGAGGTCTGCACTTGTGTCCGTGGACAAGGAGCACAGACACGAGAAACGTGGGCCTCTGCCACCCCAAGGATTTCCTCACCCATAAATTAACTCCCCACCACCATCATGACCCTGGAATCCCTAACAGAGAGTCTGATCAGTACGGGCTCACCAGCACCGACACCTCAGCTGAGAGCCACAATGCAGACATTGTCAGCAGTGGGATGGCGATCATTGTGTCTCGCACAGGCTCTGAAATGCTGGAAAGATTCCACAGACCTTCATCACCACCCTATGGGCACGCAGGCTTCAGGAACCCCAGTTTAATACATTCAGAAGCAGGCATCCCAGTCCAAATATGAGAGCATCCTTTATGATATTAATGTTTCTCAGAACCACAGGTGATAGAAGCTGCACTTTTCCTATTAGTAGATGAAGGACATATGTTCACGTATTTGAATTTACACTCAGGCCCCTGCAGCCACCCCAATGTCCCCAAAGTAATCAGGTTTGGCTCTAACCACTGCGCCCACTTCTCTAATGAGGACATAAAGTGTGGCTAAGATACACAGTGGGTTTCAAAGACTCAGCACCAAAAAGAACGTAAATAACTCACTGATAATACCTGCGCTGATTAGAAGCTGATAATATTTTGATATACTGGGTTCAGTGCTATTAAAATTAACCTTACTTGGTTTAACTTCTTCAACATAGCAACTAGAAAAATGAACCATTGCAAATGTGGCCCGCAGTCCCTTTCTATTGAACAGAGCTGGCTCTAGAGTTCCCTCTCTGGGAAAATTCCTTCTTCGGGACAGAAGTAAAGGAGGCACCTGTGCCTTGGGGCCTGGGCACCCCTCCACCTAACCAAGTTCTAGCACCCAGGCCAGGAGGCAGCCCAGAGAGCTGCAAGGCTGACTTCTGACACAGCGCGACTGCTCTGTGACGTTTTGTTACAGATGATATAGCCTTGACCCATTTCCTGAAATTGTCTGGGCCCTTCCCTCACTCCTTCCAAGGCAGGTCCAGTGGTCTGGGAAGGCACATGGCGCGGCGCATACATGTAGCTCCACAATCACCATCTGGTGGGTCTTTGTGGTACGTAAAAAGCTAAATCACAAAGGACTAAAAAGAGGCAGGGAGGACACCTGTCCGGAAATTCCTGCTCAGTGCATTGACTGAAGACTCTTACATCTGTGTCTGCATATTTTCCACTGTACGGAGCTTAGCACTTTATAAGCAAGGCCTTGTTTTAGCCTCACACCATCACTGTGGAGTAAACATCTGGGCCCTGTGTTAGACTTACACCCAACGACAGAGACTGTCCAGAAAGCAATTCCTTGTTTGTTTTTAAATAAATGATGCCAAAATGGTTATGCTCTATATGTGTGTGTGTGTGTATGTTCATAGTCTCATCCACCAAATTCTTTCCAGAAAAGTTTGATTCATTACATCAGACAAAGAAATAATCACTCCTTTGAAGTTCAATCCATTAATTCCACTCAACCTTTAGAATGGACAATAAGGAAGAAATGACGTTACGAACCTAATCACACAACATTATAAATTACCTATACTTCAATTTTTTAAAAAGTCTTGTTAAAAAAAAAAAAGAAGAACCTAATCAGTCACTTGACGAGCATTTGGGGAGCCTAGTCCATATTACATAGGTATGGCCCAGGTTGACTATGCCAAATATCATAAGCTCCCTGACCCAAAAGAGCCAGTAATCTAACAGGGAAGGCTAAAAACTAGTATGAAAGTGTCATGGGCTGAATTCTGTTCCCTCAAATTCATATGTTGAATCCATAACCTCCTGTACCTCAGAATGGGACCAGATTTGGAGAGAGGGTAATTAAGTCAAAATATGGGGTCTTTAGGGTAGGCCCGAATCCAAAAGGACTGCTATTCTTATACGAAGAGGAGATTGGGACCCAGACAAGTACAGAGAGAAGTCAGCAGGAAGACACCAGGAGAAAGCAGGCATCTGCAAGCCAAGGAGAGAGGCCTCGGGAGAGACCAACCCTGCTGACCCTCGACCTCATACTTCCAGCCTCCAGAAGCGTGACAAGTAAACTCTGTTGCTTAAGCCACCTGGTCTGTGGCCTTTCTTATGATGGCCCGAGCAGACTAGGACACCGAGCAACTCCGGTGGGGAAAAGGCCCACGTCCGACCCCGGGGACGGGAAGAGAGAAGGCGGCTGGGGGTGTCAGATGGTAGTGGGCAGCCACTTTGCAGAGGGAGCCTCACTAGAGCTGGCCTGGAGAGGGAGGGAGGTCTGCACTGGTGAAGGTGGGGGAGGGCAACAGGAGGAAAAGCAGAAAGCCCGGAAGGCCCGGGGCTGCCTGACTGGCCAAGTCACAGCTTCCAGAACAGATGCCCAGCAGACCAAGAGTTACTTGAAGGCAGGGCTGAGTCCCACCTTCTCCATCTCCCCAGGGCCCTCCATCTCTTCAGCGTCTGGCACACAGTGGGTGCTCCATAAATGCAGTGGCATACATAACTTCTCATCCAAATTGGAATGAAAGTGTCATGGGCTGAATTCTGTTCCCTTTGAGAGGTAAGATGCAACCATCAATGACCATGCTGAGACAACAGGTGCACACCCGGGCAGAGGTCAGCATAGCAGTGACACGTGCAGAAGTGAACTGAAGATAGAGACAGGTGGGATGAAGGGCAAAGTTGAGGACTGCGATGGTGCCTGCTATAATCTGCCCAGGGAGAAAATGCATGTGCCTATCAATTTGCTCATAGGAAGAACTCAGATGATCTCTAAGCTGGTTTCTCATTCTCTGTTTGCCCCCAAAAGATAGTGCCCCCCCCCCAAAAAATCATAATTATTCTGCTTAATGGACTTCCCTTGTGGTTCAGCTGGTAAAGAATCCGCCTGCAATGCAGGAGACCCTGGTTCGATTCCTGGGTCAGGAAGATACCCTGGAGAAGGGATAGACTACCCACTCCAGTATTCATGGGCTTCCCTGGTGGCTCAGATGGTAAAGAATCCTCAGGAGACCTGGGTTCGCTCCCAGAGTTCAGAACATCCCCTAGAGGAGGGCATGGCAACCCACTCCAGTATTCATGCCTGGAGAATCCCTATGGACAGAGGAGCCTGGTTGGCTACGGTCCATGGGGCTGCCAAGAGTCAGACACAACTGAGCGACACAACTGAGACACAGCACATTCTGCTTAATAAAAGCACGTACTTCAAGAAACTCCTAGTCTTTGTGAAAGAGAAAGATTTCTGACATGGTCATGCCCAAAACACTCCAGTGAAGTTAAACAGAAATGCTGAAAGACTTGTGCTTAGTAAATTGACTGCTGACAACACTGTCCTGCAAACAACAAGCAGTGAGGGAACATGGAAGAAATCACAGCCTGCACCAGCCCTCCCATGAGAGTTGTGCTCTCTGGTACTAAAGCATCAGTATGAGTCCCAGGATTGCACAAGATCAAAAGGAAGCCAGGGCATAACCACCAGAACCTGCGTTTCCTAGCTCCTTGGTGCTCAGAGTGCAGTCCATGGACCGGCAGCATCGGTATCACTGGGGAGTTGGTTAGAAATTCACCCCAGACCTGCCGCATCAGGACTGAAAGAGGTCCACAAGTGGCGCTAGGGGTACCTGTCTGCCAATGCAAGAGACATAAAAGACATGGGTTCAATCCCTGGGTTGGGAAGATCTCCTGGAGGAGGGCACGGCAACCCACTTGACAGAGGAGCCTGGCGGGCTACAGTCCATGGGGTTGCAAAGAGTTGGACATGACTGAAGTGACTTAGCACCCACACCCGCATGTAGGTGACTGGTGTGCAAACTGCAGTTGAAGGAACCTTTGTAAACCGATTCAGCAGCTCTGACGTGCTCTGTTCCAGGTGGAGGAGGATGTCAGCTAGGAGAGTTGTTCTCTTCCCACATTTATTTCTTGTTTGCTCCATACTTTTTATTTTCTCTTCACCATCTGTTTCTAATCATTTTTTTAAAATCCCCCAAACACCTATGAAAAGTCTTGATCCATTTCAAACGCAGAGGCAGCCAGGAAGAGTAATTGATTTCCGGGTTAAGAAAGGAAAAGGGGCCCAGTGCTCACCAGATCCCTACTAGGAAGTCTGTTTTGTTCCCACCGTCATCTGAGGAAGTACAGAGACCCAGCTGAGGCCCTCACCTGAGACCCCAGGGCTGAGCACAGATCAGATCATCCCAGCCTGGCATCCTCCATCCAAGCGGGAAGAGTATACTTCATGTGCTTCACAAAAGGAAGTTGAAAAGGAATCTCTCCACCCAGTACTAGCAAGAGCATCAGGATCCAGGTGGCTTTTACATTCTAGAAGGCAATTCTCTGATATGTCTCAAACCTTAAAATGCCTTCCCTCCGAATTCACCAATTGTATATACCTCCATCCTCGACATTGCCACTTTTTACATAGTTTTATGCCACAGAGAAGAAAATGGAAAATATCAGATGCAAGACTGTGACGCTCCTGAAATGATCAACTCAGGGTGAGCCACCCAATTTTCTCATTTCTAATTCTGCTTCCCTCCCGCCACGATTATGGGCTATGGAACTCTGGAGAGAAAGACCAGGTTCCATGGCACTCTTAAAACTCAGGTTTTAATCAATGTAAGTGCAAAGTGAATCAGTCACTTTGACTTCAGTCCAGTTATTTATGTTTCTACTTGGCTCATGATATTTGATTTGTAAATGACTGGTGTCCTGGGAAGACTCTATATTCAACTGTAACAGAAATCTGCACTGTCTGACATAGTAGCTACTAGCCACAAGTGGTTGTTTATATTTAAACTTTACAATTAAAAGTAGAAATTTCTCAGTAGCACTCACTACATTTCAAGTTCTCAACAGTCATATGTGGTAGTGGCCACCACATTGGGCAGTGTAGATATGGCACATGTCCAACATCACAGAAAGTGCTACAAGAGAGTGAAGCTCTACACAGTTGAAACTGACATTCCCCAACCTCCCTTAAGATACGGACACTAAATGAGTTGTTAGTAGAAATCATTGTGTTCTGTGCTCAGTCACGTTCAACTTTTTGTGACGTCATGAACTGTAGCCCCCCCTCCCCCACCTCCCACCCCGCCCGGCCCTGGCTCCTCTGTCCATAGCACTTTCCAGGAAAGAATACTGGAGAGAGTTACCATTTCCTCCTCCAGGGGACCTGCCCGACTAAGGGATCTAACCTGCATCTCCTGCGTCTCCTGCATTGGCAGGTGGATCCTTTACCATTCCACCACCTGGGAAGCCTAGAGGTCATTGGGAGCTCTTTAAAAGGGCCTCAGAATCAGATGGCAAGAGCACTTTGCCTTTCCTCGTTCTTTCTGCATGGAAAGAAGACAGAGCAGCTGGGACTCAGCAGCCATCTGAAGGCCAAGAGGAAAGATGCACCTGTCCTGAGTACTCACACTTCCCTTTCCTTTCCTCTCTCTCTCTACCTAGGTCATCTCATCAAATTTCATGGCTGTAGACACTACTTTCTGATGACTCTCAAATTTATACTTATAACCCAAACCACTACTTAAACTGCCAGCTCCTATACACATTTCTCCACTTCACCATCTAATAGGTCCCTCAAACTCAGTGTATCTAAAACTGAACTCCGGATCCTCCCCTTCAAGCCTGGTCCACCTGCAACCTTTTTTGCTGAGCTTTAATAAATGTATTCAGTCATATAACCACAAGCACAATCCCATTAGAATATTTTTACCACTTCCAAACTTCCCTCCTGACTCTGCAGCCAAGCATGGATGCCACCTCCCACCCCATCTCTGGCTTCTGGAAA
The DNA here is from genome assembly GCF_019320065.1 of Cervus canadensis. Lineage (NCBI taxonomy): Eukaryota > Metazoa > Chordata > Mammalia > Artiodactyla > Cervidae > Cervus > Cervus canadensis. Next base: position 48,233,821 of record NC_057407.1, read on the forward strand.
ACTCAGATTTGCTTTCTGCCTCTTGAGCTGGTCTTTTCTCCAGAATCACAGTAGCAGCCTTTTTGAGTCTGGTTTCCTTCACTTAGCATAATGCTATAGGGATTTGTGCATATCATTCATATCATAAAAATACATATATCATATCATATCAAGCACTTCATTCTTTGTTATTGCTGAGTAGTATTCCATCATACAGCCTTTCCAAAGGTAACAGCTGCTTACCCATTCTGCTGTTGGGCATTTTATAAGGAAAAAGCAAGCTGCATAGCAGTGTGTGCCACAGTACGCTTACATTTGTGTAAAACACAGCTTTGTGTATTCACTGACAAGTTCTTGGAAGACATGTACAAGAACTTGGAACTTTGGGAGAGAAATGGGGGTACTGAGAGACAGCCTTTCTTTCTATAACTTTATAGTTTTAAACAATGAGTAACTATGTGCATGTATTACCGATTAAAAAGAAAAAAGTTTTAAGATGACCTCCTACATCTAAAGTCTGTATTCTTTTCCCCAAAACTTACAACTTTTGGGGGGCTATTTCTTTGACTTATCAGAATGATTAATAGATTTTATCAAGAGATTTAAGCATTTTTTTCCAGTTAAAGAAGAAAATCTTGTGGTTTTCCTTTCTCCTCTTCCTCACACAGAGGTTTTCTTTACTCCAACTTAATCCTTCCTTGTGTGAGCTAAGTCGCTTCAGGTCACTTTGCGAACCTATAGACTATACCCTGCAAGGCTCCTCTGTCCATGGGGACTCTCCAGGCATGAATGCCGGGGTAGGTTGCCATTCCCTTCTCCAGGATATCTTCCCTAAGTGTTTCTTAAACAAGAAAATAAAAGCCTCCAACAGCACTGAAGGTTGACATTCGATGGATCTGAACACTGCAAACTCACAGTCTTTCATGTGACTGAAGCCGGCCCCAAGGCGTTTTTTTTTGGATGTGAAAATGGAAAACAACTACAACACCTGGGCAGATCCCAAGGAGTGATCTCTGAGACTGCTGGCTGGAGTGCTGCCCACCCTTTGCCAGGCCAGGACCTGCAGCAGCTTAAGGTCCTGACTCCCTTGTAGAATCCTCCAGCAACACAAGAGAACGGCCTCCTGAACATCTGCAGCTACTCAGAGAGGCCAATGTGCTTTTATATTCCCTTGTCCAGTGTGGAGTGGGTTTTTTTTCTTTTTACATTAATCCTGTTGTTGGCTCCCTTGACAGTGTCTGACACGTGATTTTGCTCACCAAAGGTCTTCTGGAGGCCTTTGGAGGGGGTCTCGGATCCCCACAGTTGGGAGTGAGGCAGCTGACCCCTTGTTCAGTCTTGCCTGGGCTTCTGGACTGCCCTTGTATAGACTCAAAACTATCACCCCATTTTCCCTGCTCCTGAAAAGGCTCTGGTCTGATGGTCAGACATGACTACCTGACCTCATAAAGGACTGGCTCTCTCAAGGGTTGATGCAGGACTTGAAGATAAAGCAGCACAGTTACCATCCAAGTAAGTATAGAGACCAGAACACCATGGAGTGATGCAGGGATATAGCCATGCTTCCAAAACTGTCCACTTCATCATCTCACGCCATCACCTCCCAGCCCGAGGTGCAAGAGAGGTGCGAAGCCCCACCCTGCAGAGAAGTTCCTTGTGACCACAGACTCCAGCTGACCCGATTGGCCACTTCAGCACGGCTGGGTCTGACAAGCATCTATTTCATGCTGCTCATTCCCAAAGCAGGAGTCAGACAACATGGAACAAGCTCTGAGTGGACAGGGAGCTAGTGGCAATCTCCCTGGAGCCAAGGACAGCGTTTGGCTGAGGATGTTTAAGACATCATGACTTACGGAGCCTTCAAACACGGACAACCCTTCAGCAGGCAAGAGCAGGGAGTCACTGCTAATCAAAGCAGGGCATAACCAGGGTTTAGGGCTTCCAAGATGGGGCTCATGGCACGGTTTCCCATGGCACATTGGCCGGGCTCTAAAAAAGGACCCATATGTTTGGAAAGTTACTTCACAGTCAACATTCCTTTAGTCCTTCTGATTGAATCAGAGAGAAAGTTCAGCATGATGCCAGCATGTCTTCAATACTTCCCCAGCACTCTATAACTTCCCCTTCGAACACACAGGAAGAGCGGGTCACTTCTTCAGAGACTTCAGCAAATAATGGAGCCCAGTTAGAATTTAATGACATTGCTGTGTCCTCCATGTATTTATGTTTACAGCTACTTTCTCTTTTGGCAGGCAATAATTGGTGTTCTACTTGCAGGAGTATACAAATTATTTTATCTGAGTCAAAAAGTCGATGGGGAAAAAAAATTGGAAATACAATACCACAGGAGGTACATGTTTGAGACCAAAAAAATGCAAAAACCATGCAGGTGGTAGGTACATGGTTGAGTGCCGGACATGCTGGGTAAACACAATAACTAAGGCTGGTAAGTGTGAGGGGCGTGTTCCAGAAGAAAGGGGGTCCGTTCACTTTGACAGGAGCCCAGGGCACGTGTGAAAGAAAGAAAGAAAATCACTCAGTCATGTCCAACTCTTTGCAATCCCATGGACTGTAGCTTACCAGGTTCCTCTGTCCATGAGATTTTTCCAGGCAAGAGTACTGGAGTGGGTTGCCATTTCCTTCTCCAGAGGATCTTCCCAACACAGGGATCGAACCTGGGTCTCCTGCATTGTAGGCAGACACTTTACCATCTGAGCCATCAGTGAAAACAGGAGCCCAGGGCACATGTGAAGTGATGGAGAAATGCGGCTGGACAGGTAAACTGAGGCCAGGTCATGGAGAGCCCTGAGGCTGAGAAGAGCTGTGTGGATTTTCACTGGTGACCATGGGGACCCACAGAGGTCTCTAGACCATTTCACTAGTACAAGGGGGCCATCCCCCAAACGGGGCTAGTTTCAGGGAAGCGTGGAGACACACTGGGGCTTGTGGACTCTGAGCGAGAGATGCCAAGGAAGCCGCTAGAACTGCCTTGGCTCTGCTGACCGAGTGAGGCCCTGAGAATGGACCCACACTCCCAGGAGGATGCAGCTTATCACAGAATTAGGTATTTCCTTCCCTGGTGGCTCAGTGGTAAAGAACTCGCCTGCCAGTGCAGGAGACGTAAGAGACGTGAGTTCATTCCCTGGGTCGGGAAGTTCCCCTGGAGGAGGGCGTGGCAACCTACAGCAATACTGCTGCCTAGAGAATCCCGTGGGTCGCAAAGAGCTGGACACGCCTGCAGTGACTGGGCAGGCGCACACGGAGGCCCCACGAGGGCTGCGAATGGAACAAAACATGGGACAACACGGCGAGCCTGGGAGGCAGGTGTCAGCCAACGCAGCGTTCTGTGATCCAGATACTTATCACCATATATGGAATGAAAACTTCAGGGCGAAAAGGACGAACGGGGAAAAAAAGATTGGAATAGGCTTAAAGAAAAAAAGAAAAAAAAAAACACCTAAAGATAGCCTAAACAAAACACACCCAGCCCCTTGCGCCTGCCCTCCCTGTCTGCGTGCCATATGGCGTGTGATAAGCGAGAATGCTTTTATCTCTCTTTCTTCACTGTCTGTAAAGCCCAGCACCAGCCCCATCGAGAAGGCTGCACGGTGCTCTCAGGCCCTGCTGCCCTGAGGAGCAGCTCCCAGCCCCCAGCCCCGCTCCAGGAGGTGGCCAGGCTGCCATTCCCTGCCCCCAGCGCCGCAGCCTGCCTGGGTCCCACAAGGGCCACTGCCTTCAGAGCTGTTTTCCCACAACTGGAGAAACCACAGGCCAGGCCAGCTGAGCCACAGTATAAGCAGCCAGCCCGCCCAGTAGCTTTCACCTTCGCTGGTCCCTCTGCCAGTCCCCAGGGTCCTTTGCAATGGCCCAGACAACGCCTGGTAGGAGGAAATTTCCCACATGGCTATAAATTACCAAGCCACCTCGAACATCTCCTGAGCCACAAAGGCATCAGAAGCTTGTGCCTTCCTGATTGCTCCCGCCACCCCTGTCTCCTTGCATGACAAAATGACCAAGCAACAGCGATCATCCAAATTTTCTAGATGCCTAGTTCACTGAAGCCCTGCTCTCTTGCTCTTCCCTAAAATGACCCAAATAATCCCATAGAATTACATGCCTGATCTGCACTTCTGAGCCCTGCCCTCATCCTCCAAATTCTTCTGACCCCCATCTCAATCTCTCTTCTTGTTAGTCATGTTTTGATTGATGAGTTAAGTACCACTTGTGGGATGGAAGGCTATCAGTCAGGTTGACTCTTCTGACTCGATGTCCAGTTAAATCTGAATTTCAGATAACCAACAAATAATTTTTTTTAATTTTATGGACAAGTATATCCCAGGCACTATTTGGGATATATTTTTATACTAAAAATTAGATTTGTTGTTTACCTGAAAATTCAGTTTAACTGGAAATCTTATATATTTATTTGCCAGGTCTGGCAACCCTAGATATCAGCAGGCACAAGGATAAATAGCCTTGGGCAAGTCTACTCTTCCCTATTTAATCCTCAGAAGCCACCACAGAAACGGTCCTCCCTCTGGCCGGCACCTCTTCATTGCTATTTTCTGAGCGCTGTCTGCAAAAGCCCTGCAGGCTTTGAGAGGCCCTGTCTTGCAGCCAAGACCCCGGTAGCTACACAGGAAGGGCTAACCTCTCAGTCAAAGCAAAAAGTCACAAGATTCCTGAAGGAAAGTATGTGTAGAAGAGACCAGCATAAAGAAGCCCAGGGGGACATCCCTGGCAGCTCAGTGGTAAAGAATCCACATGCCAATGCAAAAGACGGTCTCGGTCCCTGATCCGAGACGATCCCACATGCCACAGAGCAACTAAGCCCTGGGCCACAGCTATGGAACCTGTGCTCTAGAGCTTGGGAGCCACAACTACCAAAGCCGGAGCACCCAAGAGCCCATGCTCCGCAACAAAAGAAGCCACCACAATGATCAGCTCATACACAGCAACCCCCTGCTCGTGGCAACCAGAGAAAAGACTGCAGCAATGAAAATCCAGAACAGTCATAAATAAATAAATTTTTAAAATATTAAAAATAAGGAGCCCAAGAGAAGACACCCCACCTCCAGGAAGTGTGAGGACATCAAGTGCAAGCCCTTGAAGGCCTGGCAGTATCTGGCACGACAGCCTCATGCCCCCACGTGTGATCACGAGCCAACATCATCTAAGACCCAGAGGGGTGGGTGGCCCCTTGGCTTAACAAGAGCATGAACTGCTTTAGAAAAGGCCTTCGCCCGTAAGGCCCAAGGGCAGCTGGTCTGGGCAGGCCCCAGCACGAGTCCTGGCAGGAGAGAGAGCCCAGCCCCACTGCAAAGCATCTCAGGGGCATGGACTCAGGCTCTGGGCCAAAGTGCCGTGGATGTGTGGGGCATTCTCTATCTACAAGGCAGAAGCATGTAGAGGCAGCTGTTATTCTCCTGTTCTGGCACTGACAACACAGTAATAGAGGGCCACTTCATCTCCAATCCATAGACTATTTTTGCTATCATCCAGAAAGCCACTGGCTAATAATAACACACTGGACTAGATGTAACTGCCATTTCTGTAAGTCAAGAATGTTAAAAATTGGCAAGTACGTATGATCCAACCAAATAATAATGATGCTGAGTGCCTGCTCTGTCGCAGACTCTGTGCAAGGCCCTTTAAGAGTATTTCATCATATAATACTTAAATCTTAATTCTGTGACTACCTTTCAAGGTAAGAGATGCAGAAACTGAGACACACAGATGTCAAACCAGGACACACGCTAGGTCTGTGTGAGTCCAAAACCACATTCATCTTACTGACCATGTGGTCGGTTCATGGGGGTCGGTCCTTCCACCTCCGACCCCCATATGCTGTCTGTCTTTGCCTAGGTAGTCAGTGGCTGGACGTTCCTCCAGCACTGGGCACCAGACTCCCAACCTGATGGTACCTGTCTGCACACTGGCCTCTCTGTAAGTAATCAAAGCCTGGCTGCTGGGAATTAGAAGCAAAGTATATTTAACAAATAATTTCAAGAGGAGAAAAACACTTTGAAAGTTTATGTAGAGTGAGGGGGAAGGGGGCCATAAAATCCACCCCTAAAATAAATAGAAAGTAATCAAGAGAGAAAAATCAAACCAGCTGTAAAACACCTTAAGCTTGACTACGAGGTAATACGTAATGAATCGCTGACATCAGGTACAGTGTGACGCAGCACCTCTGCTGATCCAAACGCATGTGCTTTTGTGGCTCTCTGCTGAAAAGACTACTGAGCCTCACAGAGGGGGGAGGACAAGAAACCTCCCAAAAGAAGAAGGCAAGGCCAGAAAGCACCGCTCTCAGAGGCAAAGACCAACACAGGAAGATCAATAAAGAGCTGCCCGACTCCCACTTTAAAAAAGAAGAAACAAATGTTCTCCTCCTTGTAAAATAAAATTTTGAAAGGGCATACGTAATGCAGAATAAAAGTTTCCACCAGTTCCAAATGAACATCTGCAGAGATCAGCGTTTGAGGAAAAAGCAACTGACCTTCACGTGGGCCACATAGTGATGACACGTCTCCTCCAAGTGGACCAGCCGCAGCTTCTCCGAAACCTGACCCACGGACTCTCCCAGCAACACGAAGTAGACCCTGGGCAACTGGCTCTTCTCTTTTTTGGCCACATCAGCCGTCAGAACATAATTCAGGCCTGCCGATGAATAAGGTCAAAATGTGAGTGAGGACACACACAGTCACAAGGCCCCCTCCAGACACCCTTAGAGGGTCGCACGCTCCCTTCAGATGATATGTAGCCCTCCGCTGCACAGAGGACTGATGTCAGGCAGCCCTGATCAATACCATCTCCCAAAGAGGTATGCAGCCAGGGGCCCCCCCAGAATCCAGAGAGACCAGGCTAGCCTGTCTTCCTGAGGATTCTCTGGGCTTCACATGTCACAGGTCCCCCTGATTTAAACCTCATGAGTTATTAACTGAGCCACCAATATACACATCAATGGTTAGCTGTATCCAACACAGTGAGTGTCCTGAAAGGCAGGCATCACCGCAAACCTACAGAATATTAAGAGAAGCTACTGAAACTACCCAGGCTACATGGAACACTGACCCCTATAATGAAATGGGGCACATGCCCAACACAAGGGAGTTATCACTCCCCCCCAATAATTCTGACTCATCGCATAGATGTCGAGTAGGGCTCTATAACTGCTGCATCTATTGGACTGTGGCCATCCGTGGCCCACGGAGCTGGGCACGGTGTATGCATACGAGACACGTCAAAGAACAACACGGGGAAACCCCCTGCCCTCATAGAGCTTTCACGCAGGGAAACACAGAGGAGGCTGAAGCTGACTTCCTTCCCGGGCCGCCATGGGGTGGGACCACATGGCTTAATGGTGTCTACTGGTTCAACAAAATCATGACCGCCATGAGGTCTATCTTGGGATGCACCCCTAAAAGAGAAAACCTCATCACCTAGTGCCTCAAGGTGTAATGCCAGGGTGGCAGAACCTATTGTGACAAAATGTGGGACTTTAAAACATGGTCACAATACAGAACACACATTGGATAAACCCGAAAGTTTTCACCTTCATTATTTCAGAGCTTGTCAGGAAGTATGTGACAATGCTTTTTATTAGGTAAGTATGGCTCACTTTATTAGGTAAGAATGGCCTCAACAGAACCATTTCACTGCTCTCCTGTACCACATAACACTTTTTTACATAATACTATTTCTTTGCTGCTTTGTGGATTCAGGGGAGCATGGCATTTTTAAAGTGAGCGAAAAGGAGCATCTGTCCCTAGAATGACCAGATGAGACTGCTGAGCAGTGGGAAAACAGATGACCCAGCCCCTGCCGTGGCTTCACACATGAGCCTCCTAGTAGCTGGGCTCTTGTGCCCCAAAAAAGTAGCCTCACACCTGCCAACATTTAACTACGTGAGCTGGGGCCACGGGGATGGCTCTGCCTTTTAATAACATCAAAGGGATCAGCCACTAGGGAAGGTATGAAGGGAGAAAGTGACCTGGATAGGCATTCGGCAGCTGCCACAGGGCATATTTTTGATGCATTTAATGGTTTTCTTGGGCCTCTGCCATCTCAGGGACTTTGCCGAGCCATGCTAGCAGATTCCTGGTCAGCAAGGGCAGGTCTGCCCCAGCTTGTTTATTTCAGCAAATAGCTGATTTCCAAGGTGAAGCTGGGTCACCAAGAGGTACCTGAGACCTGGATGGTGATATTATTGAAAATAGAAGAATGCACACAGGGAAGTACTTCAGCAGAGAAAGCACAGGAACCTGCACAAGATTTACACACCTGCTCCGACAGCGGTGGGGCAGGAAAGGAGGGAGACTCATAGAGTGTGAAAGCTTTCAGGCAAGCCTAGGGACCATCTCGATCAAGACCCTCATTTTTTCAGATGAGGAACTGATGCCCCAAGAGGGAACAAGTAAAGCAATTATCCTCCAATTAAAGATAAATAATTTTTTTTTTTTAAAAAAAGAGGGAACAAGACTTGCTCCCGGCCAGAAAGCGGAATCTGGAGCTCTCCTCAACCCCAGTGTTGGGCTATTCCTATCACAGTGGTTCTTGGTACGTTTTTTACATTATTGGATCAAAAACTCACATTCTTTGAATGCACAGACAGCAGAATCAAACAAGTATAGAGATCTGGAACTGAACGTTGGCCAATTTACTTTCTCTCGATCACAATTTCCCTGAGCAACAGCCAAACAGTAAGAAAGAATACGTAGAAATGAACTGAGTTTCCAACTTCCATTTAGCAAGCTTAGGATAGGAGGTGGGCATTGTAGAAGATGAGCCAGAAGACCTTGCTCAATGGGGTCCCCTCTGCAGTCCCCATCGGGCCATCCTGCCTGGTGAGGGAGCCACAGCTGCCCTTCCATGGCTGGCGTGAAGGCTGACCAGGGAGAGAACAGTGCCTTTGAACCATCTCGTCAGCAACGAATGGCCAAGCCCAGAGAAAACTGGGTGGAAATGAGCACAGGAAGACAGAGCAGATTAGCGTCAGTGCCCCACCCACATCCTCTTGGCTTTTACCATTTCTCTGCTGTCCAACCCAACTTCTAAACTGCCGGCACCTGCAACCCCTTTTCCCATGGGCTTTGGTGGCCCCACCCATTGGGACAGCCGGCCAGGAGCACCAAGGACTAAAGCCCCTGGGACAGCATTCAGGAAACCATGACCCCAGCTCCCTGGTCCTTTGGGTGGGGTAACTGTGAGGCGCGTCTACTCTGGCTCCCAGGCTTCCCCAGCAGGCTTCCGCTCTGGCAGTCCTGTTAACAGAGGTAACGGGTTCAATAACACGTGCTCTATTCTGCTGCCGTGATGGTTTCTGGTCAACTTGACTAAGCCATGGTATTTGGTCAAACACCTATCTGAACGTTACAATGAAAGTATTTTTTAGATGAGATTGATATTTACATCAGTTAAGTGCTTAGTCGCTCAGTCATGTCTGACTCTTTGTACCCCATGGACTGTAGCCTGCCAGGCTCCTCTGTGCATGTGGATTCTCCTGGCAAGAATACTGCAGTGGGTGGCCATGCCCTCCTCCAGGGGATCTTCCCAACCCTGGGATCGAAGCTAGGTCTCCCTCACTGCAGGTGGATTCTTTATCGTCTGAGCCACCTTCGAATAAAGCAGATTACCATCCAGAATGTGGGTGGGCCTCACCTAACTAGTTGATGGTCTTAAGAGAAAAAGACCAAAGATGCCCCCCAAAAGAAGAAATGCTGCTTCCAGACTGCCTCTGAACTACAATATCTTATACATACATATACAGTATCCAATATCCTCAGGATTCTTTTTCTCTGGTGAACCCCAACTACTGCAGCTGCCTTCCCTTCCTGTCTCATGGTCCTGCTTTCCTATTGGTATTTCCTGGGATCCCCTCCTGAATCAACAATGTGCATTCAAATCTTTGCCACAGGCTCTGCTTCTGCAAGAATTTGAATTAAAATGGGGCAAGTCCAGAAAACAGAATGAATTTGACCCTCTGCGTGTTGTCAAGAACTGTGCAGATATTTTACAAACATCAAGCTTAGTCCCCCCAAACCCTGACTAACTGCAGAATCACTGGCCCAATATATTTCTCTTGCAACTCAAGGGAGAGGAGAAACAGCTCAGAGTCACTAACCCTGACCTGAGGACCACAACCGCTGTTCTGCTCTGGGTGGAGTATACTCATGCCTACAAGCTCACTTATCAGATATTTCTAAAGTGTGAAAGTGTACAATCAGATAGACCAGATTCATCTGATTCACCAAGAGCAATCATTTTGGAAACATTTCATCTTTTGAACTGCCTGCTCAGAGCTTCTCCTTGATTTAAAATTTACTTTGTTATTTTAAATTATACAATAATTTACATTATTAATTACATTAATAATTACATTATTAATAATGTAAATTATACAATAATTTGATAAGTTAGCACCTTATCAAGTCTCTCTTTTACAACAAAACCAAGAGACACATCATGGGAAACCCAGCCTGAGGGAGGAGGGAGCTGTTGGGGTGGGAAGAAGTGCAGATCATCCTGACTCTCAGCTCAACCGGTGGTTTTTAAACAGCCCCCACCCCAGGTGTCTCTACAAAGAAGCCCCCCGCCGCCGCCCCCACCGCCCCAAGCAGCAGAGGAGATGCTGGAGAAACAGCTGGGCAGTTTGCTTGGCTCAGCAGCCCGCCCTGTGGGAAGATGGGAGCATCAAGCTGGCAGACTTGCCGATGGCCTCCCCAGCTCACTCAGCCGGGCCCGGGGAGGCGCTGGTTCTGATTAGGGCCTGCTCCAACAGCACACATCACAGCCTCAGCTCTCCTTCTGGCAGCCTGTGTCCCTGCCATGTCGAATGATGTCATCTTGATGGAAAAGCTGATCTGCCTGGAGTCATGCTTCCAGTCTCCTCCTTTCCCTACCCCCCAGCTGGTTCCCCAGGGCCCCCCACACCGGCCCGGGCCAGCAGCAAGCCAGCTGTCTCGCATCAACGTGGCTCTGGTCGCTCCCGGCGAGTTTTGATTCATTCCCATTCTCCATTAGAACATGATTTCAGCTACGAAATTCTACCAATAAATCCTCCTTCCAGACTTATTCTGAGCTTCCCTTCAAGTTTTCCAGGAGAGAAGGGAGAAAGAGACTGTTTCTATTTTCCTAACTTTTCTTACCCTCCCCCCAAGCAATGCGGTGGTAATTACAGTAGGTTCCCCTCTCCTCACAGAACATGGACTTGCCTCATTATCCCATCCCCATGCTGCTTGAGAGACCAGAAAGAGCTCAGAGAATGTTTTCCATGTGCAAACGCTCTCTGGAGTAAAAATGCACCCTGAGGACCAGAGAAGGGGTCTGGGTACAAGCTGCCTGGTGTCAACCCTATTTCTGCCACTGGCTTGCATGACCTTGGTGCCATGTTTCAGGACCCAGCTGTACTGCCCGTCTGGGGGCAGGACAAGCCCCCTGCTCACTCTCAGCCTCGCCAGACTGCCTGAGAGCCACGGAAATATGGGGGCACCAGGTCAGAGCACAGAACACAACCACTTAGGGCTCAGCCCTGCCTGGTTTCCACCTGGCTTTCCGGGGATGGTCCAGAATTGCCTGCTTGAGTCTCAGCCTCTGAGGACTGACAAGTGCGTTTAGGCTTCAGCCTGGCCAGCAAGGTAGGTACAGGCTTGGTCCACAGGTAAGGAGCAGAGGCCTCTTAGGCACAACCATCACCTGCCTTGCTTGTGGCAGCCAGGAGGCTCCCAGGAGCCTCACACTGCCCCCCAGGCCAAGAATGAAGATTAGTAAGACCTGAGATGGGCTGAAGTCTTGTATTAAATGGCTTGATGAAACGTTATAAATGTGTTCTGGGGGCTGCCTAAATTGGGAATGGTGTCTGCAGTGTAGGACTGCACTGGACCAGCCACACATGCTCCATGAGGGCAAAGACCTTGCCCGGTCTGTTCTGCCCAAGCACACGGTCTGGCACTTCTTAGAACTTAATAACTATCTGTTGACTGAATGAGCCACACAGGAGTTTCAGTGACTCCCTGTGATGGGTTTAGGAAGCTGTTGCTCTGCTCGGCTGGGGCAAGGACTCTGCAGACCTCATTTCTGCCTCGCCTGTGGCTCTCTGGGAGACCCTGCCAAGATGGAGAGCTTGAGGGAGGCTGCAAGGCCGCAGGAGGGGAAGGGACTTCTCATCAGCTTAGCCCAGCAACCGTTTTCCATGCAGCTGCTTCCAACAGCAGTTAATTCTCATTTCTTCCCCACCCCCACCCCCCACCGAGCCCTAAAGCCAGCCTCACTGGAGCCCTGAAATATACCAATGGCACCAACCAGTGTCCCCACCTCCCAGGTTTAGATGCCAGGTCCGCAAGGTCCCTTCTCCAAGCTTACAGGTTCTGATGACCCCAAGCAAGTGGTCCACCCTACATATAACATTTTCCCTTTGTGGTCCTTGGCCAGAAGTTCTCACATCCAAGCCAGCTGCAGGTTTATTAAAACCTAGGTTGCTGGGCCTTACTCTCAGAGTTTCTGAATCACGTAGAATTCACATTTCTGACAAGATTTCATGTGCTGCTATTGTGGCTGGTCAGGAACCACCTTTAAGATCCCTCATACAGACCTACAAGCAGCTTCCTGTGGTTACTACCAGGTCCTCCATGACCTGCTTAACCGATTCCCAGTGTTAAATTCTCTCTGTTAAAATAACTGGTGTGGTTTCTGTTCTCCTGGATGGATTCTGCTAGGCTGTCACGGGGGCCAAGGTGGAGTCGCCCCCATAGAGAACCGCTCTATTTCCCATAGTACCACCAGAAGCCACAGTGGCCCCTCTAGTGGTTTGGGTCATCAGCTGGCCCTGAATGTCCTGTGCCCAAGCGGGAGCTGTGGGTTTTCCATTACAACACAGAAAATGAAGAGGCAAACGGAATCCCTTCTCCGTGTGTGTGCCTGAGCTCCACCAGGTCCCAAGGGAGAGAAAAAGCTAAAGAGATGACTATAAGTCAACTGCTTACAGTCCCCCCAAAACATTCTCGGGGTGGTCCCACAGCTGAAGATGCCAGCAGACACATACCACTTCTGACGACTGTTCAGAAGTGCCGAGCACAGCATTGGGCACCTCCCTATTGCACTGCCCAGCCTGTCCTGTCCAAACACAGCCGTTCTGCTGACAAACTCTGCTCTGGATACGCAGACATTCAGAGGTGACTGGTAGATGCCCTCTTGCCAAGCATGCCACGGCCAAAACCACCACTAACATGTTCTTGCATCTTCCTCCAGCAATGAGAGCGAGGAAGGCTTGTAACCGGAGTTCCAGCCCCGGGCTCCCAGTGCAGAGGCCTGGGCGATGACACCAAGCTGGCCAGCACCAGCTACTGGGCCGGGAGGAGAGCAGAGGATGTCTGTGCACTGAAGGTTACCCCATCTTTCCTGCATCTGGAAACCGGGGACCTGATCTTCCTGATGGTGCAGAACCCTGGGGAAGCATCTATGGAGAAGTCTACCCACATCTGTATCCACATGGCTACTTCAGCTCCACCACCACAGCTTCCCACTGTTCCCTCCTCAAACCTTCTATATTCCACTGCCAACTCATTTAGGGGCGGATTTTTACATTTCTCCCTTTACTGCAAAAACTAAGCTATCGCTCATTTCCCTGAATTCCAGGGAAAGGGACAGAAAATGCCAAGGATAGATAACTTCCTGCATTGCTCTGCAAATACCCAAATTCTCCCATTACCATTCTCTTTAAGCCTGACTCTTAAATAAATGTGTACAAACATCCCCTTAGACTGTCAAGAGATACTGGATTTCATCAATGACCCCGTGTGGCAGATGGAGAGTAGCGGAGGAGCACCTGCTCAATTCTCCACACCCTAAAGCGGACCTTATCCAGGCTTCTGCCCCTGGGGGCAGTACTGGATGTCATCCAACAGCCTGTCTCTTCCACCATCCTCCACCACTGAAGGGCCATGACTAGCCCTGACCTACATTATAATTCTGCTTGGAGGTCACCGAAAGAGGCCCTGAATACCAGGGTCACTGAAAGGGGCTCAGGTGATCAGGGTCTATGAAAGGAATTCCAGTGACTGGGGTCTATGAAAGGAGCCCCATGACTGAGGTCTATGAACGAAGCCCCAATGACCAGAGTCAGTGAAAAGGGCCCCAATCACTGGGGTCTATGAAAGGAGACCCAGTGACTGGGGTCAATGACTAGAGCCCCAGAAAGAGACACTTGCTGGGGGCAGCATGAGAAAACACCCACATCTCCTCCTGGCTCGGCCCTTGAATCTACAAATTAGGGTTTGCTCTCACACTTATGTCATATGCTCTGAAATCACTCTTGCTCCAAACTTGCATTTTGGTTTCTTCTCTGTTCCTGCTCTACCAACTTACCTCCATTTTCACCACCACAGCGATGTGGTTAATGAGTCTGAAAACTGTGTGTGCAGCTTCAGGATCAAAATAGAAATTCCTTCTAATTCCCATTAAAAGCTCCATGAGGACATGGCTGGCTCATGCAGGCACACAATAAATATTTGACAAATGAACACACACATGAACTATTAACTGCTTGCTTTTCTTAAGAGTTCTATAACAGAATAGTTCTGCTTATTTTTAAATACACCAGAAGTAATCTTCCACTCAACAATTCTTTTAAAATGCTTTTTAATGGAGTCCAACTACATCACGAGTTGATATTTGATAAAGGACATACCATCTAATTAGGCAGAGGATATATGAGTCCCAAGACCATCAGACCATTTTTTTTCCTAAAGACTGTGGTGCCTTAAACAATTAGGGAAATGGTAGGAAACTGTTTTTGGAAAGCAATAGTATCATCAGGCCAGAATTCAACTTTTGGCTTCACCAAGAGCTGTATGATCTGGACCAAGCATCTTTTTCTCACTGGATTCGCACACAAAAAGTTTGTTAGTTCTCTCGTACTACCCAAGTTCCAAGTTCACAGTAAATTCATATTCAATTTTGAAATTTCTGAGTTCTTTTTCAAAAATCCATAAAAAAAAATACAAGATTTCATTGTTGAGTTTATTCAATCCACCTGAAGATCAAGAGAAATGTCAGTGAGACAAGCCGGAACAGCAGTCTCCAGCCTTTTGGCACCAGGGACCAATTTCATGGAAGACAATTTTTCCATGAACTGGGGTAGGGGAAATGGTTTGGGAGTGATTGAAGAGAATTACATTTTTTGTGCAGTTTATTTCTATTATTATTATTACATCAGCTCCACGTCAGATCATTAAGCATTAGATCCCAGAGTTTGGGGACCCCTGGCCTAGAAGGACTAGCATATTGTTATCTAAGGTACAGCATTCAAGATGCAGCTGAGAAATTGACTAGTGCATGACATGTGTTCTGTGTGTCTGGGTTCCCACACACCTGCACCCCAGAGCAGAGCATCTCAAACTTAAATGTGTACCAGCATCCTGTGGGGATCTTATTGAAGGCAGATTCTGGTTCAGAGTCTAGAACAGGGCCTGTGATTCTGCACATCTAACAAACTCCTAGGGGATGCTGATACAGTTTGTAAAAACAAAAGACTTCTTAATCTGCACAACTACTCCAGATTCACTTCCTTCAGGTGATCACACACTCTGAATTCTAAGCCACATTGATCCTATCTTGTTCCAGGGCTTGATCCAGTCTCGGAACTAAGCCAGCAAGTTGACCTCCCCCTGTTAGAGAAATGGCAGGGATGGCTGCCAGTGGCCAGGGTTTACCTGCCTCTTCTCCATCACCTGAAGCTAACAAAGGCAGCTCCCTGCCTTTTGGAAGCCTGAACCTTTGTAAAACTCGGCATGCTAATCTCACCACTCATCCTGTGTCTTTGATTCCACAGGAAAGAGCATGAGTCCTCAACATGTGGCTGGTGCTGCAAGCTCAAGGGAGAGCCTCCAAAGTCCCACTACTTTTTTTTCTAACTACATGGAATGTTTCGGAAGGGCCAAGCTACCCACTGCATGTCCATAAGACCTACGACCTGTCCTACTCGTGGCCCAGTGAGGTTTCAGTATAGTCCAGGGACATTTGGAGAAAGGATGCTTAGAGTCAAATATTATTTTTCTGAGAGCTGGAGGTTGCACTGAATTGAGAAAATAATGGTTAGAAGAGCAGAGGGGGGACCTCAGGGAAAAGGGCATCTAGCCTGTGGACCCACTGCCTGTAAACCTAGCCAGGCTGCACTTCAGGGGGGAACTCCAGAACAGGCCCTGGTTGCCCATGATCCCACAAGCCCACACCAGTTAGGATGGCTATGCAGAGCCCTGACTTGGTCTTGTGTGTTACCTATTTCTCCCGGAACATGTTTGCCGTGGAAGCTAAAGCAGGCAGTGACGTTCAGGCAGTTCACAGGCTGCTGGCCGTCATGACACTGAGGCGCCGTGATGTTGATGGAGGCGGGGAGGAAGATGGAGACATCCACTGTGATGACGGGTCTCGCCCTACGGGTCAGGAGGAACCAAATTAGAACTAAGCCGACAGGAAAAATCCCAGGGCTTCAGCCCAGCCTCTAAGCAAAGTATGAATCAGCCTGAGTGAGAGAAAATGGCCAGGGTGCTCTGTAAATCCTCTTCTCTGGTGTCTCAGCTTATTTCCCAATAAATGAACAGTTATCTTCCCAATAATGAAGGTCAGCTAGTTGTTAACAAAACACATCTGGTTGAAGCCATAAATGAACCACCAGATGTTGGGAGATTATTTTAAAATTTCACCAATTAACTTTTGATTTCCATTTTAATAGGAGGATAGGAACAGATTTAAGAGGTGTCCCTACAGGGGGATGCCGTGACTCAAGAAACAGACACACAAGCAGGAATCCCCCAATGCATTTACTGCCATTACTGCCATGAACTGCAAAGTCCCATCCAGAAACCTTCCCTCTTTGTTTACTCCCATCAATTAATTAAGTACTTTTTCTAAAAGACCTTGATGAATGGGGTCCCAGCTGGTAACAGCAAAGCATTTCAGAGCTGAAGAAATCACCCTGCCTAATAGCTGGACCAAGTGAAACCCAATAAACATAGGCACACTCCTATCACTGACAAGGACCACCCTCCAATGCTTGATGGATGGACATCATTGCTGGCCTTCCGGGGACTCCCCCGGGGCCCCCTATTAGAAGCAGGGAGTGAATCACACCATTCTGCTCTGGTTGCAAACATCTGCTGAGGGAAGATTCACCTAAACTGTGGCTTAACCTTCTCCCCTCCAGGCCTCACAAAGAGACCCTTTTACCCCCAAGGAGCCCCAGCCTTCACGCCGCCGGGGGTGATATAACAAGATTAAGGGGCTTTAGCAGCTTGAGAACAATGACCTCACTTGTGTTCAATGATCCCGCAAAGAGCGCCCAGGGGGACAAGACAGATGGGAGCCAGGGCCAACACCAACTCAGAGAAAAGAAAGCATTAAGGAAAACCTCGAAGAAGAAAGGAAGCAAGGAACTGCATGGCCCAGATGGAGTTAGGGGATTTCACTACTGCCAGCACTGCCTTGAGATGTGGGTTAAGAGAAGAACAATTGTGACAAGTAAAAAGGAACTATGGGCAGACCCAGCTGCAAGTCTAACGGAATTCAGATAACAGCAGTGCCTGGAAATCGAATATCGGGTTTCCAACTTCCTTCTGGGTTCATCCTTAGAAGATGCTCAAGTGTTCCTTAGCAACCTAGCACTTGGATTTCTTCCTTCTCTGTGTCCACACCTCACCTCACCTACTAACTAAGCCCACTGTCCATGTCCAAATTCATCCCATCAGCCTACAGGCCCTCCAAGGGCTGGGATCCTGCTGAATTCATCCTGATATTCCCTAGTGAGCAGGTGTTCAAAAACTCTTGTTAAATGAACTCATTTACAAAACAGAGTCACAGACATAGAAAACAAACACGGTTACCAGGGGATAAGAGGGCAAAAAGATAAATTGGGGGATTAAGACTGACATAAAGACCCTACAATATATAAAACGGATAACTACTAAGGACTTAACTACACAGCACCTGGAAATTTTGCTCAATACTCTGTAATGACTTATATGGGAAGAAAATTTTTAAAAGAGTAACTAAATGTATATGTATCACTGATTCACTTTGTTGTACACCTGAAACTAACATAACATTGTGAATCAACTATATTCCAATAAAAATTTAAAACAACAACAACAACCCCTGTTCAATGAAACCTCTCTAGTCCAAGGAATCGAAAATGACAGGAGGGGCCGAAGCTTCATCAAACAGACAGGGGTACCAGCAGAGCTGGGGTCCACTCTGTGAGACGCCACCGGCCTAGCACATGTCCAGCCAGGTCACTGTTCAGAAGCAGCCCAGCCCCTCCCACCATCCCAGGGCCCCTCGCTGGGGAAATGCCTGCTTCCTCCTCCCGGGACAGAGCCTGGCAGAGGAAGGCGAGGTGAACAGGAAGCAGAAGTGAGCAGTACAGACAAAAGGACTTCGATGAGGGTTGTTAAAAGGAAAAAAAAAAAAAAAACCACATAATCCTTTGAAATGACAAGCTGGGACCTTCACAGGCACCTCTCCCTGCAACATCCGTCAGATCAGTTCCCCCAAACCTTTTTGTTTCAACTCCAAGTATTGTTTCAGCACCAGGAAAAGCCCAGAAATCTTTCATAAGCCTCTCTGATCACTTCCTCCGACCTTCCATGGCATAACACCAGAAGCCTGTCACCCTAACACGGGACCTGCCCTCTTGAGCTAATCCCAGAGAACAAACTTCCTGAAGGCAGAGTTGGGCCAGCCCACACCCTGGTAGGGGCGGGAGACTGGGTTTCATGGGCTGAGATGAAAGCAGAGGGGTACCCAAGGGTAACACCGCTAATGCATTGAGACTTTAAAAGAAGCTGGTGGCTGGAATGCTTTTTTTTAAATTGAAGTATAGTTGATTTACAACGTTGGGTTGGTTTCAGGTATAAAGTGATTCAGTTAAACACATGTACGTATGTGTCTATTCTTTTTCAGATTCTTTCCCCTTATAGATTATTATAAGATATTGAGTAGAGTTCCCAGTGCTACACAGTAGGTCTTCATTGTTTTCTATTTTATATCTACCAGTGTGTATATGTTAGCCCCAAATTCCTAATTTATCCCTTCCCCCACCTTTCCCCTTTGGTAATCATTAAGTTTGTTTTCTGTTTTGTAAATAAGTTCATTTGTATCATTTTATAGCTGCCACTTATAAGTGATATCATATGAGATTTGTCTTTCTCTGTCTGGGTGTGATCTGAGTCTGATCACTGAGTATGATCATCTCTAGGACCATCCTTATTGTGATAAATGCCATTACTTCACTCATTCCTGTAGTTGTGTAATATGCCATAATATGTGTGTGTGTGTGTGTGTGTGTGTATACAGACATCTTTAATCCATAGAATACTTCTTTCTGATAGTTCTCAGTTTAAATTCTGATATCTAATTTGATCATGGTATTTCACTTCCAGGTAGACAATAAACCCAGGCAGGATACCCTGAGACATGATGTTACTCCGGTGACCCTGGCCTTTTGTGGGGTCAGTGCTGCCTGCATGGCAGAGATGGGAGGACAGATAAAGAGCCCACACCTTTGGTGAAGGTGTTAGACCACTAACCATCCCCAAAGTAATCCATCACTCCAGGGAGCTAATTCACGTCTTAAAGTGAAAGTCACTCAGTCATGTCTGACTCTTTGCAACCCCATGGACAATACAGTCCATGGAATTCTCCAGACCAGAATACTGGAGTGGGTAGCCTTTCCCTTCCCCAGAGGATCTTCCCAACCCAGGGATCGAACCCAGGTCTCTTGCATTGCAGGCAAATTCATTACCAGCTGAACCACAAGGGAGGCCCAATTCACATCCACGTAGTTGAAAGCCAACCTCAGAAAGGTTTTCTCTTAACTGCAGCCCAAAGCATTCCTAACCTACACGGCTCTTGACTCTCCCCCTTACAGCAGAACAGGCATGCTGTGTATGGTGTGTGTAAGTGTGGTGTGTGGGTATGGTGTGTGTGATGTGTGTCGTGTGTGTGCGTGGTGTGGTGTGTGTGTGTGTGTGTGTGTGTGTGTGGTACATGCACACATAGGCATGGTTTCCTGGCCCTCCTCCATTTTCTGGTCCCTCCAAGACCCTAAGGTAACTCCAAGTCTATCCCTACTTGCCTGTCAGCAAAGTCATGCCTGGGATGCCCACTTAGCTTCATCAGCCAGAGTTTCCAGACTCCCGGCTCACTGCTGCTCAGCCACATGCAGCACCTCATCAAAGGGTGCCAACCTGCCCGGTCCCCTGGGCGTCCTGCTCCTCCATCTCTGAGGGGCCCCACCTCGTCTCTGGAACCTTCCCTGCTCATCCTGAGCCCGTCACACTCCTGGAAGAGACCTGAGGTGGTCACCCTCATCCACATCACAAACTGAATCCTGCACTGAGCCCTTTCCCCACCCACAGTCCGGACACCAGACACTCCCTTCCTCACCTTCCTAATCCCTCCTCCACCTCCCCTCCTCCCTTCTACCTCTTCAACCTCTCCAGGCCCCGAGAAAGGAAGGGGGTGAGGGTGAGGTTCAGACAGATGAGGCTAAAGCTGAGGGTCACTTTAATCCCACCCTCCAAACACCCTCTCTGAACCACTGCCATTCCCACTTCCCCCTCTGCAGTCAAGCTTCTGGAAAGACGGTAAGATTTACTGTTTTCTCGCTTCTCCTCCTCTCACCCACCCATGGCCATTTGACTTTGGCCCCTCACTTCTGCAGGCCTGCCGTAGCAAGGGTACCACTGACCCCTCTCTGCCACCTGCAACCAGATGCAGACCCCACCCTACCTGGCCTCTACTGAGCGTGACACGGGCATCCTCTGACAATGTAACCCTGCTTTCTTGTCCTCAGAGCATTTGCCACAACCTACAGTTGCCTCCTTTTTTAAACTGATAAAACCTCCAGGTCATTTGGTTTCCTCACCCCTAAAATGAGGCTCCTAATCACAATATCTCTGTCACAGAGTTGTTAAGAAGATTAAGAGTCAAAATGCAGGGGAATCCCTGGCGGTCCAGTTGTTAGTACTTCACACTCTCACTGCCAAGGACACAGGTTCGATCCCTAGTTGAGGAAGTAAAATCCCATAAGCCAAGAAGTGTGGCCAAAAACAAAATTTTGAAAAAAGAGTTCAAATATATGCTTCCAAAAAAAGCAAACAATTGCAGTCTATTCAGGCAATTGAACACCACTCAGTACCAGGAAAAACACTGTACAACCCACAATATGGCTGCATCTCAAAAACATCACGCTGAGTGCAAAAAGCCAGAAACCAAAGAGTGCACACAGTCTAGTTCCATTTATATGAAATTCTAGAACTGATCTAGGGGGACAGAAATCAGGAGAGTGATTGTCAGGAGAGGAGTGTGACTGGAGAGAGGCAAGAGGACACCTCTTGGAGCGACAGAAATGCTCTTCATCCTGATGGGGGTAGAAGTTACACAGGTGTACACACTGGGCAAGACTCATCAAGTGTCTGCCTCAATTATATGCAGATTATACCACAATGCGAAAAGCAATAAGAGCAAGGAATTACTACACACCAGGGCTTAGACAGTGCCTGGCACAGGGTAAGCACTTATCAAATGACAACTGTCTTATTATTAACCGTGTTGGTTGCTCTCCATAGTACACCCAGGGCTTCCCTAGTGGCTCAGTGGTAGAGAGCCTGTCTGCCAGTGTAGGAGACACAGGTTCAATCCAAAAAGATCAACCCAGACTACTCATTGGAAGGACTGATGCTGAAGCTGAAGCTCCAATACTTTTGGCCACCTGATGTAAACAGCTGACTCATTGGAAAAGACCCTGATGCTGGGAAAGATTGAGGGCAAGAGGAGAAGGGGACAACAAAGGATGAGATGGTTAGATGGCATCACTGATTCAATGGACATGAACTTTGTCCGGGAGATAGCGAAGGACAGGGACGCCTGGTGTGCTGCAGCCTACGGGGTCACGAAGAGTTAGACATGACTTGGCCACTGAACAACAATGAAGTACACCCAAATCTGACACCCAGCTGCATCTCAACAGGTCAATGCACAGAAGCAGATGAATGAGGGAATGGGTGACCGTGAGCTCGGGACCCCTAGGCACCCCTGCCGTGGTTGTCAGGGCCGTCTGCGGACCTCCTCGTCTGAGCTGGTGACCCCGGCTCTGGTCCTAAAGACTCCTCTCTCCAAATGCTCCCAGGTGTTCTCCTCTGTGGACTCCACACCCGTCCCTGTTAGAGTTCATCAACCTCATCCGGTTCTACCCTCCATGCCAGGCCAGGGTCTGGGGTCTCCCATCCACGTGTAACTGCCTGGCTTTACATTTACACCTACGTGTGAAGAAATCCCTGGAGAGCATTGTCCCTCACAAAAGAGGACAGAAGAAGACAAGTCCCTCCGGGGTGGAGCTCACAGCTGCAAGCTTATAAAATACAAGGATGATGAAAATGCAGAACCCATAAGATACGCCTTAAGCCAGAAGCTCCTGGTTTGGAGAGGGCCTGGTTTCCACTAACGGCAGCCGGAGAATGTGTTTTATTCAAGGGGAATGCGGAGAAGCCAGAGCAAACTGCTCGGAAGAGTGAGCAGAGGGAAAACGACTTGGCAAGGCCACCAGCTGGAGCCTTGGCCTCTCAAGGCCAACCACAACCATCTGTGGCCCTGAAAGCTGTTCCACCCGAGAAAACGCCAACACAGGGAATGGGGTGATAAAGGAGAAATCCAACCCTATGGAAAGGAAAGGATCAGATCCATGCCCCTGGAGGAGGACATGGCAATCCCCTCCAGTATTCTTGCCTGGAGAAGCCCATGGACAGAGGAGCCTGGCCAGCTCCAAGGGTCACAAGGAGTAAGACATGACTGAGCACAGCATAAAATTGAGCACTTAAACCAGGCACTGTTCTAGCTCATTGAGCTCTCATAAAAACTTACGATATTCAGTGAGGTGAGCACTACTGCCTTTTTAACAGGTGACCATTCTGAAACAGAGGTTACCAGCCTTGCTCAGGAAATTCACCTCCTAAGGGCAGACTTAGGGTCTAAACCCAGGCCACCTGGCCCCAGAGTTTACACTCTCAACCTCAAGGCTATTCTGCTTCTTCAACAATGTAATATGTGGGCAGGGGGAGAGGATGCCGTATTAAATTTATTCATTTCTTTCCAACATGATTGGCCATCTTAAATTAATTCTCAGGAATTAAAGAAGGAAAGAATGAAAAAGAAAAAAAACTTGAAAGCTAAAGGCCCTTAAGGCTAGGTATCTGATAAGAAAATATAATCCAAATCTCTGTTTAGACCATTCTTAGGGTAGTTATCATCTTTACTAAATCTTTAGAATATGTATTATCTATACTGTTCACATAGCACTTATCACCTATTGCATTATATTGATGACTTTTTGTGATGTATTTATGGCTTGGTCTAACTAATCCCCTTGATTCAGAATGCCTTAAACATTATGCTTCCCCACAGTTCTCTGCCCATTGCAGTGCTCAATAAAGAAGTAGTGGATTTTAAAAGTATCAGAATCTCTGGAGTAACAGAGTCACTCCTGACTCAGGAATTTTACACTCAATCTTGAAAATGTAAATCATCCATGGATTTTCTGAAAGACAATTCTGGCTACTGCTCATTTGACAAAGCCTGCAAACAGCCTTTGTGGGTAAGTGTGCGCAAGGCAAGTAACTTGAACTACTTGATGTTTTTCATTACCTAGAGTTAACTGGTTCCCTTAGAAGTTCCTAAGCCCCCATCTGAGGCGGTCCCTCCTTCCAGAGGAGGCTGTGTAGCCCTGAGGTAGAGACTCAAGAGAAAGGCCCTGCTGAATGAGAGGAATCCAGGGTGTGGAACTCCATGGCCTCTGGGATCCCTTCCAGCTCTAAGATCCTACTAGCCTATTTTAGAAAGTTCTGCAATCAGGTTGTTAACAAAACCTAAGAGTTGGCTCCCACTCCAAAGTGTAATTCTGCCTCCTCTGACTCACACAGACAGAAATACTTGGAGAGGGTTCGTGGGTGGGACGGCAGCCCACTGGCCTTTGTAGGAGGTATCCAGACGGCATGGGCTTCACAGTGAACTCGAGCCCCTCACCCTCTGCTGTCACCAAAGAGTGAGGGGGCGGGAGGCTCCCAGTCCCTGGGGGCTGGGGACCAGGAGGTGGGGAAGTGGAGGTGACGAGTGTAAGTAGGGATGAACGCATGGGACAGGGCAGGGTCATGGCACCCGTGGAAAATGACACTTTATGTGTAGCACATCCACGGGAAGGGTTGTTCACGGCAAAAGGCTGAAACCTCTGCCTAGAAGCTCCAAGGATGCTATCCTCACACACGTAAGCCACTCAAGGCCCACCAGCTGGAAACCCTGGGATACAGGATAACAAGAATAGGGAAACAAAGGTAGCATTCACAATTACCAAGCACCTCCGCATGCAAGGAACAGGGCAGAGTGACTGCTGACTGATGATAAATGAATCCCCTGCACCGCCCCCCAACCAAATTCCATCCCTCACTCACAGAGAACCAAGAGGAAAGAGAGAAGCATCTCACCTTACGAGAACCACACTGTCCGACATGAAGGCTCCAACAGTTACATCTGAAAACCACAAGTTTACAGATTTAGAATCTTGCTGAAGCCCATCTCACCCACCCGCTGTCAAGGTGCTCCAACGTGATGGAGGCCAATCTCAAGGTCAGGGGCTTGTAATGGCTTTGGAGGAGCTACAGCCACACTGCCGTGTATGGCAGCCCATCGCCAGGTGTGGCGGCTGAGACCCCAAAGGGTTCTGGTCTGCACTGAGATGTACGTCTAAGACAGAAACTGATTTCAAAGACTTGGTACTAAAAAATATTAACTATTTCACTAATAAAAAATGTTTGTATTAATTGTATGCTGACATGATAATATGCTGATACATGGGGCTAAATAAAACATTATTAAAATGAACTTCATCTGTTTCTTTCTATATCATTTTTTATGTGGCTACTAGAATGATTTAAATTACATAAGAGGCTCACATTATTTCTTTTGGACATCAGGGATTTGGCGGGGGTAGGGGGGGGGACATTTGGAATTAAATGACTCCTGGGAGAAGCTCTAGGTTCTGCAGAACATGAGAACTGTCTCCATTCCACCCCTCACTCTACGTGACCACAGAGACTCTCTGTGTCCTTGTCTGCACAATGGAGATAATGATCCCCAATATCTTCTTCAAAAGCTGACAGCATTTCATAATATTTAAATCAGAACACATTTATTACATACTTGCTCAATATAATAGTTATTAAATGAATTAAATCAGATACTAAAATCAGAAAACTCATGAAAATACTTGGCCAACCATAAATCAAGACAAGTGTCAGTTGGTAATGTTTATTCCTAAATAATTTTAATTTAGGAACTGTTCATTTATCCAACAGTTCTCTGCCTTTTCTCCCCTCAAGTATAATAAAACCCTTCAGCCCTGCAGTCCCCATGACTACTTACAGAACCAAGCATCTTAACCCAAGAGCATCTGAATCCCTACATCTACAAATGCCCTCAATTAGGAAAAACAAAGAGCGTATCCATGGACTGCAGGACTGCTAAAATCTCTGCACTTGGGTGTGCTTGTTAATTTTGCTATTTTCTAACAGTCTTTTTTTAATTGCCTGGATATTTGAATATAAAAGAATCTGATGCACTGACCATTTCTCTTATGAAAAACTGCAAGGTAGGAAATCCACGTGTGTTGTGAAGTGTGATCACCCTCGCTCACTGTGCAAATATAGAGGAGCAGCCTAAGTCCCCATTCACACCACAACGTGGTCTTTGGCATCCTAAGTTCTCTGAGGCTCAGCATCCTCGTCTGTAAAAAGGGGAGACACCTCTATCTCTAACTACCTATGGGGGTAACTTTATAATGCAGGTTGCACAGGGAAGCAGTAGACAGTATTGCTAAACCAATGGACAGTCACAAATTGCCCAGAATAAGAACTGCTTTCTCAAACATAAAAAGACCTAGGAGGGTCTACAGGGAAAAGTGAAGAAGTGAAAGTGAAAGTCGTTCAGTCATGTCCGACTCTTTGCAACCCCATGGACTGTATAGTCCATGGCCAGACTCTGGAGTGGGCAGCCCTTCCCTTCTCCAGGTGATCTTTCCAACCGAGGGATCGAACTCAGGTCTCCTGCATTGCAGGTGGATTCTTTATCAACTGAGCTATGAGGGAAACAGACCTCAAAACTGACCCTTTTCTGTTCCCACTCCTCCTGGCTCCATAGATATACAAGGATGATCAAAACTCCTGTCTGTGGGAAACTCTGAAATTCAGTACCCTGTATAGAACTGTATTCATTTTCACAGATCCTTCTGAGGCATTTTAAGTGGAAAGGAACATTTTCTCAAGCTAGCACAATGACAGTTTCAGGGACTTTTTTTTCTGAATTCCGCGATGATTTGGGATTTTTTTCATGTCGTCTCTTTGCTTCCTCACCTTGCCTACTCCATCCCCATCAAACAGCACAGGGACCACTATTCCTTTGCCCAGTCAATTTCACCTAAACCGGATATGACTGAGGACTGGGATTTGAAATCGTACATTTTTTACTCAATTAGCCTCAACCACCACAAGGCATTAATTAACCCCAAAGACAAGCTGACCAGCCTTGAATGGCAAAGGTCTGTTTTGTGTGTCAGGGGACGGACATGGTTTTCTTCCTGCTCCAAGTGTTTCTTTCAATGCTTGTCTTGTGTGTGTGTGTTTGGGGGGTGGCTGGTTGTTCCTTTTCCCCTATCAAGAGGAAGACACCTCCAAATATGCTCAAATATTATGGAAAACACGAGGGTTCACTCCTTATATTCTGAATGTGGAGAGGGCTTTTTGTCTTAATCAGAAAGACTTGCTGCCATGGAAATCACTACAAAAATCCACCCTCCTGGTGCTTAAACCCTTCAGAGCAGATCATCTTAAAACTGAAAAACAAAAATTAATTTTAACACTACTTTCATCTTAAAAAGCAAACACCAAGCAAAACACCCTGTTCTACTGTGTGAATTTTTCTAAGCCTAAGTAGATGTGACCACACTTACCAGACTGGTTATCTTGGCTTATCTCATGTGCCTTTCAAGAAAAATAGCTTACCAGGATAGCTATTTCCATCCATGTCAATGCCTCCCGATATGGACTGACCAAACATCCGCAGGACTGGACTTATCTTCCGCCCCGACAGCTTCTGCAACAGATAATAGGGAGATTGAGCCACCAGAAGCAGCACAGTCACAAATAAGAACCCGTGACTGCTTTAGCCCAGCTTCTCTCAGACACTTGGTCTTGAAGTTGGTCAAAGAAAAAAAAATTGTAATCTGAATTTGATCGGGGGTTTTAGCAGGCAGTTGAAGACCCCACACTCCTTTATTAGTACTTGCCTGAATCAAATGTCACCATTTACAACTTTTTCTAAGTTCGGTGCTAATGAACAAACCACCTAGATGAGTGTGTTCATGTTGTGATGTATTGGATGAAGCTCCAACTGCCATTTCTAAGGGAAGACCTGTTTTGTTTTTATACAGGGGTAGCTGGCTGGAATCCTCAGAACACATTTTCCTCACATCTCTCTACCTAAACATGTACTAAACATGGAACACTCCTAAGATGCACACGTGAGCCCAGTCCTAGGTGGACAGGAATCAACACATCTACCTAGAAAAGATGACCACGTGGAAACCACCTCTCCATCAAGCCAACCAGAAGATGTACAGGCTCCTGAACATCGCAGACAGGACGAAACAGCTCTACCTAGTACATCTAAAACTCCATGGCCCTGGATCTTCTGTAAACTGAAGGAAATTTGGAAAAAAAAAAAAAAGTCAGCTGAAGCTGCCCTGAAGCCTCCCTGAAAGGCACCCTTCAACCAACCAATCAGCATTGATAGCTCTTCTGCCATCAGGCCACACCAGCATCGGTACTTATCTCTTCTTCGTCATTAAGTCCAACCTGTGCTAACACAACACATGCTATACTGGTTTGGGAATATTTATTGTACACCCAGCCCTCGTCACACACTCATGCTCGTGTGGCACACTCCACGCAAAGATGCCAAACTTTCCGAATCGGGAAAGTGCCATGTTCTGGGGTCTGGCCTCTTCTTTCTTCCCTTTCTCTAAACAGCCTCCCTGGTGAGGCTTCCCTCCCAGGGTCCTCGTTGTGGATGGCAAGAGAAATGCTTTGTATCCATGCCACACAGCAGCCTCCATGTCAAAACCAAGTGTACACACACCCGGGGCCCACTTGGGACTTTCTTGCCTTATCCTTTTCCTTCGTGCAAAGAAGTCACAACTATGGGGACGGGGTTTTTCTATAGGACCTACATATGAGACAGCACGGACTTCCCCAGCAGCCAATAATTGCAAATAACCCTCCTCCTGCCACCTCAGTGAAACCATCCAACAGGAAGTGTGCAAGCGTTAAGAAAAATCAGAGCACTGTAGGAAACACTGAATAAAAGTATCTTGCTAAGAGACAGAACCCTACGTTCCCTTGTGGCTCTGTGTAAGCAAACATGGACGTGGGTCTGTGTGTTTCCTAAAAGCCACATTTTGAAACGGAGCATCTCGCTCTGAGGTCCAATGTCGTGAGCAGCAGCTTGCCCTTAGTTTGCATTTCCGAGGTATGCTGTGGCTGGGACAAGCGGGGAAGAGTGAAGGGGTGGTCCTTTTGGGGGGGGCGATGCAGGCTTAAGTTATCCCACAGACATCTGCAGGCCATTATGCCATAAAGCCAGGAAGATAAGTCCGCTTGGTGCTAATAACTCTAAATGAAAACCAGGAGCCTTGGGAAACCTCCTCTTCACCAGGTTTACATGCGGTGTCCTGATGGCAGGAGAGAGATCACAGAGGCCGCCGGGACATGCCCCGGGGGCTCTCAAATTGAGAAAGGCACAGGAGGATCTTAAAATCAACACTTTTCATGGTAAACTCGAGGAAGAGGAATGAGTTACAGAGTAATATGGAAGAACTTCAGACCCCGATCTCACAATGTATCCAGCAGAAATAATACCAATCTGGGCCAAAGAAAAGCGATCCCCTTGCCCAGACTTGTTTCTGATTTCCTCCTCTAGTTCACCCACACAATGCCCGCTCTGTCCAAGCCTGGGCCCTGGACAATCTGGCATTAAAGGATTTTGTTCTTCTTTTAAAATCACGAAACTTATCACATATACATTAGGAGCTTGGAAACGTGTAATCACCGGTTGCTTCTTTTCTGTTTTTTTTTTAAAGAGCCCCAAACCACTTCTCTTTGTTAGAGCTAACGAGCCAGGCTGCGTGCTGACAAAGGCAGGACGGATCCAGCTGCTGATCCCTGCTTCCTATAAAGACAATCCGCGCTGACCACAAAATGTATACTTCAGTTGTCTGCAGGGATCCCTCCCAGCAACACCACAAAACATGGGAGGGCCGCGGGAGGAGGGGAAGCGGGGTCTCTCAACTTGTAATCGCCTCTCTGTGCAATTAGCTTCCCAGGTCCAGCAACAAGCTTCCAGGAGGAAGCGTGGAGAGTGACCTCGATGGCTGCCCAAGGATGGCTATTACCTGGATGACTTTCAGCTTGTGACAGTGGGAACAGAGCCCCCTGACCCAGAGGAGAGCAGCCCCTGGGGACGGATGTGGCCCCCACGTTTCCCGGAGCCCTCTTCCCCCTGCCACATCGGCTGAATCCTCTAGGAGTTTATTCCCACCATTACTCATTTCTCGCCCTAATCATCGGTCGCTCAGACAGTAAAGCATCTGCCTACAATGCAGGAGACCTTGGTTCAATCCCTGGGTCAGGAAGATCACCTGGAGAAGGAAATGGCAACCCACTCCAGTACTCTTACCTGGAAAATTCCACGGATGGAGGAGCCTGGTGGGCTACAGTCCATGGGGTCGCAAAGAGTCGGATTTACTAATTTCTAATGTACACAGGATGGTCCATGCAGATGAAGGCCCCTCGGAGTAAACATGCCTCCCAGCAAAATAAGCTTCCCTAATTCTGTTTTCCAATGGAGCTTCCCTCAGCATTCCTTTTTCTGATATGGAGTTAAGGGCAGTGGTTGCAATAACAGGGCTGGGAGTCAGACTGGCAAAGTCTCAGTGGCTACTTCCTAGCTGGTGACGATGGGCAGGTCAGTTCACCTCCCTGGGCTGGAGTCACCTGATGTATGAAAGGTGGATGACAAAGGTGCCCATGTCACACGACTGTGATGAGGACTGAAGGTTAGATAGCAGAGGAGGCACTCAGGAAGCATCCCTGCTCTCACCAGCACCTCCCTCGGTATCTGCCTCCTGCAGGAATCACAGAGCCAAGCAGGACGCCCAGGAGAGGGCACCTGGGCGCAACTGGGAGCCAACCCACCAGCCCTTGACCCTCCATCAGCTGACTCTTATCTGCTGCAGGAAGCACAATTAGGAAAGTACACACTGAACTTAACATGTAGGTACTGCCCCTTAAAATCAACTTGTAAAGCCTTTTCCTACCTAGAGACTTCCACACACGGACAGGTTTCGATACTTCCTGTTTCATTTTACAGAACATTTTATAAGAACAGGACTCAGTTCAGAGTTTTGTTTTCTTCCCAATATTCAAGATATGAGGCAAGTTTCTGGGTGACGACAAGTGTCAGCTTGAGTAGAAGGGGGCGAGAAAGTAATAAATGTTCAGTAAGTCAGTATGGGCTGATTGGAAATTTCTCGACATGCGCTCAGTTCCTTTCTGTTGCTGACCCACTGGGAGAAGAACCCAGGCCTGTGCCACTCTACACGCAGACATCCACAAACATCCTGATCATGCTTCTGTCCAGAAAGTGACTTCCTTTTTTCCCAGGGGCTAGGCTTGACACCATCAGCAAGATTGAACTTCAGGCAAAAAAAACCAGAACTCACCACTTCCACATTCGCAAGTCCAGGGGAACGAAGCCAGGGCTTTGACAGTTTTAATGCCAGTTGTGACAACAGCCCAGTGACAGCTTTCAGGTCCCTCCTCCATGGACCATTGTCTTTCTAGGTTATATTTTACAGGATAATCCGTTGGCTCAGTGCCGATGGTTGACAAAGCAGTAACCAGAAAAAGCAAGCCTCCTCTTAAATAAACCACTCTAACTCTGGCTAAAGAATTTGGATGTTATCTTCTATAGGCAGAATGCCTCCCTAGATATGAGCAAACGTAGGAGTCTATACATATGTTCAGATTTAAGAAGCAGTATCAGTGGTTTGTGTCCTTCACTGGAGGGGGTGAATGTGAAGGCAGGAACAATGTTGTGTGCTGTATGCGTCTGTAGGATGAATGTAAGAACAGCGACCAAGACATTCTCACGCCAATTACCATGGAATATTGAGGAACCATTCCCCTGGCATCACCGTGATAGATGTATACCGCTCCCGAAAAGTCATCCTCCTTGGGTGCGCCAATGGCCACATCTGGGGGAAGAAAAGCAGTTCTGGGTTAAAAAAGCCATGTGGAATAATGTAAGAGTGGATTCTCTAATTCCCGCATGATGTCTAGAGACTTCTTGATTGTTACTTGTTCAGGCATTAAACTAGGCACACGATCTCTTAGCAGCAGAAAAAAAAAAGTAGAAAGAAAATTATAGAAGCTGAGAAGAGTTTAGTACCAGAACAATTTCTACCTCATCTTCACAGGATAAATTATTAACTTGTGCAATAAAAGAATGTGAATATCAACCACACACCCTAATGTCTGTCCATCAGAAAAGAGAGTTCCATAGACAATGGTTACTGCATAGCTGAGAAAGTCAACTCTATCCTTGGGTAAAGGAAATTATGTAAAACGGTATTCACTTTATAAAGAAAAAAATAACAAACAAAAAAAACTGTGTTACTCTCACAAACTGACAACTCCTGAGACAAAGCTGAGATCTTTCTCCCTTTCTTCAATTTGCTTCTAACAAAAGTCATGTGTCTAGAGATGGGAAGTCAAGGGTGAGGGGCATCACCCACCCAACCTCAAGCAGAGGTCCCCAATATCTGAATGAAGCCCTCTACGGCCAGTGGAATTATGGTTTCAAAAGAGCCTGGATGCCTGCCTGAGGCCCGTCTTCCACATTCCGCCTCAGCCCTCTCCACCAGTGACGTGGCCCCCACCTGTCCTGGTGTCTGAACCCGGCACATACGGCGATGGGAGGAAGTACTAAACCGACCAAAATAGAACTTCAGGCCAAAGAGAACTAGAGGTCGTGCATACACACCTCCACCCCTCACAAAACATACACCTTCAGCCAGCCCAGCATGCTCTCAGAGCATCGTGGAACATCAGAGGCTCAGAAACAAGAAGTGTTTATGGCGAGAGGAAGCTGGTTCAGACTTGGCCGCTTACAGAAGCCCCTAATGCGCTGAGCTGACGGGCAGGGATTTCACAGAAGCAAACCTCCATCAGAGTCAGGGCTCAGCCCTGTGTCTACATGGAAAACATGGTCTCATAGGTACTTTCTGCCTTGAGAGCATGGACGGGCCTTCCCTCGGGCGGGTAGATCTTGGAGTGCCCACAGCAGGGCCAGGTAAGAGGACAGAAGCCAGCTCACTGACCTGGGAACCCGTCATCGTCCAGGTCGCCCAGGCTGGCGATGCTCTCCCCGAAGTGTGCGTTGTAGGCACCGTCTCCGCTCAGGGTCAGCTGCTCCTCCAGGACTCCCTGGGAAACAGGATGGAGGGAAAACGGAAAACAAAACAAAAACAAACCGAACAACCAAAAAAAGAATGAAAAAGCAGAGCTGGGAATGCCGCCCTTCCCTGCCGCACACCCACGGACAGGAAACACCTGGGCAGAATCCCAGGAACCCAGACGTCCCCCCGACCCACGGGCAAAAGAAGGCCCTCCCACCTGGGCACCCTGGGGGTCTCTGATCACCTGAGACACATCTTAGAGGGAAGGAGACACACTGTTGGCCAATGACTGAACCTCTTCCAGTCCTAACACGCTCCACCAACCTACTTACCTGCCTACCTGCCTGTCCTCACGGTCTCCTCTCCCCACAGCATCCCCAAAGTTGTTTTAAAGGAATACATATTTTCATTTCTGATCTCCTGTGCCTTTGGTACAAGTTTATAAAGCTGTTTCGCAGGATGCATGTATGAGTGATCTTGACAGAGGGACTCAGGTTCAGAAAAGCTGACACCCAGTAGTCCTTGGTTAAGGGGTGAAGGCGGTGATAACAGGACACAAAACTGTGCCCATTTTCGTATCTGGTTTGTGTTTCTTGAGCAAACACCAACCAACGGAAGGCAGGGTCAGTGGTGATGGCAACAGTCAAGGCCACACCTACTCTGCCCCCAAATCATTGACACGTGACCATCAGAGTATTAACACACAATCTAATGTTTTGAGGCACGAGAATGTCTAACCCTGCTCCTGGGTAGAGGCACTCAGAGCCAATGGTACCCCCACAAGCCATTCCAAAGCTTTCGTTATGACTAAACCTTTTTTTCCATTATATACAAACACCTTTCAAAAACTAAAGATGTGATGATTTCTTAAGTCAGTGAAACCCCCACCCCACAACACAAATACGTGCTGGTTTCCTCCCATCAGCGTGGTGAAGAGGAGAAACACTGATTCCTGGCATGTACCAGGCACTGTATCTTCACACCCTCATTTAAATCACACAGTGACTGTACACGGAAGACCTTATGACTCTGTCCACTTCATAGATGAGCAAAATGAGCCGCTGATTTCAAGCTATTTGTCCACATCGCACAGGCTATGTGTGTCAGTGGGAACACCAACATTCAAGGGCAAGTCACCAGTGTTTCCCACTGCTCCACACTGCCCTGAAATCTTTCATCACATAGGATGAAGTTCAACAGAAATAAGAATACCCTGGTACTCGGGTAATCCCAAGGCATTAAGAAACATTGGTTGGCCATAGGTTGTGTGGGAGCCATATGCCTGCAGAAGGTCTGGGGAATGATCCTGCTCATAGATTCCATGCCCTGGGGCTGTTGGGCTGGTCACGTTATTGCCTGACAAGTTAACACCCGTGCAAACACCGAGTCAGTCTCCTGCATACACAGTGGCCGGCAGCCACTGAATGCTGACCATTCTCATCTCCATAACGACTGTCTCACTTCTCCCCATGCCTGCCCTGTCTCCCTTCCTGGAAGGTCAGTATAGAAGCAGGTGTCATTGCAACAGGTACCACGAGGCATCTTCCCAAAGAGCTTGCAAACATCCAAGAAAGTCCAAGGCTCTAACATCCCCTGGCTCCTCTTTAAATAACTTCCCTTTCTTTCTTACCCCTTGCCCACCTAGCTTTAGCTTAATACCACCACCCCCTCCCAACGAGGATAACTTAACTAACTTAACATCTTGGTCACAGCTTAAAAGTACACTTTTACTAACTTTTTTGATTATGAAAGAATTACATTCTCACTATTTGTATAAAGATAAAACTAAATATCTACCCAAGCACCACCACCCAGAGAGATCTGTTACTAACTTTATGTATTTTGTATATATATATTTTTTTCCATTTATTTTGATTAGTTGGAGGCTAATTACTTTACAATATTGTAGTGGTTTTTGCCATACATTGACATGAATCAGCCATGGATTTACATGTGTTCCCCATCCCGATCCCCCGTCCCACCTCCCTCTCCACCCCATCCCTCTGGGTCTTCCCAGTGCACCAGCCCTGAGCACTTGTCTCATGCATCCAACCTGGGCTGGTGATCTGTTTCACCCTTGATAATATACATGTTTCAAAGCTGTTCTCTCGAAACATCCCACCCTCGCCTTCTCCCACAGAGTCCAAAAGTCTGTTCTGTACATCTGTGTCTCTTTTTCTGTTTTGCATATAGGGTTATTGTTACCATCTTTCTAAATTCCATATATATGCATTAGTATACTGTATTGGTCTTTGTCTTTCTGGCTTACTTCACTCTGTATAATGGGCTCCAGTTTCATCCATCTCATTAGAACTGATTCAAATGAATTCTTTTCAATGGCTGAGTAATATTCCATTGTGTATATGTACCACAGTTTCCTTATCCATTCGTCTGCTGATGGGCATCTAGGTTGCTTCCATGTCCTGGCTATTATATACAGTACTGCAATGAACACTAGGGTGCACGTGTCTGTATTTTGTATATGTTTAAAGGTTGATTGTGTATGCAGTTTTTATCCTGCTTTGTCACTGATTATCTCATAAGCATTTTCTCAAGTTAGCTAAAAGGCTGGTGGTCACAGGATTTGTTCATTGAACCATTTCCCTCATGTTGAATACTCTTTCTTCTAGATCCTGAAAAGATTCTGCTTTCTCTTTGGTCTCTTGCCCCAACGGGTACACTGTAGTCCCTCAGCTTCTGCCCCCACCCACCCTCCACTGTGCTGCAGAGACAGCTTTCTGACCCAGCCGTGTTCCTTTCACAGTTCTGTAGATTAAGGGACATCATGACTACAGCCCGTGGCCACTGTGCTGTCCCCACCTAACCCCCCATCCAAGTCCCACCATGCTGAACTGTGGTCCCACTGCCTCACACCTCAATTTACTTTGCCCAGCTCCCAGCCCACTCCCACCTGTCTGTCTAACTCCTATTCTTCTTCAAGGTTCCTTCCAGCCATCATGTCCTCCAAGAAGGCTTCTCTGTGTACATACTCCCGGGGAGGTGGCATAACCTAGAGATGAGGCATGCTAACTCCAAAGTCAGTTTGCCTATGTTTCAAATCTCAGCCCCACCGCTTTTTACCTGTGTGATTTGGGGCAGCTGATGTAACCTATCTGAGCCTCAGTTTTTTCACCTGAAAAATGGGGACCCCCTGATATCATGTGCACATGTCATTGAGATCATTCACAGGAAGCAAGAGAAACGGCTCCTGGTACACGAGGAGTACTCAGTGCTAGTCATTTGAATATTTCTGGACCCCTGTGTGTCCGCAGTCATCACAGTGCATATAACTTTGCATAGATGAAACACGGAGCTTTGTGAAGGTAGGAAGCAAGTCTGTTCACCTCCTCCGGGTGATGGGTCTCAGTCACTACTCCTCGGGCCAACGTCTCTTTCCCTCACCCCGTCCACACGCCGCCCAGCTCTGTACTCACGTTTCCTTTGTTGATGTAGACGGTGACCTGCCCTTCGTCCCTGATCTCAGAAAACATGGGGGCCCCCACCAGCAGGTCGGAGAGGCCGTCTGTGTTCAGGTCAACTGCGCATAAGGAGGAGCCGAAGTAAGAGCCCATCTGCAACCAAGTCGAGTTGCAACAAAGCGTTCAGTGTCCGCCCTCACACACGGGGCCCTGCGCCTTCCTCCAGCCCCCCAGCCTGACAGGCATCTGCTACTGAAGCCCTCAGAGGCTGTGCCAGCTATGCCGCCCTGGAAGTAAGAATGCTTGGGCAACAGTGAGATCCCAACTCCCCACGCCTCCTGGCAGCCACGTGGGGACCCCAGTCAATGCAAGACCCATACCACTGACTTGGAGCCCCACCAAAGGGGAAACAAATGGACCAGTCCCTGGAGGATGAGGTACTGCTTTTACAAACGCCAGCCAAGGCTGCAGACATAGGTTATAACCACAATAAACGTGCCTCATATATCAGACATTCGACAAGGCCAAGCAAGTTAGGAATATGGAATTTTACAACAGAAGACAGACATGAAAACAAATGTTACATGGAAAACAGAATACTCTTGCCCAGTTCTGGGTAAAACTGAAGACTGGCTAGGAAGGTGTGAGCTGAAGTAATAGAAGAACGTACAGCTCATAAGATTATTTGATGAATGAGGGAATACAGCCAGGTTATGCTGGTTTAATCACAGCTCTATCCAGTACCTGTTGGTTTTTTTTTTTTACCATTTTTTTAAACTCAGGTATAGTTGACATACAGTGTTTAGTTTCAGGTGTACTGCAAAGGGATTCAGAGATGTATTATTCAGATTCTTTCCCATTACAGATCATCATAAGACACTGAATATAGTTTCCTGAGCTATATATACAGCAGGTCCTTGTTGTTCACCTATTTGATATATAGTAGCGTGCATATGTTAATCTCAAACTCCTAATTTACCCCTCTCACCCTCCCCCTCTGGTAACCATAAGTTTGTTTTCTAAGTCTGTGAGTCTATTTCATAAACAAGTTCATTTGCATCACTTTTTTTAGATTCCACATATACGTGACATAATGCGATATCTGTCTTTCTCTGACTCAGGAACTGTTATTTTAAGTCAGGGGTCTCAAACGCAAAAGCCGATGGGACCCAGACCGGTGATATAATAGGTATAAGAGAAAAGCAAATGATAGCGCAGGGACGCTGACAGGTGACAAGTGACGCTCGGCTCATCTGTCTAAGAACCAGCAGAGAGTGGTGGAGACTGCGGCAAACCAGAGTCCACGGGCCCAGTGAAAGGAGCAACTTCCCCCCGGGCGGAGTCAACTCCTGACTGACCCAGAAAAGGCCGACTGCCTCATCCTTTAAGAGAAACCGAAGCTCTAAAATTTTATTTGAATTGCCTATTTTTAAAATGCTGACAACTAATTCATATTAAAAAAATAATAAATAAACATACCATGCAGACCAAATGAAAATTTTTGTAGGCTGTGTCCTTTCCAAGGGCTGTGACCTCTGTTTTTAATTTATAAAAAAAAAAAAAAAAAAGCTATCCTTTTAAAATAAATGTTTTCAAGTAAAAGGGCTCTGGTTTTACAGACATGAACAAGCGTTTTCTTTTGCTGTTTGTTGGCAGTTAACCCAGGGGAGTATGAGAGGGTACTTTGGTCTATTTCCTGCAACTCCGGCCTGGGACAGGACTCAGAAGTCCCTCCCCAGTCACATGTCAATGCCACTTCCACCCACTCCCACTCACCCCTTCCCAAGGGAGAAGAGCATGGAGAAGTTTCAGAATCATGGAGGTGGGGGCAGAAACCAGTTGATGGTCACCAATTCAGTGGCCTTGCCAATATCCCTATCTTGACTTTCATAAAAGAAACCGCTAAGACCCAGGCAAGGCCATGAAGACCGAAGTTGCTGGCTGTTCTCTCTGGCTGAGTCCCAGGGGAACTATTTGTTTCATTCCAATGGACTATTTAACTTGGCATCTTCGTCGGTGTTCAATCAGAAATCCCGTACGTGAAGTTTCCTATCTAAGTTTTGACATATAAACACTTCACATGCTCAGTTAACGCAATAAAACTTGGATGTGGCAATGGCATGCTTTGGGGTGAGTATTCCCAGATCAGAGCTCCCCCAACAACCTGGAAATGTGGGGACACACATGGTGCTCGTGGTGAAGAACCCGCCTGCCAATACAGGAGACGTAAGAGACGCGGATTCAATCCCTTGTTGGGGAAGATCCCCTGGGAAAGAGCATGGCAATCCATGCCTTTATGGACAGAGGAGCCCGATGGGCTACAGTCCATGGGGTCACAGAGAGTCGGACACTAGTGACTGAGCATGCACACACATGCCTCTATTAGCAACAGAATTGCACGTGTATTGGTGATTTCTTAAGTGCACCTTACAAAGGATGTCAACCAGTGAAGACCAGAACCCTTTGGGGTTTTGTCTCTCTTACAGTGAGGCCAGGAGACAGAACTCTGACCAGATTCTGGTCACACAAAAGCAGAAGTGGACCGGGGGTTTCCTGAGTCAGAATCTTCCTTTAAGTGTGGCTCCAGACACAGGGGTAAAGCAAAGACATCCTTTGAAAGTCTGGGGTCATATCCTTTCCCGCTGTAATAATGGAGAAGTCAGAGGGACAAGAATTTCTCATTTCTTTTGACAAAAGCAGAATACGACATCTAAAGGGAGTAATGGTCTATTTCAAAATCAACAAGATGATGACGGGGGTAAAGCTAGAAGATGGTGAAACAAGAGGGCAGAAGCGAAGGACGGATGCCACCGCAATTCAAGGAGAGGCCAAGAAGAGCCTGGAGGAAAAGGAACAGCAGCTCTGTAGCTGGGAGGGGAGACAGCTGGCCCTTGGTCCCCTCCTCAGGAAGCCCCGCTGTGTCATAATGAGCACACTTGAGCTGATCTGCAGGCTGGTCTGTGCCGGAACGCACATCATCACGTCCTCAGGAAGTTTCCCTTCCATTCCACCCACTCTCAAATCTGCTCCCCCAAACCTGCCCACAACTCAGGCAGAGATGGGCGGCCATGAGAGCTATCATGTAAACCAGGAGGGTTCTGAGAAGGAGAAAGGGCGCAATTGTGGACGGCCGGTTACACCAGGACGACCAGCATCAACTGGGTCTGTTCTGGGCGCAGGCAGCGGGCAGCGGAGGTGGGGACGCAGGAAGCAGAGGGCAGGCACGGTGACAGCTGAACCTGAAGATGCTCTACAAACGGGCTGACAGGTGGGTTCAAGTCCCACAGTTCACTTTAAAGAGTCCTTAAAAGGTAGTAGTTATGTAAGGTGGCAGATGTGCTAACAAACCTCACTGCGATCATTTCACAGTACATACATGTATCAAATCAGGCTGTACACCTTAAAAGTGTTATATATCAATTATATTCAATAAAGCTGGGGCAGGGTGTGGGGGGAGAAGGAATCCTTAATTTCATGCTTTCAAGCCCAGTATACTGGAAGGGGAGGAAAGGGAGGGAGGGTTTTCCACAGGAAAACTCACCCACTGATTTTTTTTGGAGGAAGAACTAAAACGTTAGGCTACATTTACCCCTACTTGCTCTTTGGAACTCTTTCTCAGAAATGGCATGGGGGTTATTTCTTTTCTAACTTTAGAGGTGCTTGGAAATCCTTTTTTTGCAGAATCGCTCACAGACTTTTTCCAGTGTTGTTGCTTTGGGGTTTTGGAAATGTTAAAATAACACAGGCCAGCATAGTTCCCGGGGGAAGACAGCGCTGCTCTCAGGGAAAAAGCTCACAGAACTGGCTCGGGTGATGTACGTTTTATTGAAAAGGTTATGACAGTTATATACTAAGAATACACATGAAGGCTGTTAGAACTGCAAAAAAAAAATAGCTCTACTTGTGAGTGGGACTTTCGGAACTCAGAATATGATTCCCCAGCAGAACAATACGCGATGGTGCCAGGCTGGCAGGCGGCAGGTGGGACACAGGAGGACCTGAACTGGGGCACATGGCCCACCCCGGAAGGAAACAATCATTTTCCATGCCCCCCCCCCCGACTTTTCTTAGGGTAATGGTAGGAATGTCAAAAGGTGATTTTACCTATCTCCTTGAATCACCCTCCCAAGTCCCAGGCATCCTGTGCTTCTTCCCGGAGCTCACTAAGGCCTCAACCAAGACAAGTCTCCAAATCACCCCCTTCACTCCCTGCCTAAACTTGCCTCCTCTTAGTGCAGCCATCTCACCAAACAATCCTGCCAACTGAAGCCAGGCTAAGGTGTGCACCACTGATAAGCCCATGAAAAATGGTACTTGTTGACCAAAGGAATCTCTACCTGGCTTAATTTCAGACCATGGTACAATATATAATGGAAACTTACAGGAAATGGGGAGAGAATTAGCAAGAGGGTAAGGATAACAAGATGACACAGGCAGATAAACCTTGCCAGGACTAATTTCAGGGCAGCCTTCGCCAGCTATTTCTATTTCAAAGTCCTAAAAGGAACTGGGTGAGCTTTGTTTGGTTTTTGTGGGGCAACGGTCCCTATGGCAATGAGGGCAGAGGGCTCGGGATGTGAGGAGGAGGGGCAGCTTTGGGTTGAT
This sequence comes from Cervus canadensis, assembly GCF_019320065.1. Taxonomy (NCBI): domain Eukaryota; kingdom Metazoa; phylum Chordata; class Mammalia; order Artiodactyla; family Cervidae; genus Cervus; species Cervus canadensis. The sequence continues at coordinate 48,274,435 of NC_057407.1, forward strand.
GAGATAAGGGAGAGGGAGAACCACTTGTGTGCGGGCCTCCTCTGAAAATAATCGGCTATATATCTGTACTCAACAATGCCTGATCTTTCTGGAGTTGGGAGAAAGGTAGACAGAGAAGGACAGAGAGGCAGAGAGAAACAGGGCGCACAGTCTTTCTGAGAAGTATCTGAACCATGGACAACCTTTAAGACTTCTGTGCTATAACTCAGTCACGTACAAACTCATCTTGCTACCTGTCTCTACAACACGCATGAACCTGGGATTCTGCAGGCCACACACGATGCTGAGAAGGTCGAGGCTCCAACATGCAGTAGAACCAACATGTAAATGCAGGGCACAGACAGGCCTTTAAGCCAACTTTCTAAATAAGAACTGATTCCCACATGATGACATCTCACAAACAAACAAAAAGACACTAATCCCAAGGATCTCACCTTTTTACCAGAAGCTTGAAAAATCTTAATTAAGGTGCCTGATCTTCGGTCAGCTCTAAAAATATAAACCTGTGGAAGGAAAAAGAATCTAGGTAAGATGCAAGCAATGACCAGAGATTTATCAGCATTCTCTTGGGAATCCTATTTAAATGCCTGAACAGACACACAAGTTTGCCTACACTAGCTGATGACAAATTATTTTACCAACTTTACAAAGAAAGTATCCTTTAATCCTGAGGCAGAAATCAACCCCATGCCTCCTGAACCACATCATTTATGGAGGCTGTGCCCAGTAAGACCCGAGGAGCTTCCAAATTGCTACCAAAAAATCAACTCCTGGGAGAAGTATTTTTTTCCTTGAAACATTTCCTTCACTCCAGTTAGTTAGAGCTTTAGCAAGTGTCACAATAAAGTCATCATTGGTGTCTGCAGTAAATGGGGTCCAGAACCCCTGGGATACAAAAATCCATAGATGCTCAAGCCTCGTATGTAAAACAGCATATAGTGTTTGCATATAACCTATGAAGTCATCTCTACGTTACCTAGAATATCTAATACAATATAAATACTATGTAAATAGTTGCAAATACAATGTATAAATACATTTGTACAGCAAATTCAAGTTTTGCTTTTTGGAAATTCCTAGATTTTTTTTTCCTATGTTTATTCATGGTTGGTTGAAACCACAGGTGTGGAAACACAGATAGGGAGGGTTGACTGTGTAAGACAAAGGGGTAGACGTGAGTATTTTAGACAAAGCAGTTTTCCAAAGTGGTTCCACAGAACATTAGTTTCAGGAGATCTGCTTGGATAAATATGAGTTTGGTTCGGGAAATGACAGAATTAAACAAATTCTTTTACTGGGGACCTTTTAGAGCCTTTAGCATCGGCATGTACACCATGAATCTCCACCACAGTGAGGACTATTTGCACAGAACTTCCTAAGTGACTTGAGTATGTAAGTTCTTTTCCAAGTGGCATCTTAAAGGAAGAGCAAATGTCCCATGAGAATCAGTGTTGGGGAGCCGCCCGTGGGGTAAGGAATCGCCATCTTACTGCAAATGCTTTCTTGCCCTGACACCAGAAATGATGACCACCAAGATCCTGGAGGCCAGAGGTCCATCCTGGGGTCCTCAGGAAGCAAGTGTGTGCCAATTCTCAAGCCTGGGACTATGGAACCATCGCCAGCTTTGCTAACTATGACCAGTGTCCCCACTGCCTCTCATGCGCTCTGGCTGAAAGCAGCAATTTCATGTTTGTCTTTGTTAACTAGATCCACGAGGCCCTCTGTCTGGCTCTATCAGTTTTAAGTACCACTCTCATCCTAAGACTTGACAGGACTACACAGTTATCCCAACCATCTGAAGAAAAGACAATATAATTAGATCAAGTTTTCTTGACTGGTGATTTAAAATCAATTGGTGATTTAAAAAAAACAAAAAACAAAAAAACATGTGGTTGTCAGCACCAAGGCATCCGTACCACTGTGAACTGGGAGGTATGTTTGCCAATGCTACAGAGATGCCTGGTCACACGCAGCTCCTCCCAGAAGAGATTATCAATATGGGGACGGCTCTTGGCCCCTTCCCTCTACCATGCAGAGGAATTCATGTGGCTCAGAAAGACCTACCCCTTGCTTGAAGTTACCAGAGTTCATTTGCCCACCTTCCCTGTACTCAGACCCTGGGTTTTTAATCTGACTTCATTTGCAAGGAAAATGACATCTGTGTCACCAGGGAAGGAGGCACATGCTCCAGAAACAGGAGTGGCAACTTCTAACTCCTGCCAAGGAGGATCCTGGAAGATAACCCTCATGAACGTCCAGCAGTCACGCCTCGTCTGCTGATCAGACTGGCATCTAGCTGAAGGCTCCAGTTAACAGTGGTCTTGGTCCATCTGGGCCTCTCCAGAATCCACTTTTCCAAGTCCATGGAGGTACAACCAGATTCTATCATGTGTCCACCCCTACGGATTCAGACTAAAGACCATTCCTCTGTTCAGTCTTACCTATAGGATAACTACAGAACTCGTTAAAATACAGATTCCCGACTCATCTGGACTGACTCAACTTGATTTCCTGCAGCCTGGAGCTAAGGATCCAATAAGCACGTTTCTTCATATACCAGGCCCCACAGATGCCATGATTCCCAAAGGGATTCTGACTGTCCTATATTCATGGGATCTTTTCTACACTCTGGACAGACAGTTTAGGGAAACAGACCCATATATTCCCACTCTAGCTTCTGGGCTGAACTGATACTGTTCTAAAACATTGGAGAAAAACAAAAAAAAATATGAGAATCTAGGCCTAAAAATAAAGAAATCCCCAAAGATATCTGGGACTAGACTTGGCTCCATTAAGTCAAATTTTGAAAGGGTTTGGGAAAGGGGAGGGTTTGGGGTTGGGTAGCACTAGATACCATTTCTTTGGTGGATGCCATGATGCCAGGGGTCAACCTTAATCATTTCTCAAATAATACAGAGTCAGTCATGGTAAAACATTCTCAGATGACAGCATGTAGAAGACAGGGAGGTCTGGGAGTAGTGTTCACACTGTGAAGAAGCTTCCAAATTAAATTCTCAAAAGAGGCTGAGTGAAGACAGGTGATTCAATATTTCATCATTATCCAGCAGCATCTTCACATCAGTGTGAGCTGACAAATCTCTAAGAAGAGGCAGTGCGCCTCCCCTCCTGACCCCATGCTGGTTCACACACTTTCCTCCTCACCTTCCCGATGCCTTCATCCTGCGGGGCACCTCCTACCACGTCAGTGGAGGACATGTGAGAAAAGTGGCCGGCAGTAACTGCATAGCCTGCAAAGGGCAGAAACCAAGGATGAGCTTGAGAGAGAAGAAAAAGATCCATCAGAAGACAGTGTCTCTCAAGCATCCTTTATGTGGACAATTATGATCCAGTTATTCTTGGAACATAAATTGCATGTGTGCTTAGTCGCTAAGTCGTGTCTGACTCTTTGTGACCCCATGGACTATAGCCCGCCAGGTTCCTCTGTCCATGGGATTCTCCAGGCAAGAATACTGGAATGGGTTGCCATTTCTCCTGCAGGGGGTCTTCGTGACCCAAGGATCAAATCTGAGTCTCCTGTGTCTCCTGTACTGGCAGGCAGATTCTTCACCACTGAGCTGGGAAGCCCCAGGAACAAATGGCAGCTGTCAGCCTTCTCACTGTGGAATGGCTCATCTCACAGAAAGACACATTCACAAGGACCCAGGGCAGGAAAGAGTGTTTTCTGAGTGTCCTCTTTTGAACAGGTGCTATACTAAACATTCTACATCTGTTTTTTTGTTGTCATTGTTCCTTTCTGAAATATAATTCTCATACAGTAAATTACACACATCTGACATGTAGAATTTAAGAAGTGTGGACACATGGGCATAACCATGCAGTCACCACCCAGAGTGACTATAACCACAGAATCATAAGCCCAGAAGGTTCCCTCTTTCTCTCTCCCAGTCACTATCCACTACAGGTCACCCCATTCTGATTTCCATCACCATGCATTACTGTGCCTGTTCTAAACGTCACTCAATATAACATCTGAGGACTTCCCTGGTGGCCTGTTGCTGAGACTCCACGTTGCCAATGCAGGGGGCCCAGGTTCGAACCCCGGTCAGGGAACTAGATCCCACATGCTGCAACTAAAATTCGCATGCCACAATGAAGAGCTGGCATGATACAGCTAAGCCCAAGCACAGCCAAATAAATGAAAATGATTATTTTCTGAAAACCCATAACATCTGTGAGGCTTAGCACATGCTGCTGACTATAGCGGTAGTTTCTCTTTATGGTTGAGTATGTCCTCTTGTGTGGCTATGTTATAATGTCTTTATTCTCCCAAAGCTGGGCACTTGGGTTGTTTCCTGTTATTTCAACTTTATTGTGAATAAAACTGTTGTGAAATTCTTACACAGGTCTTCAGATGCCACTGTCTCTAATCTCCCAACTCTGTGAGGAAGATGTGATTATTTCTTCCATTTCACAGATATGGGCATGAGGACTAAACGTGGGTAAGCAATGTGTCTGTGATTACTCAGCAAGATTCAGATCCAATCTGTGTGCCTCCCAAGCTCCTGTCGTGAGCCATTACATACATCCCTTCCTCAGAAAAGGGAGAAAAAAGCTTACAGTTGGAGGGTGGGCAGAAGGATAGCTGAGCAAAGAATCTGGAGGCATAAGGAATCTAGAAGTAAAGGTAAAAGTTGTCTCTGAGTTTGGTCTCAGTTTCCCTGTTTTCTGAGAGCCCGTTGGCAACAGAAACCCTGTACAGGTTGCCATGTATTCTGCAAACCTTTTCCTCAGCCGCAAACCCTAGTGCTATGATCATAAGATGCTTGCATTTTGTAATAATGTCATATTATGATCAATTCTTACTCACCAGGTGACTGATTTCTCTCAGACAGGAGGTTCATATTCCCTAAGAGCATGATGAGCGCCCGCAGAGCTTCACGTGACCCCGTGTGCATGAGCTTCTAAGGAATGAGGGCCTCTGACGGGCACACAGGAGGAGCCACAGGCCCTGAGGCTCAGAGGGGCTATCCTTGATCCCAAGGCCATGTCCACACTGGGCTCTTTTCCGCCTTCTCATCATTCTCTGATCTAATCAACATGTGCTGCCCCAGGCACTATACCAAGACCTGGAAATGTCAGCCAACTCCCCTCCTCAAGGAGCTCCCGGTCCCAGGGAGAGGTCACACCACTGGACCGTGCTGTCTGCTGAGCATCTAGACTCTGAGCTCAGAAAGTACAGGTTTAACCCCCGCTTTACTACTGATGAACCATGGGACCTTGGCAGATTATATGACTTCTTCACCTCGGTTTCTTTACCTATAATTAACGGCTGCCTCATAAAATTGTTCCAGGAATTAAAAGAAATAATATGCAGAGCCTGACACGGAGTAAGTCTTCAATAAATGAGAGCGTTAAGGAACTGGGAGCACAGAACCACCAATGCCTCAAAGACTCTGAGTAAACATCTCAGAGCCTGTGTTACTGGCTAAAAAACTTGTAGTTAGAAGGGGAAAAGGCAAGTCAGCGAGTTCCTCCTGTCAACTCACAAGTGAATTTCTATGCAAAAGGCGGTCAGGGGCTCCCCCAGATTTGAATTAAGTGTAATAAGTGAAAGAATGTTGTTTTCTCATCATTAGGTCTTGCTAAATTTAGCTTCATTTTCAGCCCAGAATTGCAGCATTTAGGGCCTGAATTTAAAAAAAGCAGGCATGTCAAATTGTCTTATACACAAGCAAAGACAGCCCTTCTCTGTTCTCTAATAAGCACGGGCTTGTCCCGGGTCATTCTGGCCTGGTGGCTGCTCACGTAAGTTGTGTATATTTTCTTTCCAGAGGATTAAAAGGGTTGAGAAATAAGAAAAGTCTTTCTAAGCGTTTACTTAAACTTTAGGATTGGGGTGCCATCTGTCATGCTCATGTCTGGTTCTTATTATTTCTATCTGCAACCAGTCTTGTGACCAGGAAGCAGCGACCTCATCCACAGGAAAGTCCTAGAAAACCAGAATTCTCTTGCATTCATTTTGTATCTAATCATCTGGACCCAAGTATTTGCTAAAATAAGGAAAGAAAATGTTTGCTTCTTTGGAGGTTCAGTTGGCAGCTTTCTAATGAAATCACACAGTTTGAATTTAGTTCCCTGTTTTGTTCTCCTATCTGCCTTCTGTGTGTATGGCTCAACGCTGAGGTATCCTGGTTAAAAGGGCAACTAACTAGAACAATAGATGCAAAAGTCAAGGAACCCTGCTTCCCACCAGTAAAGCAATCACCGGCAAGCTTGGGGGCAGTCACTCCCACTTCCCCTTTCTTACCTGTCATCCCCCTGAGCTACTCACCCAGGTAGGTGTACCTCCTGTTCATGATCACTTCATCATTCAGTTTGAAATAGGTGTTGTCCGTGAGGTTCAGCACTTTAACTGTCCCAGACCAATAAAATGAGCCTGGGGCGCCCATCACCACCAGCTCCTACAAAAGAGAAACCCACAGGTTGAAAAGGGAAGGAAACTGAACAGGGGATAAAGCAGTGTGGTGAGACCCACAATCACAACAAGGAACTCATAATAAACTAAAGACGCCCCACCAGAACTTTCTTCATGAGCAACACAAAAAATTCACGTTTATATTATTGACAACTGCTAAGATATGGAAGCAACCTAAATGTCTATCAGCAGATGAATGGGTAAAGAAGATGTGGTACATACAGACAATGGAATATTACTCAGTCATAAAAAGGACAAAATTTTGCCATTTGCTGCAACAGAGGCCATTATGCTAAGTGAGATAAGTCTGACAGAGAAAGACATCATTAAGTCTTTCCTTCCCCTATAGGAAAGCATTTCTCTTTTATCATACTTTCTAACATATCTACACCATAATAAGAAATAATAAAAATTATTTTTCAAACCAAATCATTAATTTTTCATTCAACAATATTTATTAAGCATCTTTTACTAGGTATGAAAGCTTATACCAGGTCCAAATATCATTCAAGGCCCTTTCTACAACATTCCCTGGGTAAGACAACATGGAAATGTACAAAATACTTTAGAAAATACTCTGTCCTAAAGGGTTACAATAAAGACAGGTGCAGGCCTTCCAGGCTCATGGAGATGCCAGATGTTGTACAGGTCACACCTCTTGTGGCTGACATGCACCCACCCACCCCCTGGCCTCTAGAGTCCCCACACTGTTATACTTCAGAAACATCATTCCTGGCTGACCCTTCCCTGCAGAGCCAGCCTCACTGCTGTCAGAAGCTGCTGGTTTCCAACGAGTTCTCAGAGGCCAGATCCTGCCCGAAGAAGTCTGAGTTACTGATGACAGTTCATAAAGTAACACCAAATTCCAAAAGTAAATGTCTGAAAAAAGCCAGAGCCGTCTAAACAGAACAGCAGAGAGAGGAGGACAGAGAATGCAGAAAGAAGCGCATATGTGTGGCGGCAGGAGCAGGACAATACTTTAAGCAACACATGTTTCATGGTCAATTTGGGTAACAGCTTTAACAAAGCAGCATGTGAGCAGCGCTAGACAGAAAGCCACTAGACTCCAGCCTGAATGGTTTGCTCTTGATAATTCAGGAAGGCGTTGACTAAGAATGACCATTGAGAACACTTGATTTTAAGGTTCTCAGATCCTATCTGGGCTTCCGTGGTGGCTCAGGTGGTAAAGAATCTGCCCGCAATGCGAGAGACCCAGATTTGATCCCTGGGTCAGGAAGATCCCCTGGAGAAGGGAATGGCAACCCACTCCAGTGTTCTTGCCTGGAAAATCCCATGGACAGAGGAGCCTGGAGGGCTATTGTCCATGGGGGTGACAAAGAGTCGGACACAACTGAGTGACTAACACTTTCACACTTTCACTTTCAGGGGTATCTCACTGTTTAATAAAAATATATCACTTTCTGCACTTAGGATACATCTCTAGGAAAACACAAGCAGTGCACTCATTCATTCATTCATTCATTCTCCTTATACTCATCTGTTCTCTGTAAGGGACTGTCCGAGTACTAGCAGGGGCATGAGAAAGACAAATGATCATCAGAGCAGAGAGACTTTCTCCTTGGCCTTGAGCTCAGGAACAAATCTGTAATCAGTGCCCAAACACCGGGAGCACAGAAGGTCATAATAAGCAGTATCCCCAGTGTAGCTGTAAACACAGTGTAGAGCTTTCTCCACCAGCGGTTTTTCCTGGACCAACGCTCTAAGCATCACCAGAGATCTGAAAGGCTCTTCAGGACACCAGGCAATGGAGGTGCTGCTTTCTGATAATTCAGATCAATCCAGGATAAGAGTTAAGAAATGTACATTGAACGTATCACTGCATCCCCTCTCTCAAACATTATAAAGAGGATAAGACAAAGCCATCTCTCCTTAAAAACATTTAAAACGAAAAGCATTTGTGTTTTCTCCCCCTTTCCTCTTAGTGTTCACGCCCCTCTTCTCCCTGCAGTTCAAATTATTAACAGATAAACTGAGGCCCAGCCTGAGACTCTCGGGGTTGGGGGTAGGAAAACAGTGTCTCCGTGGGACTCCTTCCTATTTGGCTTTTTCCATCCACTGTGGGTGCAGCCTGGGCCCTTTTGCCACTGTCCACACGTGCCAGGAAAATGTGATCAATGCTTGGCTCCTCACCACCCAGGAAATAGCCAACACAAATGTAACACACAGAAGTATGAGCGCCTCCAAAAGTCCAAGGTCACCCCTGCCGAAATCCCATCAATAATCAGCGTGGGCCTTTCCCCAAAGGGCAGAACCTCCCAGCCCAAGATATAAGCTGCAGGCATTTCTCGGTGCCCTGCAGATTGGCACAGGCAGGGGGGTAAAAGAGTCCTCAGGATCTGTGACAAAAGTCTGTGCCGAACTAGTTTCCACCCACATGTGCCCAGGTTCCCATGGTGGTGTCCCAACGCTGGCGGGGATGGGGCTAAGTCTTCTCCCGCTGCTTAGAAGTATCTGTCTCTGTTATCCTAGGCTGCAAAAATAAACATGTTCCCAGAAAGTTCTCTTCTTATCCTCAACGCTGGGCTAAAATTCATGTGGTGTCAACAACTCAAACAGCTTTGATAACCAGGGTCACTGATCTTCAAGTCAAGCAGTCGCCTTCAGCCAGAGAAGTTTGGGACAACAGGGCCATGACCGGAAGGCCACGGAAGCACATCCAGCTTGGGAGGCAGCTGCCCACTCTGTGCAGGGAAGGCCCAGCTCCTAGCGAAGGCAAACCCAAGTGACAAGGTCAGCGGGAGGGCAGGGGAGGGGTGCAGGGCTGCCTGACCCCTTCAACCGCATTTCCTGCTTGGCCTCCAATAGCTGAAGTTCCAGAAACAAGAGAGACCATGAGTTCAAAGACCTCCGTTTAGGCAGTGCAAAAGCCTGGGAACTGAACCAAAGGCCAAGGGCCCCTGTGGCTGGAGATGGCGTGGCCAGGTCAGGACTGAGCCCTCCAGACCGCTGACGCTCTGCTCCCCGCAGCGCTCCACACACCAGCCCCACTGCTGCCCGCACCACGCTTCCCTTGGGCTTTGGGGCCCAGGGCCTGGGATCCCAACAGGTCCTCTGGTTCCACTGGGAACCCGGAGCTGGCACGGCCCCCTCTCACCCTCTGCATCCCTAAACTTCCTCCTCTTCGCCCCCCAGCCCCAGTGTCCTCGTCCTTCTTAACTCTCCAGCTGGAGATACCCCCTCTCCAGGACTCCTCCTCTCCCCTAGCTCCCCGAGACCATCTCTGATGAATTTTCATTTCTGCAGTGACCTGACTTTCTCCTCCCACTGTCTAAAGAGGTATTCTACAGACAAACACACACACACCCAGAGCCCACAACCGCAGCCCCACACTAGGCACACCTGTGAGCTGTGCCTAGTCGTTCAATTGTGTCTGACTCTTTGTCACTCCATGGACTGTAGCCTGCCAGGTTCCTCTGTCTGTGGAATTCGCCAGGCAAGAATACTGGAGAGGGTTGCCAAGCCCTCCTCCAGGGGGTCATCCCAATCCAGGGGTCAAACCCAGGTCACCTGCACTGCAGGAAGATTCTTTACCATTCTTTACCATATGAGGCACCAGGGAAGCACATCTAGTCCCCTCAGAAACATACTAGTTCAGTTCAGTTCAGTCGCTCAGTCGTGTCCGACTCTTTGCGACCCCATGAATCGCAGCACGCCAGGCCTCCCTGTCCATCACCAACTCCCAGAGTTTACTCAAACCCATGTCCATCAAGTCGGTGATGCCATCCAACCATCTCATCCTCTGTCGTCCCCTTCTCCTCCTGCCCCCAATCCCTCACAGCATCAGGGTCTTTTCCAATGAGTCAACTATTCGCATGAGGTGGCCAAAGTACTGGAGTTTCAGCTTCAGCATCAGTCCTTCCAATGAACACCCAGGACTGATCTCCTTTACGATGGACTGGTTGGATCTTCTTGCAGTCCAAGGGACTCTCAAGAGTCTTCTCCAACACCACAGTTCAAAAGCATCAATTTTCCGGCGCTCAGCTTTCTTCACAGTCCAACTCTCATATCCATACATGACCACTGAAAAAACCATAGCCTTGACCAGACGGACTTTTGTTGACAAAGTAATGTCTCTGCTTTTTAATATGATGTCTAGGTTGGTCATAACTTTCCTTCCAAGGAGTAAGCGTCTTTTAATTTCATGGCTGCAATCACCATCTGCAGTGATTCTGGAGCCCCAAAAAATAAAGTCAGCCACTGTTTCCACTGTTTCCCCATCTATTTCCCATGAAGTGATGGGATCAGATGCCATGATCTTAGTCTTCTGAATGTTGAGCTTTAAGCCAACTTTTTCACTCTCTTCTTTCACTTTCATCAAGAGGCTTCTTAGTTCCTCTTCACTTTCTGCCATAAGGGTGGTGTCATCTGCATATCTGAGGTTATTGATATTTCTCCCAGCAATCTTGATTCCAGCTTGTGCTTCTTCCAGCCCAGCGTTTCTCATGATGTACTCTGCAGATAAGTTAAATAAGCAGGGTGACAGTATACAGCCTTGACATACTCCTTTTCCTATTTGGAACCAGTCTGTTGTTCCATGCCCTGTTCTAACTATTGCTACCTGACCTGCATATAGGTTTCTCAAGAGGCAGGTCAGGTGGTCTAGTATTCCCATCTCTTTCAGAATTTTCCACAGTTTGTTGTGATCCACACAGTCAAAGGCATTGGCATAGTCAATAAAGCAGAAATAGATGTTTCTCTGGAACTCTCTCGCTTTTTCAATGATCCAGTGAATGTTGGCAATTTGATCTCTGGTTCCTCTGCCTTTTCTAAAACCAGCTTGAACATCTGGAAGTTCACGGTTCACGTATTGCTGAAGCCTGGCTTGGAGAATTTTGAATATTACTTTACTAGCGTGTGAGATGAGTGCAATTGTGCGGTAGTTTGAGCATTCTTTGGCATTGCCTTTCTTTGGGATTGGAATGGAAACTGACCTTTTCAAGTCCTGTGACCACTGCTGAATTTTCCAAATTTGCTGGCATATTGAATGCAGCATTTTCACAGCATCATCTTTCAGGATTTGAAATAGCTCAACTGGAATTCCATCACCTCCACTAGCTTTGTTCATAGTGATGCTTTCTAAGGCCCACTTGACTTCACATTTCAGGATGTCTGGCTCTAGGTGAGTGATCACACCATTGTGATTATCTGGGTCATGAAGATCTTTTTTGTATAGTTCTTCTGTGTATTCTTGCCACCTCTTTTTAATATCTTCTTCTTCTGTTAGGTCCATACCATTTCTGTCCTTTATCAAACCCATCTAGCATTGGCCAAATTGAGGCTATGTTCTAAAAACATTCATGTGACCATCCCATCCCATTACTTCACATGGCACATGTCTGAGGCAGACCCCATGGTTTGCCTCTTCCAGTGGATTCTTTCTCGGGCAGCCCCCTTTCCACTGGTACCACCATTCCCCAGAACCCTGGCATAAAACCTCCTTCCTCCACCCCACAGTCCTCTGCTTGCCCAGCCCACTGATACTGCCTTCACATTCTCTGACTTACCTCATCCTTTTGATTCCTGAAGCATGCCCCTCCCCAAGCTGCCCTGTCATTTTGAGGCAGGACCACATCACAGCCTTCAACCTGGCCTCCCTCCAGGCTCTCCCACTTCCAGACTCCTGGGCACAAGACCAGCCCAAATAGCCTTTCTTACAGCACGGCCACTACTGTGTCTGTCACCTGCTTGCAAACTTACAGCGGTTCCCTGTTGCTGACTGGGTCGAGTCATTCTCACTAGATCTCACTGGAGGAATAACAGCCATAGAAATTGCACCATCTAAATGCTCATTGAGATGGAAGATGGGTGACCTTGGCCTACAGCAGGATGGTATTTCAAACCAACGAGGATAAAGAAACTGTTTCACAAACCAGTATCAGAACAACCAACCACTTACTTAGGAAAACAATGTTCATTTCCCTCATACAATATTTGCAAACATAAATCCAAGATGGATTAAAGATACATTTTTTAATCTATAAAAGTGGCGTAACAAAATACAGGTGACCATTTCACACTCTTAAGATGGGGATGACCTTCTTAACAGAGATGTCTAGAATCCAGAAAGAAAAAGATTGTTAGATCTGAACAAAGATGAATGTTCACTGTCTGTAAAGATACCATGTGTGTGCTAAGTCTCTTCAGCTGGGTCTGACTCTTTGCAACCCCATGGACTGTAGTCCACCAGGCTCCTCTGTCCCTGGGATTCTCCAGGCAAGAATACTGGAGTGGGTTGCCTTGCCCTCCTCTAGGGGATCTTCCCGACCCAGGAATCAAACCCGCATCTCTTACATCTCCTGTGTTGGCAGGCAGGTTCTTTACCACTAGCGCCACCTGGGAAGATGTGGTGTGTATTTTACTACCAAAAAAAAAAAAAAAAGCATGGACACAAGGAGACAAATTCAGGGCCAGCGTATCTCCAGGCAATGACCATGGCTCTTCTGAAGGGTGATGGCAGTGGTGATTAAAGCTGTCATATCTGGGATGTACTTTGGAGGTTAAAACAACAAGACTGTGTATGATTAGAAGTAAAGTAAAAAGTACATTTTTTTTTTTTTTTTTTTGGCCTGAGCAGCTAGCTGGATGATGGGGGCACTTACAGAGCCTGGCATGGAACTTTTTCCATGGCAGACCACCATAAAAATGAGAAATGAGGAGCTGATGTGAAGAGTAAACCGACAATGGGTGAGAATCACATGAGAAAATAGTCCCAGTAAATGGGCCACCAACCAAAGGTCAAGATCCGACAGCACAGATCATAAGAATTCGAATTCATGGTTCTTCAGAAACTGGGAAAGGGGATGGTTGGAGCTCTGCAGAAAAACCAAGTCTCTCCACTAAGGAGAAGGATTGCTAGGAGGTGATGTCTGGATGCTTAATGTAGCTTCACACCTGCTGGCAAGAAGACACAAACTAACTGGGTGTTGTCTCTCTCCCATCCCCTTGAATCAATTCCTACCATAGGCCTCAGGGTCAAACTGACTCCTGGAGAAACCGTCCAAATGGGGATCCAAATGGGCAAGCTCACCCCCTCTGCCCAGTGGTCTCCGGCCAGCAGGTGCCCCCACCAGTGTCAACATGCTTCCCTGGATGTAAGGACCAGAATTCACACAGAGATCAAGGATGGGGCTGGGGGGCGCGGGGGGATCAGAAGACCCACCTCAAAGGGCCCCCCAAACTCCCATCAGCCAGGAAATGAACACCCACGAGAGAAGAGCGGCCCAAACAGCGATACCCACCTCAGTGAAGAAGCCCGCTATCCCAGCCTGGCAGGAGCCGTGTTCTTCTCCGTACTTCTTCTTGTACTCTAGAGGGGGTGGGGGGGCAGAGAAGCAGACCACAGCCTTGTCAGTATGTGCCAGGCGTGTGTGGAGCAGCCCGCGCGCTGGCCACGTCCCCGCGTGCGGCCGTGGGCAGGGCCTAGGGACGCCGCCCAGACTGGGGCGCAGAAGGAAAGTCTCAGGAATCCACCAGACCTCAAAAATCCAGGCTCCGGGGCCATCAGGTAGCAAGGCTGCCAAGTGCCCCAATGGACTTCCTTTGCATGTGGGGAAGGAGGAGCAGCAGCCACCATAATTAAGTGGGAGGCTGGTGACAATTACTCCATTCAGTCCAGGAAGGATGGGGAGCCCCAGGAGGAAGGAAGAGCTGAAAACACGACCCAGAAACGGAATGGTGTGGCCATCGCAGTGTGGGGTCCTCTGGGAGACAACGAAGCCTCCCTAAAAGACACTACTTCCAGCTGGAGGCAACATGCCTTCCACCTCCCTCAGAGCCCAAGAGCTGCAGGAAGAGGGCATTCTGCTGGATTGGCCCCAGCACACGGTGACACCATCACTCTGAATTCCTCGTGTGGAAGGAAAAGGGGAGATCTCTCCAGGCCAGAAGAAAGCACTCTTCCTCCGCAGTTTCCTCAACTCCCGTTACTCCAACCGAACAAACGGGAACTGTGTTGCTACTGTTTCATATTTCCCTTGGCATTTTAAGTTTAGCAGGTTCTGGGCCCTGTATCAGCTATGCTCACATATCATTTCATCAATCCCTCATCCCTGGGAACTCGTGTGGCCATTTGTAAACAAGCGAAACCCCCAGAGGCTCAGAGAGGTTAAGTGACTCCTCCAAGGTCACACAGCTAGTAAATAGCAAAGCCAGATTCTACCCAAGTTCAGCAGACTGGGAAATTCACATTCTTTCACCTCTGTGACTGATCAAAGGTTTTGCAAAGTGAGTGGTTACACAAAACCCAGAAGCTGAATAGCCATTTGAAATAAGGACAGGGGTAAAGGCATGGAAATGGCATGATGTCCAGCTTAAGTGATTAATTACCTGTGAAACTAACTTGGCTGGATACAGGCTCAAGGCAGCCTCTGGGCACCTTCAGGTCTAAGCCACCCAGTAAAGCAACCCAGTGACCCTCCCATGTCACTCCCCGCCTGCCCGGCTCCAGACAAGTCTCTCCTTCCATTAAAAGCAATATCGTTCATTCTGAAACACAAAGTAAATAACACAAAGGGACAATGAGGCTGTGATTGCAACACAGTGCCACTTCCTGCGGTCCAGAGCATGTCCTGGAAGAGAAGCGGGGGAAGGGCTCAGGGGAAATATACAGAGTAATTCAGTTTCTAACAACACTCACCACAGAGCCTGGTAACATTTTCCAGTAAGTGGCCATTAACCAACTGCTAAATTACAACGGAATGTCAATGGAGTTACTCCTCTTCCAGGCGCAGGCTAAATCAGTTCCTTCTGCCTTGCCTTGTTATTACAAAGAGAACTCACAGCCCTGACAGAAAGCAACCCAGTGACGATGGAACGCACTTCTCAGCAACATCTTGCACCCAGAACCGGGAGCAAGGCTTACAGCAAAGTCATAAACAGATCCTGCATCAAACTGTATGATGGCAAGAAATCACAGAAATTAATAATAAATCCTATATCAAATAGCACAATGGCAAAAAGGATCAGAATGCCCTAACTAGAACAAACAGTCACATTAAATGTGGAAGGTCTGGCAAAAAGCATATCCACCCACCAACTCTAGGGAGGGTCCCAACCCCACCCCAGACCAAAGGCCAGCAGGGGAAGCCCTTTGACGCAGCACCCTTGCCTCAGCCAGTATCTTAGCATCCATTATTCAGAGGCCAGCCAGGCTCCCTGAGCTGGGACAGCTTCTTCCAAAGTCTGTGGACCAAAGACACAGGAAGCAGGCACCATCACACAGGCTCCAATGGTCCTAAAACCCCAGGGTTTATACCTGCCTCCTTAGGATGCTCGAGGGCAAGGAATCAACCACATGGGGCTCCTGCCTGGTACCCAAGACTCCTGATGAGACGACAGACCAGGTTCTGACTGTCCAGAAATGTCTGTACTCTGGTTAACCCCTTCAACCTGGAACAAGATCCATTCCCATGCTTCCACACTCCTGGCCCCCACCCTACTGCACCACACACTTGAGCGGGCAACTGTGGCAACTCCAGTCTAGCAAGGCTCCACTGGGATGTGTATCTGACATTTCACATTCCACAGCTTTCCAGAACCCCTCCCTCAAGCTTCTCTGCCCAGGTGACCTTGTAGGTAAAGTGATCCCCTCTCTCCATCTCAAAATGTATTCATCACATAGTTTATTCTACACCAAGACAAGTTCACTGATCTCAGTGACCCCGATACCAGCCCTGTACAAGGTATGGTGTGTGCAGGTGAGGCTTTGCCGAGGAAAGGGGTGGACGCAGTTGTCTGTGCCGACACAAGGCCCTGAGCGGAGAAGCAAAAGGACCCAGCACATTCCTCCAGACGCTGAGCACCTAGACTCTCCAATCTGCTCACCTTGGACCTCTTTGCGCCCTCCCAGTCCTGCCCTCTGACCTCCGGTCCGTCAGACTTTATGACCTCCACCCCAGCCTTGCTTGAAGAGGAGCTGTGTCCTGGGTGCCAGGAACCCTGCTTCTCCAATCGGTGCCATCACTGACCCAGAGCCCTGAGGATGACGGTGGAGCACGCATGGCCAAGGATGCACAGCATGGATTTTTCTGGACTTTCCAAACCCAGGTTGGTTGATTCTACCTTGGGCAATTCCACCTCCCTCTTGGGCCGCAGGAGGAACTGGAAAGAATACTCAGAAACAGTTCTTCAATCCCTGCCTACCCCGTTGGCATGATCCCCCATGAACAGTCGTTAAAGATCTGAGAACATGGGTGGGATAGCCATGCCCAGCACTCCTGCGACAAAGTGCTCTTCTTCTAAAAGTCAAACTCCTGTGAAGAAGTGACGTGGGCAGCCTTTACACAACACTTCAAAGCTATTCCTGAACAACTACATCTTAAGACTAGGTACCACTCTGCAAGCAGGGCCACCCAGACCCCAAGTCAAGTTCTGTGCCTGGCCTGCCCCTTTTCAGTAAAAATCAAACACCCACATTGTGCTGGCCTACCAGATATTCAAAATCCTGATTCAGTGAGAAGTGATCTAAGAAAGCATCTGTAAAGTGAGCCAGGCCACACAACAGATAGACCAGCACCTCAGGGTGCAGCGGTGGGCCTTACGGGCTGGGCTTGGGCTATGGGGGCCTGCCCAGGAGGCACTGAGTCCTGGACCACAGCATGTCCCAGCTGTTTTCACTCTTTTGAGTGTTATTTCCGTGAGTTAAGGATACCACTGATTCCTTCTGCAAGAAAAAAAGAAAAAAATATATATATACATATATAAAATAAGATATGGCATCCAGTCCCATCACTTCATGGCAAATAGATGGGAAATCAATGGAAACAGTGACAGACTTTATTTTCTTGGGCTCCAAAATCACTGCAGATGATGACTGCAGCCATGATTAAAAGATGCTTGCTCCTTGGAAGAAAAGCTATGACAAACCTAGAGGGCATATCAAAAAGCAGAGACATTACTTTACTGACAAAGGTCCGTCTAGTCAAAGCTATGGTTTTTCCAGTAGTCATGTATGGATGTGAGAGCTGGACCATAAAGAAAGCTGAGCACAAAAGAATTGATGCTTTTGTGGTGTTGGAGAAGACTCTTGAGAGTCCCTTGGACTGCAAGGAGATCAAACCAGTCCATCCTAAAGGAAAATCAGCCCTGAAAACTCACTGGAAGGACTGATGCTGACGCTAAAGCTGAAGCTCCAATACTTTGGCCACCTGATATGAAGAGCTGACTCAGAACCCCTCCCTCCTGGAAAAGACCCTGATGCTGGGAAAGACTGAAGGCAGGAGGAGAAGGGGACAAGAGAGGATGAGATGGTTGGATGGCATCACTGACTCAATGGACATGAGTTTGAGTAAATTCCAGGAGTTGGCGATGGACAGGGAGGCCTGGCGTGCTGCAGTCCATGGGGTCGACAGGAGTCAGACATGACTGAGCAACTGAACTGAACTCGTAATATATATAAATAAATACAAATACACAATATATAAAAACATACATATGATACATAAATACGTATTTTAATATTTTGTATATTTTGCTTATATATTATATAATACACTAAAATATTATATATATATATCATATATACGTTTATATGTAAATATAAAGAGCAGGTTGAAGTTTCTCTCTAAACCAGTTCTAAAACATAGGCCTTTCTTTAAAAAAAAAAAAAATATATATATATATATATATACATATATATATATATATATGTAGGGCAATCTATCATACCTATATGCTAGAAAGCTTGCTTTTGCTTGTCTACACCTGAAAAGCAGGAGAGCCTCTATGAGAAGAGGTGGGTGTGGAGACAAGGGGCGGCCCCACCACAACACAGCCAGGTCACACACCCTTGCTCCGTGGACAGGCCCAAGGAGCACAGGGTGGAGGGCTGGGACAGGACCTCCAGTCTCCTGAGTTCCCAGGAAGAACTGCCCCTGCACACACAGAGGCAGTGGGCCACTCAGTCTCCACCCACTCAGCCTCCAATTGCCCTGAGGACGTGGCCGGGCAGGGAGGACCACAGCGTGCCAGCTGCCTTCCTCTCCGCTGTAGAACAAAACGTGTATCCACCTCGGAGCAGCAAGAGAGAACCGGGCTTGGCGGGACAGCCGCTCACAGATGCTGTAACAAACCCGACTCTGTTAAACGTGGGGGAACTCAATCAGGGAAGCAAGGCATGGTGGCCTAAACATCCCTCGGAGGAGCTGGGAACAGGCTGGAAAGCTCTTTCTGATGTGGGTGGGTCTGAATTACGTGGCCTGCGTCATACACTTTGATTCATTAAGATGTATGGCTCCTCCAGCCTAAAAATGGTAGTATTTTCCTTGGTTGAGCTGCTGGTTTCATTAAACCCTGTCTAAACAACACGCAATTCAGAGAGGAAAAAGATACTGGTTTCCAAATGTTCACAACCCGCAGCTCGATGCATGGAGCTTACACTAATGAATTTAATTCATTCAAGAATTAGGCTGGGTGGGGTCGCTTCCTGCACTCTTCCCAAAACACTGGTGGGATAAAACCAATCCATGGAAAGATCAAGATTTACTATACAGTGTAACATATATTCTTCCTACTGAACTCTTCTTTGTATCCATTCGAGAAAGTTTCATCTTTGAAAGCAAGTCTTTTTAACACATCAATTTAAAAGCTATCTTTCCATAGTTTCTTACCTTAGCCATGAAATAAAATACCAGACGGAAAAAACTGCTTTCCACTCTTCATGTCTAAATTTTTGCTCAATTTCTGAGTGAATACTAACCAAATGATAATTAAACAATTTGATTATACAAATGAACTTTTATATAAAACAGAAAAGGGGCTTCCCAATGGCTCAATGGGTAAAGATTCCACCTGCAATGAAGGAGATGCAGGAGACACAGGTTTGATCCCTGGGTGGGGAAGATGCCCTGGAGGACAAAAATGCAACCCACTCCACTATTCTTGCCTGAAAAATGCCATGGTCAGAGAAGCCTAGCAGGTTACATACAGTCCATAGGGTCACAGAGAGCTGGGCATGACTAAGACATCACCAGATGGTCAATACCGAAATCAGGTTAATTATATTCTTTGCAGCCAAAGATGGAGAAGCTCTATACAGGCAGCAAAAAAAAAGACCAGGAGCTGACTGTGGCTCAGATCATGAACTCCTTATTGCCAAATTCAAACTTAAATTGAAGAAAGTAGGGAAAACCATTAGACCATTCAGGTATGACCTAAATCAAATTCCTTACGACTATACAGTGAAAGTGACACATAGATTCAAGGCATTAGATCTGATAGACAGAGTGCCTGAAAAACTATGGACAGAGGTTCATGACATTGTAGGAAGCAGTGATCAAGACCATCCCCAAGAAAAAGAAATGCAAAAAGGCAAAATGGTTGTCTGAGGCGGCCTTACAAATAGCTGTGAAAAGAAGAGAAGCCAAAGGCAAAGGAGAAAAGGAAAGACACCCATCTAAATGCAGAGTTCCAAAGAACAGCAAGGAGAGATAAGAAAGCCTTCCTCAGTGATCACTGCAAAGAAATAGAGGAAAACAACAGAATGGGAAAGACTAGAGATCTCTTCAAGAAAATTAGAGATATCAAGGGAACATTTCATGTAAAGATGGGCTCAATAAAGGACAGAAATGGTATGGACCTAACAGAAGCAGAAGATATTAAGAAGAGGCGGCAAGAATATACAGAAGAACTATATACAGAACTATATATAGAAATAAAAAATATACAGAACTATACAAAAAAGATCTTCATGACCCAGATAACCACAATGATGTGATCACTCACCTAGACCCAGACATCCTGGAATGCAAAGTCAAGTGGGCCTTAGGAAGCATCACTACGAACAAAGCTAGTGGAGTTAATGGAATTCCAGCTGAGCTATTTCAAATCCTGAAAGATGATGCTGTGAAAATGCTGCACTCCATATGTCAGCGAATCTGGAAAACTCAGCAGTGGCCACAGGACTTGAAAAGGTCAGTTTCCATTCCAATCCCAAAGAAAGGCAATGCCAAAGAATGCTCAAACTACTGCACAATTACACTCATCTCACACGCTAGCAAAGGAATGCTCAAAATTCTCCAAGCCAGGTTTCAACAGTACATGAACCGTGAACTTCCAGATGTTCAAGCTGGATTTAAAAAGGCAGAGAAACCAGAGATCAAATTGCCAACATTCACTGGATCATCGAAAAAGCGAGAGAGTTTCAGAAAAACACCTACTTCTGCTTTATTGACTATGCCAAAGCCTTTGACTGTGTGGATCACAACAAACTATAGAAAATTCTTAAAGTGATGGGAATAACAGATCACCAGACTTGCCTCCTGAGAAATCTGTATTCAGGTCAAGAAGCAACAATTAGGACTGGACATGGAACAACAGACTGGTTTCAAATAGGAAAAGGAGTACGTCAAGGCTGTATATTATCACTCTGCTTATTTAACTTATATGCAGAGTACATCATGAGGAAGCACAAACTGGAATCAAGATTGCCGGGAGAAATATCAATAACCTCAGATATGCAGATGATACCACCCTTACGGCAGAAAGCGAAGAAGAACTAAAGAGTCTCTTGATGAAAGTGAAAGAGGAGAGTGAAAAAGTTGGCTTAAAACTCAACATTCAGAAAACTAAGATCATGGCATCTGGTCCCATTACTTCATGGCAAATAGATGGGGAAACAATGGAAACAGTGACAGACTTTATTTTGGGGGGCTCCAAAATCACTGCAAATGGTGACTGCAGCCATGAAATTAAAGGATGCTTGCCCCTTAGAAGAAAAGTTATGACCAACCTAGTAAGCGTATTCAAAAGCAGAGACGTTACTTTGCCAACAAAAGTCCATCTAGTCAAAGCTATGGTTTTTCCAGTAGTCATGTATGGATGTGAGAGTTGAACTGTGAAGAAAGCTTAGCGCTGAAAAACTGATGCTTTTGAACTGTGGTGTTGGTGAAGACTCTTGAGAGTCCCCTGGACTGCAAGGAGATCCAACCAGTCCATCCTAAAGGAAATCAGTCCTGAATGTTCATTGGAAAGACTGATGCTGAAGCTAAAATACCAATACTTTGGCCACCTGATGCGAGGAGCTGACTCATTTGAAAAGACCCTGATGTAGGGAAGGTGGGAGGAGAAGGGGATGACAGAGGATGAGACAGTTGGTCGGCATCACCGACTCAATGGACATGAGTTTGGGTAAACTCCGGGACAGGGAAGCCTGGTGTGCCACAGTCCATGGGGTCACAGAGTTGGACATGACTGAGCAACTGAACTAAACTGAAGCGACTAAGCATGCACAAAACAGAAATACAGAAATAGACTTAGAGACACAGAGAACAAGCTATAGCGACCAAAGGGGAAGGGGGAAGCATAACTTAGGAGTTTAGTATCAACACATACACACTACTCACTATACATAAAATAGATAAGAAGCAACAAGGACCTACTATACAACACAAGGAACTATACTCAATGTTTTGCAGTAATCTTTAAGGGAAGAAACTGAAAAGCCTCAGTTTTCTCATCTGTACAATGGACATAAGGATAGTTACTCCCCACTGATGTGATTATCTGGTAAGATCATAAATGGTCAGTACCAAGCACAATACCTGGAACCCAGAAAGTGCCTGCCTGAAAAATACTTGGTACCTCTCAACCTGTCAGTGTCTCTAAAAGGAATAAAGCTTAAGATATCATTCACATAGATAAGCAATTTTAGAAGAGGAGACTCATAACATTTGAATAGCTATAAGGAAACTGTTAGAAGGCAGAGTTTAAGTGGTCAACAATTCCACACAACGTATGGAAACATGTTTGACGTGTAGAATATTTTTGTGCCCACAATAAGAATTTTGTTCACACCAAAGGAAAGGCTTGATGGGGCTCCTTGAGCCCAAGAGTCTCTGAAAGAGATCTGGCCTCCTCGTCTGGCTCGAGCTGTCCCCTCCGGTCACCCTCCAGCTTCCCCTCGCAGGGTCCTTCTCTGCATTAACAGCCCATAATATGGGACTGCATGTGCTTTTTTTTAATTTGCTGTATTTATTTAAATGAGATAATGTTTATGAAAGCTCTTTGGAAACCATAAAATCCTATGTAAATGTAGAGCTCTTTTTTTTTTTTTTTTAGAGCTCTTTATTTAATAAAAATTTATGTGTCTTGTTCTTGAATTTTTAAATGGATTAATTTAGGCTTTTATGGTTCTCCTCTAAACAAAAACACAACAAAACGAAACCTCAGTTGCTTTTCATTTGTAAATGGACCTTGATTGATTTGTATCCCCTGTGGAGCCACAGGCCACAACATTAGAAGAACCTTCACATCTAAATAGGGGATCTATTTCCTTCTCTAGAAATAATCTCTGTTGTGAGAGATGCAAAAGAAATTAGGAATTAAAGGCCTGGCCACCCCCTGATAACAAAGAAAATGGCACAGAAATCTTGGGAATCCATGGGACCATTTTAAGGGACAGTAAAATTAGACAGATTAAGACCCCAACCATTCCAAACTTGAGAACATTTAAATATGGCATAATTTAAACTTTAGATCCTCTACATAAAGAGGAGCGCTTACCAAGCAAATAAATTGTGCAAACAGGATTTTCAAAGATATTTTTAAAAAAATAATCTTTTCAAGGAATCTTAAAATCTTTTTAGCAATTCCCAGCTTTCTACCCTCCATTATTCATTAAAGCAGGATAGCTGGACATCTTCTGTGAAGACTAAAGGACACAAAAATAGTACTTATTAAGTTAATTAGAAAATTCCCTTTTACTGAATGCTCACTCTGAGCTAAAAACTTTGCTAGGCACATTATATACTTCAAATATCTCTTTTTTATTTTTTTGGCCGCACCGTGCAGCTTGTGGTGTCTTAGTTCCCCAACCAGATAACCACAGAGAAAGCACAGAGTTCTAACCACTGGACTGCCAGGGAAATCCCAAATACCTCTTTTTTTTTTTTTTAATTTATTTTTTTTTATTAGTTGGAGGCTAATTACTTCACAACATTTCAGTGGGTTTCGTCATACATTGACATGAATCAGCCATAGAGTTACACGCATTCCCCATCCCGATCCCCCCTCCCAAATACCTCTTAAATAGGGATTAATCTTTCCATTTTAAAGAGAAGGACACTGAGGTTCAGGAGGAGGCGGGGGAGTCTACCCAAAGTCACCCAATCAGACAGTCGGAGCTATGGGTTCAGTCATAGGAATGAGTGAGTGGTAAAGTCAGATTCTGAAATCAGATCTAATATACAGTGGTACCCAGCTGCACTTACCAGTGTTTGATTTGGAATATGGTTTGTTAATTTAGGTGAGCTGCTCCCAGATTATTTCATATTAATGAGAATAAAATGATGACTTGTTCACAGACCTCTCCTGCCAAGCTCTGGCTTCTTGCCTCCGTGGACTTGAGGGCAAAGGATGAAAGAAATCCCTGCACTTGATTTTATCAATGCACTGACTTCCCTCTGGGGAATACTAAAATCCCAAGAGTCAGTTAACACTAACTAATGCTTTAGTGTGTGCCCTTTAATTTACAAAGAGTTGTCCCCGTCTGTCCTCCCACTAAACTTCTCATCTTCTCACATGTGTTGATAAAACCGAACTCCATATGGTAGTAATGATGTTCTCATACCAGATGAACGGTATGACTTAGGGGTACGCTCCATCCGCTTATTTTGTGTCCTAAATTCATTTTTGTTTCCAATTCTCTCTACATTTCCTGGTTCCAAACAGAATATTCTGATAGCATTTCCCACCCAATGAGAAACAGGAAGCACCTGAAGAGCCAGGAGAAAAATGAATCTGTGCCAAACCAAGACACTTTTTAAGAATTAAAATGTTTGAGATGTTATAGACAGGTGCCCACATACTTAGAGGCTCCCCAAATTAAATCAACCTTCTGACCTTCTGGAGAGAACACGGCTGACCCTCACCAAGACCCACAGTCGGGCCATGATTAGAGAACAGTGTACAGTCTTTCTGAACACCTCCACCTGCATTTTCGCAGAGGCTTCCCACAATAACCCTCAGAGGTAACTGCAATGGAGGCATTACCGTGTCCATTCCCATCGAGGGCCCAGCTAGAGTGTGAGGCCACAGAGGCAGAGGCCTGGGAGACGGGGCCACACCCAGCCCCACCCTTGGGTCTTTCCACTCTTCCTCCCCTGCCCAGCACCCACCATTCCTCTTTTCCATGGGCCCCAACAAGCTGCCAACTCTAGGCAGGTCTGTCTTTTTAGTGGCAAAATGAAATAATCCTGCCTTAATGCAACCTCGAACGTGGAGGCAGCCTGGGCCCTTGGAGAGGTGCCCAGCCATCTACACGGACACAGAATTCTCTTCTCACTCAGCTCTGCCACTTTGGAGACACCATGTTCCAACTCTGTTTTCCCCTATAGATGGGGAACTTCTTGGGTTTTATCCATCGGTACTTAGCACAGGGCATAAAAGGTATTCAGTACTTAATAAAACTGAGTGGACTCTATCCCTGGTAGAAAAATTAGTCATCCTACAGTAATTAACAAACTCTTGCTTGGCAGATAGTATATTAGCAAACTGTCGTAGTTGTTGTTCAGTCATTCAGTCGTGTCCGACGCTTTGCAACCCTGCAGCGGGCCAGGCTTTCCTGCCCTTCACGACCTCCCAGAGTTTGCTCAAACTCATGTCCATGAGTCAGTAATGCCATCAACCATCTCATCCTCTGTTTCCCCCTTCTCCTTCTGCCCTCTATCTTTCCCAGCATCAGGGTCTTTTCCAATGAGTTGGCTCTTCACATCAGGTGGCCAAAGTAAGCCACCTGGAGCTTCAGCTTCAGTGTCAGTCTCTCCATTAGCACATATGTTATATTAACATACATGTGCTTGGCACATACAATCTTCCCTCAGTATCCGTGAGGGACTGGTTCCAGAACCCACGCAGGTACCACGACAGAAGGTGCTCAAGTCCCTTCAGTAAAATGACAGAGTACAGCTGGCCCCTCATGGCCCTGGGTGCAGAGGGTCAATTGTAGTACTTACTATCTATCTACCTACCTGTCTGTCTGTCTA
Source organism: Cervus canadensis (assembly GCF_019320065.1). Taxonomy (NCBI): domain Eukaryota; kingdom Metazoa; phylum Chordata; class Mammalia; order Artiodactyla; family Cervidae; genus Cervus; species Cervus canadensis. The sequence goes on from NC_057407.1 coordinate 48,299,869, forward strand.
ATCTGCGTATGCCAGGCATTGCTCTGAGAACTTGTAAGCTTTAACTTAATCCTCTCCAGAGCCTCATGAGGTAGGTTAATGCTCCCAAGAGGCAGTCACTCATCTGCAGTCATGGCATTCACGAGTGTCAGAGCCAGGACTGGGGCTCTGGGCCCAGAGTCTTGTGCTCTTAGCCACTACACGACTTGGCCTCCTCATTATGCAGCGTGTAATCAAAACTGGGCCTAAGCAAGCCAGCCCACATCTCTGAGCATCAGTAAAGACAAAGAGGCCAGGCTGGGTGGTATCTGAAAGGTTCTGTCAAACTCCAAAATACTTCCCTTGCACTTCACCACCACATGATCCCCTACCTGGAATAGACAGCTCACGTTACTTGAGTTTTTCCACATTAAGAGAAAATGATGGTTGCCTTAAATTTAGACCACAAAACAGGAAGATGGAGATCCCAGAGCTGGAGCACAAGCAAGGGCCCTAAGTGTGGCCTGCAACCCCCCACCCGCCGGTCCCTCTTCAAGAAAACTGAGCATCTGCCACCCCTCACCTCTTACAGGACCAAGAACTACAGAGACGTTCTGTTCAGTCCCCCACTGTTCTAAGGGGCTGCTCATACCCCAGTGGTCCTCACCCAGTCCCACCCAATACTCCCCGCTCAGGGCACGAAAGACTCAGGATCCTGAGGTGTGTGCCCCCAGGAAGGGGAAGAAAGCTAGGGCAGAGGGCATGACCACTTTGCTACTTCCCTTGCTGGTTCCAGCTGGTCGTCGTTAAGTCAAGGATCAACCACAGAAAAGAGTGTGATTCTGGAGGCTGGAGCCCATCACTCAGCCACTGTTGCACAAGGAATGTGGGTTCCTGGGATGAGCCTGAGACAGTCAACTATCGTCACATAAAAACCAAGAAATCTCCTTACAAACGATGACAAGCATTTATTTCTCACAAGCACATCTACAGATCTGCTAGGGATTGGATGACCTGGCTGGCCTCTGGCTGCAGGTTTGGGGTTCAGTCTGTTACACATGTCTCCCTTCTGGGACCAGTGAGCTATGGAGAACACGTTGAAGGGGATGGTCTGAAGTAACCAGAGGGGCGGGTGGAAACCCATGAGGCCTCTTTAGGCCTGGACTCGGAGCTCACACTCTTCTGTGAATGATGGACACGCGCAGCAGATGTGACAGCCTGCCACCTGTCTCACACAGGCTTTCACAGGCTTTCACGCTCCTGCCATGGTCAGCCCAGAGCCTCCAGCAAAGGAGACAGGCAGGTGCTCTTGAGAACACTGACACCCAAAACATTCACGTTCCCCTCCCCTGGTGACTGGACCCTTGGGACAGTTCGTTCCCCTCCCCTGGTGACTGGACCCTTGGGACAGTTCAGTCACCTTCTCTTCTTTTGAGAGGGTTAATGACTGGCTCCTATTTAAAGCTCATTTAAACCAGAAACACCAAAACACAAATAGAAATCCAGTCCCTCCGACCTCCAGGGGACAAAATGATTCACTGAGGTCAGACAGACGCAAAACTCAAAACCCAGCTCTATGCACCATCTGCTGTTTGAGTGACCTTTGGCAATTAAACACATTCTCACCTGTACCAGGAGAAAAGCAACACAGAAGCCCACTCACAGGAGCCCCCCAGGCCCCCTCAACACTTCTGTGACGCGGCCTGACTTCCACCTGCCAGCCAGCACCCGCATCTCTCTGCCTGGGGACTTTCCCTGCCCACAAACGTGGATACAGTAGATACAGACCCAGCTCCTCCTCCCTCCAGCAGGAGAATTAGGAAGCCTGTGTCCTACACGGGCCCTGAGATTGCATCCCAGTGGCCCAGACTAGTAACTCATGGGGAACATCCACACATGTGCTGCCTTCTCCTTTCTCTTTTTCCTGCTCCCCACTGGGGTTCTGGAATAACTTTCAAAAGCAACTAACCCAAGTGAAGAAAGATACCAAGTTTGCATGAAATGAGAGAATATATAAAAGTGCCCAGGCCAACCACATTCTACTATTGACTCACCCACTCCGGCTGCCAGGTAACAGATGCTTTGAAAGAGTGAGCCACGGCAGCTAAACATTCACGTGGACATGCGACCCCAGCTGCCTCGCCTAAGGGCAGTCCTCCTGCTTTCTGACACCTGTGGGGGTGTACAGAGGAGTCGCCAGGGGTGGCAACCTGGTCCTATTTCACAATATACCTTCTGGGAAAACCAGAGTCCTGGTTCTATTGCATAACTAGTGAGTTCAATCCCCACCACCTCCATCAGTCCTACCAACTCTCTCACTGACCAATCTTCCCCAACCTGACGAGCTACCCAGTCAGCAACAAGCTGGGGTGGTCAGGACACAGTCCTGGCCCCTTATCTATATCTGATCTATCCCTCCCCCTCTTGACTGATCACATCACCATCCATTTTTCAGGTGAGGGTTCCCTTATGACTGTGGCAATTCTGAGATAAACAGGGCCAGAGTTCAGCTGCCTGGCATGCTCCTGCCAGAGCTGATCAGATGCTGACGTGGGATCAAAGAAAGGGTCCCCCTCAAGGAGCAGAGGGTCCGTGCCTCCTGCAGGGACCCGGCCTTTCCCAGGGCCCCTCTTCCACGGCCACAAAATTGGAGGCCCAGGGGAGAGGTGGCCATGGGCTAGTGGAGATTTCTGTCCAAACAAATAAATTAGGGAAGGAATTAAAATATAAACAGCCAAGCATTCAGCTCACTTAAAATTAGGCTAAGAAAACCCTCAGAGCACAAGTTATAAAACTGCAGTAAGCGACACTGAACCCTTAAAGCTCAAATTCAACTAAGCTAAGTCATGATGTTCAATGGTCCCAAGCCCAGACATTAGAAGCTTCTAAGCAGGGAGGCTGAGAAAACATTTTCCTTCCCAGACTCCAAGTACCCCTTGGTGAGGAGCTCTCAAAACCACGCTGAGGGTGCACCGAACTCTCCGGCATCTGCCAGGGTGCGTGGGCTGGATGAGAAGGAAAACCAGACTTGAGATGTCACAGAGTGACTGAACCCTGGGCCTTCTCTTCCCTCTGTCTCAGGACATCTGTCCACAGGTGTGGCCAGGAGCTGTCTCGGGAGTCTTATGACCATCCGGAAGCTGCACAGGACTATGGAGACCATCTGAGCCAACCTCTGAATTTTCAGGGGAAGGAAAGAGGCCCAGAGAGGGAAAGCAAGTTTCCCAAGGCTGCACAGCATCTGGCAGTGTCAGGAAACCAAGAGGCTGGTGAATTTCAGTCTGAGACTTCATAAAGCTTGGGGAGTACCATGGGCTCTGTGGCATAGATGGGCAAGGCTGGGCAAGGCCTGGAAATGCTGTCCCTTCCCACCCTCCTCATTACCTGATCCTCAGACACCAAAGGGCCACCTGGGGACACGGTGCAGCCCTCCTGTTGGAGTGTGGAAAGCAGCGGGGAGTGTTTGGATGGTGGTGTGGAAATGGGTGGGGGTTTTCTGTGGGCTGGGGGCAAGGGAGGATCAACCGGCACTCACCTTCATAGCAAGGGATCAGCGTCCTGCCTTTGGCCTGGAGGTTGGACGGGATGATGTAACAGAAGCCGTGGGGCAGGATGTGGTCTGTTTCATAGTAGATGTTCTTCCAGCGGTGGGCACAGGCCTGCGGGACAGAGAGAGGTTCAGAGCAGGACAGTCAGGCCAGTCACAAAGCAAGGCCCAGCAGTACCAGGCAGTTCTGTGGGAGGAGAGCGGCAGAGAGGGGCTGGGAAGCCACGTTCTCTCCCACCCACCCCATCAGCAGACTGTGGGAGCTTGCTCAGGGGTGCCCCTGGGAGGTGGCAGAAATCAACAAACATATAAACGAATGAGGAGCATAACAAGTGCTGGGGAGAAAGGACACGGGGTGATGGGCTAAGAATCTAGGCGTAGGGAGGACGGTTTTCACCTGGAGGCCAGGGGTGGCCGAAAGGATGAGAAAGAGCCAGACAGCCTGGGCACAGAGGGAATATCAGGGGCAATGCAGAAAAAGGCTTGGAGGGTCAAGAGAAAGAAAGGAGGCCTGTGGAGCTGCTCTGGGGGAAGCTAAGGTCAGAGAGAGGACAGGGGCAGGCCCCAGAGATCTTGCAGACCTCAAGGATGACTGACTTTAGTGGATGTGCCAATGGAGGGTCTCACACAGGTGAGTGGTGTAGTCTAACTCACAGCTTGGAAAGATAACTGAGCTGCCAAGTGGAGACTGTAGGTAGATGAGGGTGGAGGTGAACATCCAGGTGAGAGATGCTGCTGCCTGGACCAGGATGGGGGCAGTGGAGAGGGGAGAAGAGGGTGACCTCAGGATGCAGAGGTGGAGCTAATGGGCCTGAGGACCAAAGGACACGCTGAGAAAAAGCTAGAGACAAGGGGTGTTGCTCTGCCCACAACAGACCCTGACCTTCACAGCACCACCTGCTTGCCCACTGGAGCAGTCACTGGCCTCCATCAAACTTGAGACCCTTCAGAGTCACCTGGAAGTCTCGCTAAATCACACAGCACTAGACCCCACCCCGAGAGCTAGCTTGGCCAATCTGCAGGGGCCTGAGAATCTGCATTTTAACAAGTTCCCAAGTGAACCGAGGCCACTGATCTCTGAAGCACCTTCAGGAGGTCCTTTTCAGGTTCAGGGCAAAGAATTTGGTTGAACCATAAGAAACTGCTGATATGTGACTGTTTTATATCATTAATCAGAAGTAAATGTTTGTTGATGGTCTTTTGAAGTAAATTTACATACAGAAAAAAGCAAAAATCTCAAGTGTACCGTGCACAGATCTCAAGTGTGCGTGTTTGTCAAAGCCATCGAATGAGTTTTGACAAACACATACATTCCTGTAACCAAACCCTTAGCAAGACAGAGAGCATTTGCATCTCACCAGGATGGTCCCTCGGGCCAAGAAGTGGCCAGAGCCCGCCCCCTCAAAGAGGTGACATCTGAGTAGAGACCTGGAGAAAGTGAGGGAGCAGCTGGGAGGGGCCCCGAGATGGGCAAGAGCTTGGCACGAGTGAGGAGCTGAGACCGACCCTCTGGTCATCTCTGGAGGGCAGTCTCCCAGCACTGGGGTCACACGTGCCAGGAGACGCCAGGAGGGACAGTTCTGAGAGCCAGAAGCGGGAATACAGACACACGTCCATTCCCACCAGCCCCGGACACACCCAGCCTCTCGTTCAGATGCACCTGCAAGGCCAGTGAGAAGCCAGACTGCTTGCTGCAAAGTTGTTTACTCTGCCCAGCCCTCCCCACTGCTCGTGGACATTCACACTCAGGAATCAGGTTGCTTCACTCTAGCCAACAGATTCATTTTCTTAAAATACTGCATTTTAAAGTAATCGGTTTTTAACTTATTTGTTTGTATCAAACACACGGTTTCTATAGGCTGTAACACTCACCATTTGATTTTCCCAGGTGGCACAGTGGTAGAGAATCCACCTGCCAATGTAGGAGATAGAGGAGACCCGGGTTTGATCCTTGGGTGGGGAAGTAAATGGCAGCCCACTCCCCTGGAGTGGGAAATGACAACCCACTCCAGTATTCTTGCCTAGAAAGTCCCATGGGCAGAGTTGCCTGGCAGGTTACAGTCCATGGGATAGCAAAGAGTCAGCCATGACTGAGCACACATGCAAGCAACATTCAGAATTTACATGGTCCACATCTGACCTCTTCTGCAACCCTGGAAGGTGGGAAGATGTCTTAGAATTCCCATTTTCTATATGGGAACCCTAGGTTTTAGACAGTGTTTTGCTTAAGTTCCAGAGCTGGTAAGGGCTGCAAACAACACGGAAACCCAGATTTCAGAATCCTCCTTATCTCACTCGAAAACATCTCCAACTTATAACTCCCAACTTCCACCTAAGAAGCCATCAAAACCCACCCTTTGGGGCAGGTCCAGGTAGCTATTGTCCTTACAGCCTCCCCAAAGGTCTTAGGACTCCCAGAAACGACCTCTCTGAGGTTGAACGGGACGCCAAGGCCACTGGATGAAGGGAGTGTGGCTCTCAAGGGCCTGGGTATCCCTGAAGTCACTTGATGAAAAAAATCACTGCCTGCCAACCTCTCTGATCTTCATCCCTCCAAGCAAACCACCCAAGGGCCACTGACAAGGCCACTCCCTATCCATGAGAAAGCAAAGGAACTCAGAGCGGCAGGAAATCAGCTTGCCCACACTCCTGCCTCTTGCCCTACGACAATGAACGTGAAAAATAATCTCTTGTTATTCCTTATTCTGCAAACCACCTCCATTCCTCCCCATGAGGTGCTGTTCTGTGCTTCTAGCACATCCGGATAGACTGAAATGATGTCAAGTGAGAAGCTAAACAAAGCTATCATGCAGTGGATAATCACTCCATTCCACCAAGTTTTTATTTCCAACTAAATTCTGATAGCTTCCAAACTTGAGTTGCTTACCATTCAATTAGCTGGTAAATCATTTATCTTTTAGTTTACGGATCTGGCAAAGCCCTAGGGCTTACCCTGTTTTTACTGTATTTATGGGTTAGAGGGACTGTAAAGGGAGGCGGCTGTTTATCATGATGCACCCTGACTCTTATGAGGATGGATCTTCTGTATTTAATGTCCAGCTTATTGCCTTTTTTTTTAAGTGTCATAAACTATTTAGGGAGTGATCTTGGGGAATTCCTAAAAGAGCCAAAGATTGCATTCACAGCAAGCTAAACTAAAATTAAGGCATTCTGTGAGGTCAGAGATCAAAGAGTCAAAGGCAGTTTGCATGTAAGAAAACAAGGAAAAGTGTCTCTGAACATAAATTACAGAAAGAAAAGGCTGTTTAGCCCTGATTATCCTTCTACATACACACATGTCAATCTGACTCCAACATTAAGAAAAATTCCTAGGGACTGTCTCCAAAGCATTAAAATCTCTATCAATCTTTCCAAATGAGTTCTGCTGTGAGAGAGGAAGGGTGGGGGGCAGGGAGGAGACAGGGACTACCAACAGGAAAAAGAGAGCACCCTCTGGAAACAGCAAGACTTACTCCAACTCAGATTCCAGAAAATTATAACAAAAGGGGGAAAGGTCTAGGACCACCCCACATCTTAGCATCTGACACATTTCAAGTTACAAGGGTTGTTTTTGCTACCAAAAGAATAAGAAGGAAATAAAGAAGCCATTTATTTTGAAGGCTTTTTTGTGGTATGGAAATGTCCTTCCTGGATTAGGGGTCAGGTTCTGGGCCCCTCTAGATAGCTCTGCCCCCACCCCACCCACCCATTCACCATGCATTCACCCACACATGCATTCACCATGCACAGACGACCAGAGCTTTTCCCACGCCTCAGGTCTACCCAGCACAGTCAGGAGCAGACAGGCTGTCAGCCACTGAGAACACGGAATACAGGAGATCAGGGCCCTGACACCATGGATTCCACCCCCCCTTCAAAAGGAGGAGGGGGTGGCCTGGGAGGCCCAGGGCTGGTGACTTCTGGGGTTCTGGGAAAGTCATTCTAAGGATGTCCACCTCCTAAAAATTCATCAAGATATACACAGCTGGGGAAGGGGCGGCAGGAGCCACGTCAGGCTGTGAAGGTGGCAAGAAGAAGCCCCTGAAGCAGCCTAAGAAGCAAGCCAAGGAGATGGAAGAGGAAGATAAGGCATTCAAGCAGAAGCAGAAGCAGAAGAAACTCGAGGAGCTAAAAGCAAAGGCTGTGGTGAAAGGCCTCCTGGCCACAGATGGAATTAAGAAATCTGGCAAAAAGCAAGTTGTTCCTTATGCCTGAGGCAATGATGACTCTTAGTTGCATTCCTGTTTAAACATCTGGATCTCCTGCCACCTATAGCTAGAATGAAGTGTTGTCTTGGAACCTATTGTACATTTAAGAGTAAACTTTTGTTAAAAAAAAAAAAAGTTATAAAAAAGATGTATACAGATGATTTGGGGCATTTTTCTGCATGGATGTTATAGCTCAACAAAAAGTTTACTTAAAAAAAAAATCAGGAAACAAAGCAACAGAAGTAAATGCAAAGTATATCCTGTGGCTTTGAAAAAATGGCCAAGATGAGAAGTGGTGAATAGAAAGACAGCAACAGCCCTGATCCTTGGAAAGGCAATGGCCAAGAGACAGAGCTGGAGAGCACCGCTTCCCCCCAGAAGTCAGCTGGATGCGGTCTTTAGTTGTTGCCTGAGCCTTGTAGACTCTGCTGAAAACAGAAACGTCAGACTTGAACACTGTGAGCTGCGCTCCCAGGTCGAAGAGACAGCTCAGTGCCCATGCTGGGTTTGTTGGGTAGTTATTACCAGAAGTGACTTTCCCCCCTATTTCTTAAACCGTCATCTGCACACTGGGAGTGTGCAGTGAAAGGACAGGGGAAGGGGCTTGCCTCTAATCCCGATGCGGTGCTCATGTGTGTTATCACTTGTTGCCTGGGGAGATGGAAGGAACCACAGGGTGGTGGATTTGAGGCTGGCAGATGCTGAGCTAAAGGCAGCCTGCCAGAGCAAGCCCAACATCCTGGATCTTGCCAGAACTGGCTGGTGGGTCTGTGGACCAGAAAATGCCATTCATCATCTAGATTTTTAATTCTCCATCGCAACTTTCAAAATCTCTATTCGTTCTTTACTTTGAAATCAGCATCAGATGCTACTTTCAAAAAGAGCCATCCCACCTCTCCCACTTCAAACCCAACCTTGGAATCCAGTATTATGCTTCTTGGGGATATAGGTGTGAGGCCGACACCCCCAAACAACTACCGAGTTCGCAAAATGTGATTGAATAAAACATATCTTCCTGTTCTTAATTTTAAAATAAACACTTGCCTCCCAGAAAGTTTTGACAGGCAGAAATAAGACATGAAAGAAAAAGCAAATGGATACGAAACCTTCAAAACCAAAATATGGACTGGGTCACCCCTTCTTGTCTCCTGCTGTCACCTCTCATTTCCGAGGGGCATTTTACAGCCTTTGCCTCATGCATCCATCAATCACTTAGAGTCAGCCACCAAAAAGAGATGGCAATTGATCTGGTTTCTAATTGCTTTAGTATTGACACTCAGTCCCTACATTAGGGCTTCCCTGGTGGCTCAGATGGTAGAGAATCTGCCTGCAATGCAGGAGACCTGAGTTTAATCCCTGGGTCTGGAAGATCCCCTGGAGAAGGAAATGGCTACTCACTCCAGTATTCCTACGTGGAGAATTCCACGGTCAGAGGAGCCTGGCAGGCTACAGTTCATATGGTTGCAAAGAGTCAGACATGATTGAGCGACTAACACTTTCACTTTCTTTACATTATTCAAACACACTTTTAGAAGCCACTCCATAGACAGACCTTCTCCTAGAGCTGAGAGTGGAAAGGGTCGAAAATTTGGTCTCTATCCCCAAGTGGTTCCCGTTAAAAAGGACATATATGCACAAAACAAGTCGTGCACGTAATAAAACAACATAACGCTGAACTTCTGATGACACAAGATGCTTGGCTTGTTCTAGGCAGCACCGTCACGGTAACAGGCTTCATGGAGGTGGCAGAGACAAAACCAGGGAGGACAGACTGGACGTGGGATAGGCCTTTCCTGACAAGATGGCATATGTGCAAAAAGCCATGAGAAGAACTCAACAAAAAAAAAACCCAATTTAAAAAATAAGCAAAGGACATGAACAGACATTTCTTCCAAGAAGACAGACAAATAGCCAATAAGCACATGAGAAGATGCTCAACGTCACTAATCATTAGGGCAATACAAATCACAGTGAGATACCATCTCATGCCCATTTAGGGCAGTTCCCACACAAAAAAAATAAAGTGTTGGCAAAGACATGGAGAAATTGGAACCCTCCCCTTGTGCACTGCAGGTAAGCATGTAAAATGGTACAACCACTGTGGAAAACAGTGGAGGGGTTCCTCAAAAAATCCAAAATAAAATCACAATAAGATCTAGCAATCCCACTTCTGAGTTTATATTCAAAACACCTGAAAACAGGGTCTCCAAGAGAGAGTTGCACACCAATATTCACAGCACCATTATTCACAATGATCAAGACATGGAAGTAGGACTTCCCTGGTGTTTCAATGAATGGCACAGGACTCCACACTTCCACAGCAGGGGGCACAGGTCCGATCCCTGGTCAGGAAAATAAGATCTTACATGCCATGCAGCATGGCAAAAAAAAAATGGGGAAACAACCCAAATATCAATAGATGAATGGATAAAGCAAATGTGGTACATACATACAGTGAATATTATTCAGCCTTAAAAAATGAGGAAATCTTGTCCTATGCTTCAATACAGTGAAATTTGAGGACACTATGCCAAGTGAAATAAGTCGGTCACAAAAAAGACAAATGTCTCATACAAATGGGATCATGCAGTATGTACAGCAGCCGAACTCTTAAGCAAAGAAAGCTGCCTGGGACTGGGGGGAGGAGTGAGGCTGAATTACTCTTCAATAAGTTTAGAGTTTATTTTGCAAGATGTAAAAGCTCTAGAAGTCTGCTGTACCAGAATGTACATATAGTGTACTATACTATACACATAACAATGAATACCATGGTAAATTTCCTGTTAGTTTTTAAGATTTCTTTTTTGATGTGGATCATTTTTAAAGTCTCTATTGAATTTGTTACAACACTGCTTTTGCTTTATGTCTTGGTTTTTTGACCCTGAGGCCTGTGGGATCTTAGCTCTCCAACCAGAGACCGAACCTGTACCCCCTATATTGCAAGGAAAAGTCTTAACCACTGGACTGGCAGGGAGGTCCCAGCTTTGTAGGGTTTTTTTCTTTTAAAGATTTATTTTATTTTTTGGCTGTGCTAGGTCTTCGTTGCTTCTAGAAGGCCTTCTCTAGCTGCAGTGAGCAGGAGCTATTCTTCGTTGAGGTGCATGGGCTCCTCATTGCAGTGGCTTCTCCGGTTGCGAAGCATGGGCTCCAGGCATACAGGCATCAGTAACTGTAGCATGTGGCTCAGTGGTTCTGCCGCATGGGATTAGTTGCGCTGATGCATGTGGGATCTTCCCAGATCAAGGATTGAACCTGTGTCCCTTGCATCGCAAGGCAGATTCTTAATCACTGGACCAGCAGGGAAGCCCTCAGGTTGTTTTTGACCACAGTATGAAAAAGCCATGAGGAAAGCAGATGCTGCTGGACGCCTCTCCTTCCCCCCCTGCTCCCCCAGAGCAGCTTCCAGAATAGACGCTACAGTAATTGCATAAAACAGGAGAAAATTAGCTCTGCATGCAATGAATTAGAACAGCAGCATCACACTCCAGCTAGTCCTTTCCAGCTTCCTTGGCTCAATGGCCCCTTGATCCTCACGTGTCCACAGAGACAGCCCCCTCCCAGTACTCTTTTGCAATAAGGCAGAACCCTCCAGGAACAAGCTCTCAGCCACATGGAGGTCATCCTTCCACAGGGAGGGGAAGTGTTTTCATGGGAGCAGCCTCTGGATCTAGGTTCGGGGCTCTCGGGAACCAGACCACCATCTCCTTTGTTCTGAATATTGACCTCAGGCCACTCTGATTTATGGACGAATCAGCTTCTTGTCTTCCTTCCGAAGGGATGACAGACAAGCCTCCTGGGCCTGGTCATGCAGTCAGGGTCAGGCCACCATGTCTGGGGGAAGGCAGATGCTGGAGCGGGTCCAGGGCAGTGGATGACAGTGATTAAAGGGCTGAAAACCAAGGCAAATGCTGGGCTGGGGGCTCAGCACGACCCACGGTGTCCAGTAGGGAGGCCCTGTGATGCCGGCGATGGCATCCAGCTGCTTCCTCTCTTCCTAGAGGGCCCCGACAGGGAAACGCCTGATTTGTGCTGAGAAGCAGGCAGAATTCAGACCAAGAGCCCTTGCCGCTGAGAAGTTGAATGCAAAACGGACTCCTCAGAGAGGGGTCAGAAACACTCTGCCTAGATCCTCAAGGAAAATCTGGTTTTCCCTGCGGATTAAATATATGTGAAACCCCCAGCTTTACAGCCTGTGGCCCCAAGGAAGCCCTCCAGAAATGGCAGCTAATATTATTTTCCCTTCTTGATCTCATGCCTTTATGACAAAAACATTTATACAGCTTCCAAGAAAAGGCCTATGAAGTCAGATACATAAGTACATCTATACATGAAAACAGGTACCAGGCTCTTCGGTGAAACTGGGCATGTTAAGAACCTGAGCGTTATACCTCAAGAGAAGAGTGTAAAGGACAGAAGTGGACAAAACAAGACCTCTGGGTCAGTTACAGATTCTGATGTGGCCATGTTTCCCCTGTGCCAGCCGATGCAGTAGCCAGTGGACCTCTGTGACTACGGAGCACTTGCAGAGTGACCGAATTTTTTTTTTTTTTCGTGTGGACCACTTTTAAAAGTCTTTATTGAATTTGATACAATATTGCTTCTATTTAATGTTTTGGTTTTTTGGCCAGTAAGGAACATAAGAAAACTCTTGGGAGGACAAATGTTCTATATTTTGATGGGTGGGTGGTCACACAAGTGTGTATAAATCTCAAAACCCAAACTGTAATCTTAAGACCTGCACATTTTATGTAAGGGCTTCTCTGGTGGCACAGTAGTAAAGAATCCACCTGCCAATGCCGGAGACTTAGGTTGTATACCTAGGTCGGCAAGATTCCCTAGAGAAGGAAATGGCAACCCACTCCAGTATTCTTGCCTGGGAAACCCCATGGACAGAGGAGCGTTTGAGGGGGGGTGTGGCCTACAGTTCATGGGGTTGCAAAAGTGTCAGACACGACTCAGCTACTAAACAACAATAATTTTATGTAAATTATACTTCAACTTAAAAAGATACCCACTGGAAAATGCTCATGTAATGATCGAAATTTATTAATACAAAGCACTTTCCACATACATTTCATTTGCCCTTTTTCAATAGCCACATCTCAGTACCCTGGGATAGACATTATTAACATTTGAAAGATAAAGAAAATAAAAAGACCAATCATTTGTCCAAGCCGTCTTCCAGAAGAGACAACCTCAAAGCCATGCCCTTATTGCCATGCCATCCAGCTTTGCTCAGGGGTCAAAGTCGTGCATTTCCAGACTGCCACCCGCTCCCCGCGGCTCCCCCAGGAGGCCTTACCAGCACGCGGCCATCAGCCTTGGGCTGCCGGGCCAGGCTGACCCCCATCCATTCATCATCTCGGTCTTCCCGGCAGGTCTTTCCACAGGACACGCCCCGATTCTTCCCTGGAGGAAAGACAGAAAAGTCAGGCCTGGACTGAGGAGCCACTGTCTACTTTCCAAAGGGCAGTCTACAACCCACGTGTTGGTTCCTGTCAGTGAAAGCAAATCCCTGGGCCGGGGGCAAAGTGAGGCCAGACAATATGAGTCGGGGTGGAGAAGAGAAAGCTTCAGTGCAGGGCCCTGCAAGGAGGCAGGTGGCTCGTGCCTTAAAACCCCAAACTCCCAGAAAGCTCTCAGCAAAGGCCTTTCCTAGGAAAAGTGAGGGAGGGGCTGTGACAAACTTCTTGGTGTCAGATCCTTTGTTCCTGAGGTCAGGTCCCATAAACCTCCCCCAAACCAATGTTATTCTCTGTTGTGACAAGAAAGGACAAGGCCCCAAAACTCAACTCTCATCCTCCGAGGGCCAGGCCTGGCCTGTGAGGAGGGGTCCCCGAGCAGGCCCGGCCCATGCCCAAGCGCTGGTCCAGCCCCCAGCCTGGGTCCTCCTGCCAGTGTCCAGCCCAGCTGAGGAGGCGGCTCTCGGCCCCAGGCCCCCTCAGGGTCGAGTGCCCAGACCCCGCGGGGCCATCACTGCTGAGGGAGCCAGGCACCCAGCACCCAGCGGCCCTGAGGCCGCCCAAATGGGGGCCGGGTTGCTCAGACTTCAACCCAGGGAGGCCGTGACGACGGCTCAGGAGCCTGCAGGACACAGCCCTCGGCCTGTCCCCGGGGCCCCGCCTCACCTGCTGCCTGAGGCCGAGGGCCTGGAGGGCCGGGGAGAAGGCCGACGTCCGCCTCTCACCACACTCCTCACTGAGAAGAACACCGCCCCGCCGGCCGTTGGCGGAGCGCGGCCTCTAACAGTCGCGCTAAGGGTCTCGGGGAACAGCTGCACGCTCGCGCCTACCACATCACCAGCCCATAAATGAGGGACTTGCAACAAGATGTAAATTGACTCCACCACCATGAATGTTGTTTAATTCGTCCGACTTTTTTTCATAGCAGGACTTTTCACCAAGGAAGCAAGGCGCTGAGGTATATTACCAAGTAAGCTCCTTAATTTGTTATGGACCAGTTACAGCCCACAAACCAGTCACACAGAATGCCATGGATACCCCTCTTATTCTGCTAAAGAAAAGCATGACAATTCCTCATTTAAGAAAAATAATAGAAGGTCTTGAGGAGAAAGGACTTTGGTGAAATTGAGGACGCGAAGTGATGACTACCGTAAAATAACTGCTACTTTGAGAACCGCCTCTGTGCCAAGCACAGTTCTGTCTTCACTTCTATTGTCCCATGAGTCCTCTCACAGTAATCCCTGTGAGATAGCTATCATCCTTCTGATTTTACAGGTGAGGAAACGGAGGCCAAAGAGGCTCTAAGACATCCAGTAAGTCCCAACAAGTAACAGGCAGAGCTGGGCTCCGACCCAGGCAGATCTGACATCCAAAGATGATGAACTTTCCACCAGACCAACAGGGCTTTTAAAAACACCTATCAATCATATCTTTGCCTACTTAAATCATAAAACCTAACATTGCTTTTAATGAACTCCCATCTTGTACGTAAAACAGAATCCTAACACCTGACCCCAGTTCACCATGCCATCCTCCCCTGCTTCCATGGTCCCCTGCTCACCACTCCAGGGATGCTGGGCTTGCTCTGCCTTTTATTTATTTATTTTTTCATTTATTTTTATTAGTTGGAGGCCAACCATTTCACAACTTTGCAGTGGGTTTTGTCATACATCGACACGAATCAGCCATGGAGTTACATGTATTCCCCATCCCGATCCCCCCTCCCACCTCCCTCTCCACCCGATTCCTCTGGGTCTTCCCAGTGCACCAGGCCCGGGCACTTGTCTCATGCATCCCACCTGGGCTGGTGATCTGTTTCACTATAGATAATGTTCATGCTGTTCTCTCGAAACATCCCACCCTCGCCTTCTCCCACAGAGTCCAAAAGTCTGTTCTGTACATCTGTGTCTCTTTTTCTGTTTTGCATATAGGGTTATCATTACCATCTTTCTAAATTCCATATATATGTGTTAGTATGCTGTAATGATCTTTATCTTTCTGGCTTACTTCACTCTGTATAATGGGCTCCAGTTTCATCCATCTCATTAGGACTGATTCAAATGAATTCTTTTTAACGGCTGAGTAATATTCCATGGTGTATATGTACCACAGCTTCCTTATCCATTCATCTGCTGATGGGCATCTAGGTTGCTTCCATGTCCTGGCTATTATAAACAGTGCTGCGATGAACATTGGGGTGCATGTGTCTCTTTCAGATCTGGTTTCCTTAGTGTGTATGCCCAGAAGTGGGATTGCTGGGTCATATGGCAGTTCTATTTCCAGTTTTTTAAGAAATCTCCACACTGTTCTCCATAGTGGCTGTACTAGTTTGCATTCCCACCAACAGTGTAAGAGGGTTCCCTTTTCTCCACACCCTCTCCAGCATTTATTGCTTGTAGACTTTTGGATAGCAGCCATCCTGACTGGCGTGTAATGGTACCTCATTGTGGCTTTGATTTGCATTTCTCTGATAGTGAGTGATGTTGTTGCTCTGCATTTTAAAATGCCACAAACTTTCCTCCCATTGGAGATTCTGCCTCCAGAACCTGCCCAGCTAAACGCTGTGCAGTGTCAAAGTCACTTCCCCAGACCCTCCAATCTAGATCAGATCAAATACTCACCTCCCCTCTTCTCTGATCTTTATTTGTTTTAATGTCTCTTTTACCTACTAACTGGTAAGGCGCAGGAGAGCAGGATGTTTGTTTGGTATGTCCCAGTGCGTAGGAAGTAATCAGTACTCAGCACATGATGAATGGATGGGTGGATGGATGGAAGGAAGGAAGGAAGGGAGGGAGGGAGGGAAGGAGGGAATGAGTAAGAGAAGGAAAAGTGGATGATCAGGGAGAAAAAGAGGCAAGTATGAGGGTGCAGAGCCCGTCCCCATCTTGGCAGTGAAAATCTACCCACCTCGAGCCATGTCCAGTTCGGTGCATCTCCGGTCAGGGTTGGTGTGGACGCGGCACTTAAACACAGCCCCAGGGGACTTCACTGAAGCGCTGTACTTGGAATCCGCCTTTGGTGCACCCACAAGGACCCTGCACATCAAGAAGAAACGGCATTCGGTCACAATCCAGTACCAGGCAAGTACAGCCAGTGCTAAATCCTCACCCAGCCATGAGGGTGTTGTCTGAATGCTCTCTGGGAGACGTTCCCCAGCATTCCACAGTGCTGTGGGGGGTGGGAGGAGGCAGAAGGAAGGGTCTCCTACTGTGAACCCGTCACGATTTTAACGTGCCTAGAGAAAATCTGAGTTTTCTTGAGAACACATACCGCCAAAGGGTTCCTATCCAGAATGTATACAGAATTCTCCCAAATCAACAACGAATAATAGACCAAAGACTTGAACAGATGCTTGACAAAGGAAAAGTGGCCAATAAACATATGAAAAGATGCTCAACTCTATCAGTCATCAGAGACACCACTTCACATCCTCTAGAAAGACTGAAAAAACCAGAAAGACTGAAAATGCCAAGTGCTGGCAAGGACACGGAACACCTGGGACCCTCACCCTTCCTGGTCAGAATGTGAACGATCACAACCACTTCGCAAAACAAACCAACAGTTCCTGAGAAAGCTACACAGGTGCCTGCCCTCGGACCCAGCAAACCGATTTCTAGGAACATACCCAGCAGAAATGCACGCATACATCTACAGGAGACACGCAAAATATTGCATAGGTAACAGCCCCAAACTAGAAGAAACCCTAAGAGCCATCAATGCTAGAATACATAACTAAACTGTGGTGTAGAAACAGAATTCTATACAGCAATGAAAAATCAATGAACAGTCAACTGCACCCTCATGGACAAATCTCACAAACACTGAGCAAAAAATACAGGGTCCATTTATCTGACATTCAAAAGCAGGTGAAATTTAAGGGTGATGTCAGAGGTCAGGAACACACTGACCTCTCAGGAGGAGAAGGGGAGGTGTAACCAGGAAGGAGGGTTTCTGGAGGGAGTTGCTTGAAAATCAACCTGAGTGGTGTTTATACAAATTTGTGAATAATTTAAAATTGTAAAAATTCATTAAAAATTTTATGAATAAAGAAAAAATGAGAAGTTTAGACATGCCATTTCTACTGTGTTCCACTCTTGCCCCTCCCCCCACGATGTGTACATTTAGGGTGATAGGAAAGAGGTAGCAACAGTGTGAAATTATAAACTACAACCTCTAGCCCAAGGCACATCAGAGCTAGATGAGTTTGCCTACAACAGGGCAAGACATGGCTGTACATCCTTCATTTTGAACCAAAAAGCTGCCCTGAGGATGTTGTTGCTGCTGAGTTGCTAAGTCGCGTCCAGCTGTTTGCAACCCCACAGACTGTAGCCCACCAGGCTCCTCCTAGCCCGTGGGTTTTTCCAGGCAAGAATACTGGAGTGGGTTGCCATTTCCTCCTCTGGGGGATCTTCCCAACCCAGGGATTGAACCTGCATCTCCTACATTGGCAGGCGGGTTCTTTACCACTGAGCCACAAGGCAAGCCTGCCCTAGAGATGAACCATTGTCCCCAGCAGGACCCTACTCCCCGGAGGAGAACAGCAAGACGTGCCAAGATGATGGAGAGACACTTTTGGGTACAGAACATGTTACAAAAACAATTCTGACCTAGAGTTTTGTGCCTAGTTTCTGGAAAGCAGTCCACGGAAGAGCTGTAGCAGAGAATGCCAGGCACCCTTGGTCAGGCACAGCTGGCGCTGAGCTACAAGGACCTGTACAATGAAACTTTAAACAGAATGGTAACTCATGGTTACAGAATGGTAAGCTCATGCTTAAAGAGCAGACAGTGCCAAACCACTTGCTCAGCGGAACGAGAGCCTATATCTGATTCTGTGAGTCGCCCCGTATCTCACGCAGCCCAGAAAGGAGATGCAATTCCCCTCCCAAGAGTATCAGGCATGTTATGAAAAAGCTCATGTCCCTGGGAACTGGCCTGGGAACGGAATGCATTCTCCATCACGCATCTCTGGAAAAGGTGACTAATAGCACAGGTTAGAGGGACCTTATGCAGCCTCCCTGGGGCAGCAGAAAGCTGAAGCAGGCTCCTTTCACTTGTTTCTGAAAGCCACCCTCATCTTGGGATCTCAAATGTTCACCCCAACTCTGGTCTCAGAATGACGCTGCTTCCCTCTGACACTCCGGCTGAGCAAAGGGGTGCAGATCCTCAGATCAGACCACGGAGGACTGAGATCCTCAGACGGTCATTCAGCAAAGGCTGGCAGAGCCCACACGGGACACCACCCTCATCTGCTCAGAGACGTGCTGTCAGGTTCATAAGGAGGCACGTGGGTCCCTGTGCTCAATCCTTCAACCCCCAGGGGACAGGGAGGGTCTCCTTACTGGAGCCTTTCTTTCCAGCTCAGTCTTAGAGAGTCTGTATATCTGATCCTGTGAAGAATCGAATCACACCACACTGGGTGTGACAGGAGCCGGGCCCCCAACAGTGGGCCTTCCTAAAAGCTGCCTGCTGCTGCTCAGTAACACCCCAGGACCTGCGCCCCCCACCCCCACCCCCGCACCCAGCGCTCATCAGGCAACTCCCAGCCTCAGGATCTCCAGGACGGGCCACAGCTGCAGAATCCCAAGCAGAAGCGGGGCTGGAACCCACCTCCTCTGGAAATCTTAGCAAGCACTTTCCCGAGCACGCCACACTGCCTCCATCACCCACACGAGGGCAGCTGGGCCGATCCATGGCTGCTCTCACTCAAATGCAGGATGACCCTCCGAAGGAAACTCCAGTGAGGAGAAAGCCACATCAAGGGGTCAATGTCTCCCCTGGCTTTGGGGGCTGAGCTTGGAGGCACCGGAGCGGGCCAAGGGTGGCTCTCTCCGATGCTGGTTGCGTTTGCACAGGGGAGAGGAATTAGTAGTTTGCCATCTCTATGCTGAAACACCCACCACCTTTCCACAAGGCAGACTGCAGGAGCTGGGAAACATCAAATTCCTCCTTCACTCCGAAAGTCCCATGGGACAGAGCTGGGTCCAGAAATTCCCACCAACTCCAAATTTATATCAGCACAATGAATAAATGCCAACTGCAATAGATGCTGCTAAAAATAATAATAATAAATCACAAGAACTAAGTAAGGGGGAGAATTCATCATGCACCAAGGAAGGAAGGGAAATGGCTGCAAGAAACAATGGCAGGGGACTTTCCTGGTGGTCTAGTGGTTAAGACTCAGCATTCCCAATACAGGGGTCACAGGTTCAATCCCTGGTCAGGGAACTAAGATCCCACATTCCATATGGCACAGCCAAAAAACAGACCTACATTTAAAATAAAAAAGAAAGAAACAGTGGTCTATTTCCTCTATTGGGTATCCAACCTGGAAAGCTTAAATCCCAGGGTGGGTTCTCCCAGCTGAGAGCTGAGACAGATAAGCAAAAATTTATTTCAAAATCTAAAGTTGGAGAAGGGGGATTTCCCTGGTGAGCCAGGGGTTGGGTCACCACACGTCCACTGCAGGGGGCACAGGTTTGACCCCTGGTCAGCACACCGGGATCTCACATGCCGTGTGGCACAGCCCAAAAATAGAAAAGAAGAAAAAAATGTTGGAAAAAGTATCTGCTGAATCATACTTTCCTTCGAAGCCCAAGGTACTCGATGGTTCCAACAACAACGGCTGATGAAGCACCCGATAACCACCGTTTGGTTCAAACTCTTAATCAGCTGCTTGGAGGAGGAGTTTCCCCCCAAATCCTGTGTAACAGGAAATGAAACAAGAGATAAGGGGGCATATGTGCACATGTGTGCCTGACATTCACAGGGGGGCTCGAGGGAGGACAAGCCTGTATCTCTGTGTTTACAGAACATCGTGGCTTCCTCCACAGCCTGGCGCTGCTCTTTACCTAGGCTGCAGGCCAGTGAGGCTGCTCCACAGGCCAGCTAATGAGCTTGCCTCTTCTGAAGTTAATTCAGCTGGCTATCAGCCAGGCTGATCCTGAGAGAGAGGACAGAGTTCAGGGCATACCACTGAAAAGATGACATTCGCTTTTTCTCTCATTCTGAGTTACATAGGCATACGGGCCATTTTAAATGCCCACCCAGTCCCCCACCAAAAATCTTTCCTGGCACTCTTGTTAAGACAATAAGATGCTTCTTTCTTCTGTACAGTTACCATCTTAAGGAGCCGAGCGTCCCCACCAACAGGCTCCCCGTGAAAAATCATGTGGCTGCTTCAGACCTTTGCTTGTTACTTCAAGTTGTGGTCCTCAGAGCAGCAGCACGGAAAACAACTGGGAGAATAAGGGGAAGGCAGAATCTCAGGCTCCATCCCCTTTCCACTAAATCAGAACGTGTTTTCTGGGTCTTCCCTGGGGGTCCAGTGGCTAAGACTCCGAGGTCCCAGTGCAAGAGGGCAAGATTTGATCCCTGGTCAGGGAACCAGATCCCACATGTCGCAACTGAGAGTTCAAATGCCACAACTAAAGATCCCTCATGCTGCCACGAACATCAAAGATCCTGCACCTAACAACTAAGACCTGGCGCAGCCAGACAAATATACAAAAATAAAATAAATCTTTTTTTAAAAAGAACATGCATTTTTTACAAACTCTCCTAGTGACTTCTAAGAAGGGTTCTAGAACCACCTACACTAATTACAATCACTTTCATCTGGGGCCAGTATGAACAGACGACCCCTGAGAATCAAGCTCTCCTCTATCCCACTCCTAGTTAAAGATGCAGAGAAACTTCCCAGACACTTCCCAGAGTCTCCTCCTTAACTCAGACCTCGGGTTCCTAATTACAAAGACCACCAGCCTGTGTTGGGCATGGGGAGTGTGCAGGTGTTGGGCTAGGCTCCCTCTGGGCTGAACTGCATTTCGTCTTCACCACAAGCCTGCAGGAGGCACTGATATTACTCCTCCTTTACAGAGGGAGAAGCAGGCGGCCACACAAGGTCATGGCACTTACCTGAGCACAGAGAGATGTGAGCACCCTGGCAGTCGGGTGCAGTGGCCACTCGCCCACTCTGCCCTCCCCACGTCAGCCAGAAAGGAGCAAAGGGGAGCCGACAGGTGCCAGCCGCTCACACATGTGATGACCTTGTCTGGAAAAGGCACCTGATGCTCTGCAGGTGGCCCTGAGCTTATAATCTGGATTAGAGGCTCTATCCCCAAAGGATGAGAGGAGGCCTTTCTCCTCCCCATGAGGCTAAACTTCAATCGCCTTCCTGCTTTCCTAGAACATCCACTTTGCTGGCGCAAAAGTGCTGCCCAGAGGTTAGCCACCCCCACTCCCTCGCCCAGCCCCGCCCTGCCGCTCTGAAATTTTATTGAAGTAATGTGTGCTCAGTCGTGTCCGACTCTTTGCAACTTCCATGGACTGTAGCCCCATGGATTGTAACCCCCACAATCTGTAGCCCTGGATTCTCCAGGCCAGAATAGTGGAGTGGGTTGCCATTTCCTTCTCCAGGGGATCTTCCCCACCCAGGGATCAAACCCTCATCCTGTGTCTCCTGCATCGGCAGGTAAGTTCTTTACCAGCTGACCCACCGGAGAAGCCATTATTTATAGTTGATTTAAAATATTTTGTTAATTTCTGCTCTACAGCAAAGCGACTCAGCTATTCATATATAATCTTTTTCATATTCTTTTCCATTATGGTTTGTCACAGGATATTGATTATACAGTTCCCTGTTCTATACAATAGGACCTTGATGTTTAGGGGAGAATAAAAGCAAAACATTCTCTGGTATAAACTGTATCAATGTATTCTTAGGTCAGTCTCCCAAGGCATTAGAAACAAAAGCAAAAATAAACAAATGGGACCTAATCAAACTTACAAGCTTTTGCAACAAGGAAACCTAAACAAAATGGAAAAACAACCTACAGAATGGGAGAAGATATTTGCAAACAATGCGACTGACAAGGGATTAATTTCCTAAATACACAAACAGCTTACACAACTCAACAACAACAAAAAACGAGCAATCCCAACAAAAAATGGGCAGAAGACCTAAACAGACATTTCTCCAAAGACGACGTACAGAGAGCCAATAGGCACATGAGGAGATGCTCAACATCGGTAATGACTAGAGAAATGCAAATCAAAACTACAATAAGGTGCTGCCTCTCTAAATGAGCAGTTCACGCACCTATCTGGATATGTGGACCCATCTGTTCATCTGCCGGCCCCAGCCATGCTAGTAGATTGTCTGATCTCCTGTCCGAGGCAATCCTGCCAGGCAGCATCTCGTGTGTTTTGCTGAGATGACGGGCACACTGCTCGTAAGTGGCAGGGCCGGGCTTTGAACCCAGGGGTCCATGTCTAGGGGCATGCTCCTTCCAGTCCCTCTGAACTCCCTCCTATGTGGCAGTTTAAGTGCACTCCATTTTTCCAACACAGCCACTTCCTTGGTTGACCAGTGTGGGGGGAAGCTGGTCACCAGGGCTCCCATCTGGCCACCCATCCAGCTCTGAACCTACCCTTCACCCTCGGAGAGCAAACCACGGGTCAATTCCCCAGGGACACAGGTGGCAGGAAAGGGGTGAACCACAGCTGCCTCCTGGGGAAGGCTTGGAGCTGACATCGTCCCCAAGGCTCCCTCCCTCCCCACAAATACCGCGGCAGTGATTCCGCAGGGCGAAATTACAGCCAGATCAAGGACGGCAAGTGGGGATTAAAAACCTTAAACCCATTAGGTTTGCTTTCAGGCATCTGATCCCCAAACCAAAACTTCCCCGGGGACCCATGTTTTAGTTACAGGAGTGGAATTCAATCGCTGCGTGTCCACTGCACCTCAGGGAAACCCCAGGAATCACTCCACATCCTTTCCTAGGCCAAACACAGCCAGGACTTGAGCAATGGATGAGCTGGAGCCAGGAAAGCCACCTGACCACGCCAAATCCTGTACTCCCTGAGAAGGAAACCAGTGGAATTCCATGACCAACTGGGAAAGAACAGAGTCACAGGGAGGGGCCCGCCTCGCAGAGTCATTAAACCCCCTGGCCGCCCTGGATGGGAATAAAGGGTCCTCAGAGGCTGCTGCCCCGGCCAGGGGCTCAGGCCCTGGTAGATCACCCAGAGAAGGAAACATGGCAAAGAGCTGAGGTTTTCCTTCCCCACCTGACAGCATCAGGCAGACGTTAAAATCTGAGAGGCAGAGCGAGCTGCAGAACTCCAGAGACCTGCCTTTTGAGGTCCTCCTGTTGGCTTCTTGTGAAAATTTTTCTTCTCTTAGAAAAACAGGTCAATATTTTTACATTTACTTTTTTTTGGCTAAAATCCTCACCAGCTCCTTAGAAGTGTGAATCTACCTCCCAGACTTATCTGGATGCTGGCATGAAGGACAGGGCTCCCCAGAATAGGAATGGCTTCCGATCTGCTCTCTGAGAGAAGAGCCAGACAAAATGACAGGCTTTATCGCACAGTTGTCAGAACGGCCATCATCAAAAAGACCACAGATAACACATGTGGAGAAAAGGGAGCCCTCCTACGCTGTTGGTGGGAACGTAAACTGGTGCAGCCACCATGGAAGTCCCTTAAAAACCTCAAACTAGAACCACCATATGATCCACAACTCTATTCCTAGAAAACAAAAACACTAACTCCAAAAGATACATGCATCCCAATATTCACAGCAGTATTATTTACAATAGCCAAGACACGGAAGCAACCTAAGTGTCCATAGACAGATGAATGGATGAAGAGGTGGTGCATGTACAATGTAATATTACTCAGCCACAGGAAAGAAAGCAAATGGCAAAATTTAACAACATGGATGGACTTGGATGGTGTTATGCTCAGTGAAGTAAGTCGGAAAAAGACTTGTGCTATATGCTATCACTCATGTGTGGAACCTAAAACATAAAACAAACAAATGAATATAACACAACAGAAATAGACTCAGATGTAGAGAACTAGTGGTTACCCCAGGGCAGAGGGAAGTGGGGAGGAGCAAGATAGTGGTAGGAGATTGTGTGTGTATTGCTCGTTCCGTCGTGTCTGACTCTGGCAACCCCGTGGACTGCAGCCCACCAGGCTCCTCTGTCCATGGAATTCTCCAGGAAAGAATACTGGAGTGGGTAGCCATTCCCTTCTCCAGGGGATCTTCCTGACCTAGGGATTGAACCCAGGTTTCTGCATTGCAGGCAGATTCTTTACTGCCTGAGCTACCAGGGAAGCCCTAAAGAGGTACAAATTACTGTATATAAAATAAATAAGCTGCAAGCATATATTGAACAGCACAGGGAATATAGTCAATATTTCATAATTACTTTATAAGAAGTATAATCTATAAAAACATTGAATCACTATGTTGTACCCTTGAAACATATTGTAAACCAATTACACTTGGATTTTTAAAAAGACTTTTAAAAACTCCAGGCTTTACAATCCCACAAGTCTCCTATTAAAGTAGCCAACTCAGATCTTTGGAAACAGCCATATGAATAAATAAACAAAAATGCAGATTGATGCCGAGCATGACCAAAATTTTAGAGACGACACATAATAAACAGTGTCTCATTTATTTCTGTATGGAGTGCTGACACTCAAATTTTGATAAATGAATGAATCAACAAATGCTCTGAAAGCAAAATTTTAGCATCTGAAGTCAGGATGAAGACCATTAGCTTGGAATGTTGGATCAAAGAAACAGTAAGAAACAGCTACTCAGATTTATCCAGGTGCATGGTGCATGTCATGCTTCAGGCTTTGCAGACATTAATCGCATTTAATTCCCCCCACAATGTCTGTGGCACAAACTCTCCTTGTTCTTCTTTCACAGAAGAGACACTGAGGCTCAAACACCTGAAGTAACTTGCTAAGAACACACAGCTTCTGAATGGGGGCGAGGTCAGGCCGGCAGGGCCACTGTACATCTCGGCAGCCCCCCTGCTAAGGCCCAGACCACGGATTTGGTTGTTCCTAGGGAACCAGAGGCCATAGGAAGGCAGAGTCAGGAAGGACCCCCCTCCCCTGAGTGTAGAACCTCCACTCCAGGCCCTGCGCTGGTGGAGAAGGGACGCGAGGACCTGTGCACTGCTGCCCTCGGGGCGGCCTGCACACAGCCAACTTTGCTCTGGGGTCTGTGCGTGTTGCAGCATTTCCAGGCCAGACAGTCCAGAAGGGCTGGGAGAGCTTCAACACACCAACGGATATACCGAGATGCAAGAAATTCATTCCATGCCTTTTTGACGCTGAGCTTTGCAGGGGGTGGGGGGCAGACCTAAATCATCTTTGCTCTCAAACTGCTGGCCATTTATACAGAAATTCTGAGTCTGAGGGGGTTTCTTTAACAATGTTACAAATGCAGGGGTGAATCCTGAACACCAGTTGAGGTGGCATCCTTCCCCATATACTCTCCAAAGGAAAATTTTTCAGTCAGCCATGGGAGCCAGGAGCACTCAACGGAGCAGATGGAGGGAGGGAAACCCAGAGAGGTTAGGATGGATACAGGGAATATTCCAGAATGCTCCATATTTCCTAGGACATATCTGTCTTACAGTGACCTAGGGTAAGAGCAGACCCTACAAACATCCCTGGCAGAATCACTGGTCCCTCTTTCCTGAGGGATTGAACATCTCTGGAAAGCAAAAGGGATTGAGCATCTCTGGAAATCAAAAGGGATTGAGCATCTCCACACAGGTAGCCAGTGGGTCCTGAATAAGCATCTGCAAAGGGTGTCATTGGGAAGCTTCCAGAACCTTCTCAGGAAAGCAGGACAGAGTCTCACAACACAGATGTCTGGGTGCCTTGAGGCCCTAAACTCTTAACTCTTGCGTTCTTGAGAGGCAAAGGTGCAGGCCTCAGTTCAACTACTCTGTCCCTCTGTGCCTCAGTTTCCCCCTTGTGAATGAGGCTACAATGACAACTAGCTGAAGCAACTGTAGGGAACGTTATGTGAGTTAATGCACATGAAGCACGTGGAACGGTACTCAACATGGGCTAAGCGATCAGCAGTACTGTGGCTGCTGCTGCTACAAATTTAAACTCGCAACAAGAGTCCCAGAAAAGCAGAAACTGGGGACCAAGTGACCTTGTGGTTTCAAAGACTGGAGTCTCACCAATCTTGGATTTGCTTTCACTTCCTAAGACTCCCTTTAGCAAAAAAAAAGGGGATGATCAAACACTTTACTCTGCTTTGGTTGGTCACCAAACCCACATGGCTTAAGGCTTTGTGGGTCACAAGATACCAGGGTTGAAGCTCTGGTCAGCGGCTCAGGGTAAGGGGGGAGCTCTCTTCCTCCTTCACCCCTCACCTGTGACTTCCTTGAGGTCAGGAAGAGGCACCCTGCGAGTCTGCTTCGGGGCTGATTCTAACAGCTGAGAATCCCAGCACTGCCCGGGCTGATACGGCGGGATGAGCAGGAGCACAGATTATCCCAGCCACGCTGCAGGCCGAGGGACACACCTCACACGGCCCTTCACACACGATGGGCTCCGTGTCCACCACTGAGGCATCCAACCCCTCATGCCATTCGGCCGCAAGGGGACAGTTAGCTGACAGCCTCCAGCTGCCGCCCCTTCCAGGCAATCAGGCTGAGGCCAGGCCTTCCCTAGGCAACCACGGGGACTGACTATGATCATATGGGGTGCTGCAGATTGAGGGTGCCCCTGTTGAGGTGGCTGAGACTTTTTCGTATTGATTTTTATTGAAGTATAGTTGATTTAACAATGTTGTTAATTTCTTTTATACAGCAAAGTGATTCAGTTGTACATCTATATATATATACACATTCTTTTTTTTAATATTTTTTTTCCATTGGCTTATCAAAGGGCATTTTTTAAGTTGGAAGACAGTTACTTTACAATATTGTGTTAGTTTCTGCTCTACGGCAATGTGAATCAGCCGTTAAGTATACTTATATCTTCTTCCTCTTGACCCTTCCTCCCACCCCCTCATCGCACCCATCTAGGTCATCACAGAGCACCAGGCTGAGTTCCCTATTCTACACAGCAGCTTCCCTCTAAGTTGGCTGAGACTTTTATCAGGCCCGCATCACTGTCTGAGGCTTCCCCTGCCCATCCTGTTTCCTCTCCCCTGTTCTTTCATCCACCTTACTCCCCGTCCCCATAACTCTTTTCAACTCCTATCTCTGTCTTAGCATCTGCTTCCCAGAGGACACAAACTGGCCGAGGGCCCCAGTGCGCACGGATTACCCAAGGCGGGAATGGACCCTGGTCAAGGCATTAACTCCGTGAGCCTTCCTTCTCCATCTGGCAAACTGGACACCAGTCACCACGTGGTCCCGAAGATCCCCCTAGAGACTGTTACACTTGTGAAAGATCGGGCCTCTTGCAGATGCCCAGCAAATCCTATCTGATGGGGTCATTTGTTTTGATTTCTTAAAGTTACATGCTACTCCCTTGAAAGCAAGTGGTTTCTGAGAACACCATGGTTGCTTTTAATAAATGTGACAACAGCATCCTCCGCAGACAAATCACAATGGGAGTTATCAGAAGGGGACCGTTTCCTGACCGGCAGCAGCTCGCTGGGGACTCAGAGCTGGCCGGGGCCTGGCCCTTCACACTCTCACACTCTGGGCTGTTAGAGACTGGCTGGAGAGAATCTGTCTTCTTGCCCTGGAAGGTTCTCTCCAGAGTGTGACAGCTGCCTCTGCCCCAGCCAGCGTTCAGCACTAGCTCGGGAAACAGCACCCTCGCCAGCTTCTTGAGATCTTCAGGGAAATGTCATAGAAACCCTCAAGGGATGCTGTCCGGGGCCCTTTAGAACTGGGGCCTCATACACATGTCATCTCTTCTTGAGCACTTCGAAACAGCAGGCACTACAGAGCTAGTAAGAACCTGGAACAAGATCTGGAAAAGCTACGTCCAGAAAACCCAGATGGGGAAGTGGGGTTACAGCCCGGCCTGAGCGCCGAGCATGGACAGCACAGAGACCTTGCCACAGAGATTATGAGAAGGCCTGGCTGCCACCAGCATTTCTGGGTGCCTCTGCACAAAGCCAGGTGGGGGCGGGGAACAGGGCCCATGGTCCCAGCATCCCCCTTCCGAAGATTCTATCTTCATGGGGCTCTTTTCTGCCCATCAGAACTCCCCATGCCTGCCTGAGGACCTGCCCTCCCACATCGGAGCCCACATCTTATTTCTGCCTGACGTACAAGGCGAGAAGCCCACAGTCTTCTTACCCATCAGGCTGAGTGCATTTTTCATTCTTGAATCCCCAGCCCTCAGCCTAGAGCAAGCAGTCCAATGTTTAATGGATGAAAGGAGGCTGCCAGCTATTAAGTTTTAATTAAATTTAAGCTCCCTCATTTCAGTTTTAATACTCAGATATGCAGGGGCTGACTTTAATGTTTGGATCTCTATCGAGCTGTTTAAGACACAAGTCAGGGACTTCCCTGGCAGTCTGGTGGTTAAGACTTCACCTTCCAAAAAGAGAAAAAAAAAGACTTCACCTTCCAATGCAGGGTGTGCCAGTTCGATCCCTGGTCAAGGAACTAAGATACCACATGCCTCATGGCCAAAAAATCAAAATGCAAAACAGAAGCGATATAGTAACAAATTCAGTAAAAACTTAAAAAAAAAGACACAAATCATTGCACTTGGGCAGTGTCCAATCAAGCACTGGAACTCTCTGCAATGGTGAAAATGTCCTGTGTGCTGCTGAAAACAGCATCCGCAAGGCACGTGTGGCTACTGACAAGTTAAAATGTGGTGGTGTGACTGCAGATCTGAATTCTTCATTTTATTTGGTTGTTTTTTTTTTTTTTTTGGCTACACGGCATGGGATGCAGGATCTTAGCTCCCCAACCAGGGATCAAACCCATGCCCTTAGCAGTGAAAGCAGAGTCTTAACCACTGGACCACCTGGGAAATCCCTGGTAGTAATTAATTTGAATGGCAATACACCTGGCCCGTGGCCACTGCACTGGCGTGGAACCAGCTAGCTTGTTCTCTTAGTCATCAAGCTTCATGCAAATGAGAGGATGCCATGTTCCCCTCGGCTCTGAATCGCCTCCTGTTCCTCACTGAGAGATGCTCAGACAACCCTAACAAAGCGCAATGCCGGCGCCTCTTCCATTTCCGAGCACTTGCTCTGGGCCAGAGCACGGCCGGCTGTCTTGATGTGTCCCGGGAGATGGGGCAGGAAGCACGTCTCCAGAAAGGAAGCCAGGGCACCCAACCGCCTCAGACTCCGGGGCGTCTGGGGCCGAGAGGAAGGAGGGGAGGGGAGGGTGTGAAAGAACCCCATTCCGGGGCCTGGACGCCAGCCGGGCTGCATGTATTTATCTCCAGGGTGTTACAGTTGTCTGCCCCGCAGCTGAGGGACCATCCGTGTCTACAGGAAGGGGACAGAAATCTGCTTTGTCCGTGTTCCCTGGTACCTCTTGCTTGTTGTTCAAAGGGGGCGAGAAGAGCCGGGGGGTGGCAGGTTTGGGAGAGGATGCTGGCTCAGGGCAGGCAGACGGGGATCACTGGGAAAACATAGAAACCGAGTCCCTTGCACGTTTGCATCCAAACTGATACCAGTGACATCTATCACACTCCCTGGGGTACTGCGGTCCACCTGGCCACGGGGATAACGCTCACTGCCCAGAGCATGACGGCACAGGCTACTCGAGCCACACCCTTGGAGAGAGCCGGGGTCGTGCTGGGTTCTCAAAGCAGCATGACCGCAGGTGTGGGATGCAGGGTCTGGGGCTCAGAAGGCGAGCCCCCAACCCCACACACGCAGAGCTGGGACCTCCGGTCAGCGACAACTCTGGTTTAAAAAAGAAATGCTCGGGATGCTCAGCTATGGGATTAGAGAAGATGCACTAGTTCTGCTGACAGAGCACATGCAGGCGCTCTGGGATGTGAACCTGGGGGGCACTTAGTCCGGGGACCCCTCCTCTCTGGCCCCTGCAGAGCCCCCACTGACTGCAGTGGGGGGTGCTCTCCCGGCCACGCAGCACTCCCCTCCCTCCTTACCTTACACAAGACAAATCCTCCCACCTGTAAAAAGGTGCTTGATTAGCATGAAGCAAAACTATTAAACCATGAAAGATTGAATGAAGAAGCTAAAGAATAATCTCTGCTCAAGAAGAAAGAAGACGTAAGGTTTAGTGAACACTGCCTTCTTTTCCATTCAGAGTTTCAGTCCATGACTCTTCCTCGTCAAGTCTATCACTTACCTCCCACACCCAACCCGACTCTCTGTCATCTTTTTTTAAAATCTCCTTCATGTAGGAGGCTTTGCTCTCCCACTGGACTGGAGCAGCCTTTTGGTACGTTACTCCACAGTTAATACATCGCCCTAAAGTTCACATTTCCGCTTCATTGGCACTATGGAAACTCAGAGAAAACGCCTGAAAGCCTCCCCCTCTCTCTGACCGAGTGATTCTAAGCCCAGGAACTTATGCAAAGGAAATAATTAAGGATGTCCGCAAGGCTTCTGTTAGAAGGATGTTTACCCTGTTGCTGTTTGTAATTGTGAATCATTGGAAACAACTTGCCTGTCCCTCAAGCAAAGCTAAAAGATCCAGGACCTAAGGACCGCCTGGTAGGTAGAGACCAACCATCAGTCACTAAGTCAATCAACAAAGCCCAGAGCTGAAAGTTAAGGTAGAGACCAATTAACAGTTCCAGATTCCACAGGGCCTGAATCCTACAAATATAGGGCAACTACCTTTAAGAAAATGAATACAAAATTATGAGTATAGAATTAAGCACAGGGCCTATGCAAGTGAGAGGCCTTTGGTTGAAGTTTCATGAGTATCGCAGTAAGTCAAGCCTGTAAAGATGGAAGGAAAAGAGGAGAAAACAGGAGATGTTGGAAGTCTCTTCCTTCGAAGATTGGGCAGCAGAGTCAGCAGAGAATAATGTTCAAGGTCTAAGACCAAGAAGCAGGAGAAGGGAGACAAGAACAGGGAGAAAGATGCTTGGCGGTGGCTGAGTCACTCAGTCGTGTCTGACTCTTGCAAGCCCATGGACTGTAGCCTGCCAGGCTCCTCTGTCCACGGGATTCTCCAGGCAAGAATACCGGAGTGGGTTGCCATTCCCTCCTCCAGAGGATCTTCCTAACCCAGGAATCAAACTCGGGTCTCCTGCATTGCAGGCAGATTCTTTACTGACTAAGCTATGACGGAAGCCCAAGATGCTTGGAAGAAACAGCAGAAGGACACAAGCCAAGGAGATAAGCAAGAACTAATACAAAATGAAGGCAGTGTAGAGCGGGGGAGGCAAAAGAAAAGTTGCTTTAAATAGATCACAGGAGGGATTAGTTGGTACTTGAAAAATTACAGGGACAAGAAGTCAGAAAAAAAGAGCAGGCTGTTGGGAGACTGGGATTGATATACATATACACTACTATGTGTAAAATAGGAAATTAATGAGAACCTACGGTACAGCATAGGGAACGCTACATAATACTCTGGTGACAGAAATGGGAAGGAAATACAAGAAAGAGGGGATATGTGTACATATATAACTGATTCACCTTGTGTACAGTGGAAAGTAACTCAACACTGCAAAGCAACTATACTCCAAGAGAATTTAATAAAAATAAGTCGTGGAGATGTAATTAATGTGCGGCACAGTGACTATAGTTAACAATATTGTATTGCATATTTAAAAGTTGCTAAGAGAGTAAGTCTTCAAAGTTCTCACGGCACACCAAGTTGTAACTGTGTCTGATGACAGATGTTAGGATGAACTTATTGTGGTGACCATTTCATAAGATATATGTTTATCAAGTCATTATGCTGTACCCCTGGAGTTAATGTTATGTGTGAATTATATCTCAATAACAATATAAAAAAAAAAAAGAATAAGAAAAAAGGAGCAGCCCACTCAGTATAAGAAGCAGAGAGAAAGCTTTTGAGACCAGCAGCCTGGCTGTGATGAGGGGCTCCTATGAATCCCTGAAATATCTGCCCCACATCTCCACTGACACCAAAGCCACTAATCAGCATGACCCTCCATCCTTACCCCCTCTCTGCCACATACCCTGGGTCTTTTCCTGCACTTGCCAAATTTATTCACACCACACAGGCTTTCCTCATCCCCTTTTTTAAAAACAAAGCAGGCTGGGAACATCCCCAGTGGTCCAGTAGTTAAGTCTCTGTGCTTCCACTGCAGGGGGCCCAGGTTTGATCCCTGGCTGGGGACCTAAAGATCCTACATGCAGTGTGGCTTGGCCAAAAGACTTTTTAAAAAAAGCAGACTGAACTCTTTTTCCAGGTCTTGACTCCCCCTACTTGCTCTGAGTGAGGGCAGCTTCCACCTGTGGCCCGTCCAAGTCCAGGAGGCAGGGTCCTGGCAGCTCTCTGTACGTTAAAGGTCCTCCGGCATCAGTGATGCTTCAGCTTCCCCGCCTGCCCCTCCTCAGCAGCCCCCTGCCCTGACTAGTCCTATTTTTGACAGCCCTCCCCACAAGCTTTGTGCCAAGGTCACACAGTCCGTGAGCCTGGCCTCAGATCCTGGGATGTGTTCTCTACCTGCTCTGGCCCAGGCCACCTTCTCTACCAAATTCAAAGTCCACGGGGACATTGAGTACACGGGAGGACACAGAAAAGGTGTCAACCTGCTTTGCTGTCAAGGGGGGATTTGGCAATTGCAAGAAATGACAGTTGGCCTTAAACTCAGGAACTGGGGTAAACAGTAGGGAGGGAGATAGGGAACAGGGCAGAAGCTACACAAAGACCTTAGAAGCTGGTTCTCCTGGAGGCAGCTCTCCTAGAGATCATGATTGTTAAAGGGCTGGCAGGTCACAAAGTTCCCAATTTTCCAGGAATGCTCAGGACTTGAATCTACTAACCCTGCCAGTTCCATCAGGCTCTGTCCAATTCCAGGCAGAACTACGTGCTGAGCACAGAGGAGGTCTGACTTTGCCGTTCCAGCCTGCAATGCCTAAGGATGCTCACAATAAAACCAGTCCTGGACTAGCTGCCACCTAGGTCCCCACTGGGGAACTATCCATCCCCTAACTCTTTGAGGAGCGCCTGACCCCCCTCCTGTGACTGTTTTATTTGCTCTTACCAGGAGGAAAGGGCCAAGGAGAGACCAGCCTCCCTGGTGCTTCTCCTCTGGGGTTGGCCACTCAAGCTCTGCGCCCCTTTGCAGCTGGGGCCTAATGAGGAGAGCTCCCACCCCTGGGGGCTCTCAGGGGGACCTTCAGGGGGCAGCTGTCCTCCTCGACCTCTACACAGGGCAGCCGCCTCCGCGTGCGGTGAGACCCAGGCCACCCCACAAATCACTCACTAGCCAGCCCTTCCGGCCTTGTCACTGAGTGTCCTGGATCGTCTCCCTTCCCGACCGTCTCGGCTCCCTTCCCCAGATGGCCTGATGAGCCTGAGGACCGCTCCAGTTGGCATCACCCCAGGCACACGGAGCCCACTCTCCCTCTCACTTCGCGGTTACACTGCTTCCAGCAAAAGCCGGCAGGAGAGGCTTAAACCTGGGGAGCGGCGGGTTGGGGGTAGGGGTGTCACCAAGAGTTCTCGAAACTGAGAAGTCTACCGGTCGCCCCAGAGAGGGACGTTCGAGATGCCGGCCCGGCCTCCGGAGCCCCGCGGAGGCAGAGGAACTAAGTTACTTCGCGACCCTGAGTTAAGCCGAGACTGCCTGGGAGGCCGAGGGGCAATCCCGGCGCTTCTCCCAGCCGGAGAGGCGCCCGGTCCCTCCGCCTGGGGAGCCCACCGGGTCGACCGGGACCGGAGACCGTGCCTCCCTCGTCCCTTCTTTTCCTAGGCGGCCGGGCTGCGCGCAACGGAGACATTTAAATCGCCCCCTCGGGACGGCGGCGTGGAGAGGCCGGAAAGGCGGCGGCGGCCTGGGGGCTGCCGCGGGGCCGGGCCGGGCCGGGCTGCGGTCGGGATCCGGGCCGGGAGGGCACTCACCAGCGCGTGTTGTCGTGGAAGTGCTCCAGCACCGCGTAGCCGAAGAAGGACCCGGCAGGACCTTGGAAGCGCACTGGGCGCTGCGGGTCCAGGTTGTAGGCACCCGCGGGGGTCCCTGCAGCCACCAACGCCAGGAGCAGCGCGCGGAGCCCCCCGGCGCCCCTCTGCGCCGCCGAGCCGCCCATCCCCAGCTGGCCGCCGCCCTCCCCTGAGCCCCGCGAGCAGGGCGCCGAGCGCGCCGGCGGAGGGGCCGAGGGGTCCGCCGACGGCCGAGAGGCTCCTGGGGGCCGGAACTCTGCGCTCGGGCTCGGGCGGGACGCGGTGCCGGGCTGGGGGCGGTGGGCCGAGCGGGCACCGTAGGAGAGCACGGGGGCGGCCCGGCGCGGCCGGCGTCCTCTGTCCAGCCGAGCAGTGTGCGCGCTCGAAGCGAGTGGGTCCCGGGCCGGGCGGCGCTGGACTGCAGAGAGGCGCGCCCGCGGGGTGGGCGGCCTGAGTGGCCGGCGGCGGAACGGCGCAGCAGCGCTCCCTGCGGGCCGCGAGCCCTGCACCACCTCGCGGGCCTCGGAGGAGCCCAGAGACCCGCCCCAGCGCCCAGGGTCCCCGGCGCGCCCTGGGCGCTGGGTCCTGAGGCCACCCTACTTGTAATTTGTGTTTTTACTCTTTATTTCTCGATATGTCTTTGTAGGAACCATTAATTTTATTAATTTTTTAAAGAACCCACTTTTAACTTTAATGATTTTATTTCTGTAACGCATTCACTTTTCAATTTTAAAATTTTATTTATCAGTTTTTTATCTTTCTTTTCTTCTACTTTCTCTAGATTTGCAACATTTTTCTCTAGTACCATGAGATGAACGCTTAGATTTTTAGCCTTACTATTTTTCTTTTTCTAATATATAATTTGTAATATGCATTATATATAAAATATTATATATAATACATGTCACCAGGACCCAGAGACCCCACAGAGACTGAGCCAGAACTGTGTCTGAGTGTCTCCTGCAGAGGTACAGAGACTAGAGATCTCTTCAAGAAAATTACAGATAACGAGGGAATATTTCATGCAAAGATGGGCACAATAAAGGACAGAAATGGTATGGACCTAACAGAAGCAGAAGATATTAAGAAGAGGCGGCAAGAATACACAGAAGAACTATACAAAAAAGATCTTTATGACCCAGATAACCACGATGGTGTGATCACTCACCTAGAGCCAGACATCCTGGAATGTGAAGTCAAGTGGGCCTTAGGAAGCATCACTATAAACGCAGCTAGTGGAGGTGATGGAATTCCAGTCGAGCTATTTCAAATCCTGAAAGATGATGCTGTGAAAGTGCTGCACTCAATATGCCAGCAAATTTGGAAAACTCAGCAGTGGCCACAGGACTTGAAAAGGTCAGTTTCCATTCCAATCCCAAAGAAAGGCAATGCCAAAGAATGTTCAAACGACTGCACAATTGCACTCATCTCACACACTAGCAAAGTAATGCTCAAAATTCTCCAAGCCAGGCTTCAACAGTATGTAAACTGTAAACTTCCAGATGTTCCAGCTGGATTTCAAAAAGGCAGAGGAACCAGAGATCAAATTGCCAACATTTGTTGGATCATCGAAAAAGCAAGACAGTTCCAGAAAAACATCTACTTCTGCTTTATTGACTATGCCAAAGCCTTTGACTGTGTGGATCACAATACACTGTGGGAAATTCTTAAAGAGATGGGAATACCAGATCACCTGACCTGCCTCCTGAGAAATCTGTGTGCAGGTCAAGAAGCAACAGTTAAAACTGAACATGTTTCAGACTGGTTCCAAATCGGAAAAGGAGTACGTCAAGGCTGTATATTGTCACCCTGCTTATTTAACTTATATGCAAAGTACATCATGAGAAATGCTGGACTGGATGAAGCACAAGCTGGAATCAAGGTTGCCAGGAGAAATATCAATAACCTCAAATATGCAGATGACACCACCGTTATGGCAGAAAGTGAAGAAGAACTAAAGAGCCTCTTGATGAACGTGAAAGAGGAGAGTGAAAAAGTTGGCTTAAAGCTCAACATTCAGAAAACTGAGATCATGGCATCCAGTCCCATCAGTTTATGGCAAATAGATGAGGAAACAATGGGAATAGTGACAGACTTTATTTTGGGGGGCTCCAAAATCACTGCAGATGGTGACTGCAGCCATGAAATTAAAAGACGCTTACTCCTTGGAAGAAAAGCTATGACCAACCTAGACAGCATATTAAAAAACAGAGACCTTACTTTGTCAACAAAGGTCTGTCTAGTCAAAGCTATGGTTTTTCCAGTAGTCATGTATGGATATGAGAGTTGGACCATAAAGAAACCTGAGCACCAAAGAATTGATGCCGTTGGAGAAGACTCCTGAGAGTCCCTTGGACTGCAAGGAGATCCAGCCAGTCAATCCTAAAGGAAATCAGTCCTGAATATTCATTGGAAGGACTGATGCTCAAGCTGAAACTCCAATACTGTGGCCACCTGATGCAAAGAACTGACCCTGATGCTGGGAAAGATTGAAGGTGGGAGGAAGAAGGGGATGACAGAGGATGAGATGGTTGGATGGCATCACCGACTCAATGGACACGAGTTTGGGTGAATTCTGGGAGTGGGTGATGGACCAGGAAGCCTGGCGTGCTGCAGCTCATGGGATCACAAAGAGTCAGACACAACTGAGCGACTGAACTGAACTGATGATACGTGTGTATACACACATACTGAATTTCCCTGTGAGCACTGTTTGAGCTGTAATTCCACGAGTTCTAACATCTGAAAATATGACAGATGCAGGCTTTTGTTGTTGTTCAGTCACTAAGTCCCGTACGACTCTTTGCCATCCCATGGACTATAGCCTGCCAGGCTCCTCTGTCCACATGCTCATAAAAAAAGGTATGAGGGAGTTCCCTGGTAGCCTAGTGGTTAGGATTCTGCGCTTCCACTACTATAGGCCAGGTTCAGTCCCTGGTCAGGGAACTAAGATCCAGTAAGCCACAGATCATGTCCCCCTGACAAAATAATAATAGAGATGAGGAAACTCAGGCACTGAGGATAAGTGATTTATCTGAGTGTCCCAGGATGAACAGCAAGGATTCAAAAAGCGGTCTGAGTGGGGAGGGGGCAGGGGTAATATGGGGGTGGAGAAGTGGGAGATGCAAACTATTAGATGTAAAATATGCCTAAGGATGTACTTTGCAACATGGAGAATATAGTCAGTATTTTATAATAACTGAAGTGTAACCTTTTAAAATTATACTAATTTTTAGATTTTGAAAAGAATGGAAATAATCGAGAAAATTGATAAAATATAAAACAAGTAAGCAATAAATAAAATTAATATTGCCACCCCCCCCCAGAAAAAAGAGGTCTGGATGTTTACCTGAAATGTTAGTGATGGTTACAGTTGAGACTGTGGGCTGTTCTTGCTGACTTCCGCATCATCTATCCATCTATCTTCCTACTTACCTATCCATCATCTATCTATCATTTTGTACTGCCTAAGTTGTCTACAGAGAGCCATAGTGGGATGCAGAAGATGCTCTATCCATAAAGTCAAATCATTCATCAAAGTAAAATCCTGTTAGAATAGCCTGGCCTCTGTTGAGGGGCCGAAACTCACTTGCACTCCCAGCGGAGGTGAAGGAGACCAGCCAACTTATGGAAGAAACGTATCCTCACCGAATTGTCAAAGGAGGGAGAGAAAGCAAAAGGGCCGAGATCATTCACAACCTGATAATCATTCTCTAAATGATTGATACTTGGCTTAATATGCTTCTTGATGTTAATTCTTCAAAAGTTGCCCGACCTTATTTTTTTATGTGAGACAAATTACACTTCCACATGGTTTTGAAATCCAGAAAGTTCATAGGAAGGGCAAGTACTATCACCAAACCTTCAACTATAATAGCAGGCAGAGATTTAAGCAAATACCTTCCCATTGAATTATTTCATATGCCAAAACTCCCACTGTTATTATCGGGTGCAATATTTCCAACCTGCTTCCATGCTCAAACAAATGTTTTTTTCCAGAGATCCAAATTTAGTGAAACTGCTTTAAGTAACAACCATCAGTGTTAGAACAGATAATGCCACGTTTTTAAAACACGTATTCAGTTCAGTTCAGTCACGTCCAACTCTTTGCGACCCCATGAAGTGCAGCACACCAGGCCTCCCTGTCCATCACCAACTCCCAGAATTCACCCAAACTCATGTCTATTGAGTTGGTGATGCCATCCAACCATCTTATCCTCTGTCATCCCCTTCTCCTCCTGCCCTCAATCTTTCCCAGCATCAGGGTCTTTTCAAATGAGTCAGCTCTTCGCATCAGGTGGCCAAAGTATTGGAGTTTTAGCTTCAACATCAGTCCTTCCAATGAACACCCAGGACTGATCTCCTTTAGGATGGACTGGTTGGATCTCCTTGCAGTCCAAGGGACTCTCAAGAGTCTTCTCCAACACCACAGTTCAAAAGCATCAATTCTTTGGCACTCAGCTTTCTTTAAACATGTCTTACCTCAACTTAAATATTAAGACTATCATGGCACTTGTCAAAACATAAAAATTTTCAAATGGTTATTTCTAGGTTGTGGTTTAGGGCAATGAGTAAGGAGCTCTGGTGCTTATAATCCCAGTGTGGTGGGTTGTTGGGTGTATGGCCTGTGGGCAGGGTGCCATGACAAAACCCCACGGACTGGGTGGCTTAAACAACAGCAATTAATTTTCTAACCGTTCTGAAGGCTGAAAGTCCAACCAACATCAAGTTGCCATCAGGGTTGGTGACTGGTGGGAGCTCTCCCCTTGGGTTGCAGCCAGCCACCTTCTTGCTGTCATACGACCTCTTCCTTATGTAAACGCGTGGAGAGACAGCCAGCTCTCTGATGGGTCTTCTTATAAGGGCACTAATCCTATCAGGGAGGGGCTCCACTCTTATGACCTCATTTAACTTCAGTTACTTCCTTACTTGGAATACAGTCACACTTGGGGGTTAGGACACACAAATTCTGGGGGGATGCATGCCTTCAGCTGTAACATCATAGAGGTCACCTAGAGAAGTTACTAAACCCTCCAAGCCTGTTTCCCTATTTGTAAACAGAGGATCACCAAGGTTGTTGTGGGGCTTCAGTGACATATGCCTTGGAAAGCACACTGCAGTGTGTTTGGCACGTGGGAAGCAAGTGATAAATGTTAGCAATTTAATATTATTATTATGCAATTTATTTTACTGTTAGAAATAGCTGTATTTGGAGTAAAACAGAAAAAAATTCAGAACACTGTTGTTAAAGCAGCTTCATGGTTAAGCGGGCAATTTCAGAGCCTCCTTTGGCTTAAAAGTTCAAGACCTCGGCTTCCCATGGCCTGGCAGCTATAACCGCACCCTCCTGTCAGTGGCCCACCCCAGCTGGGCTTCCTTCTCTACAGTCACTTTTGTAAATCATCAAATCTGCCTCGCACCAGCTTTCCAGATGTGAGCCACTAGTGGACGCTCCTGAAATATCCTCCTTAGTGATTTCCTGCAGCTGCTACCCACTGTTCTGAGGGTTTAAATGCAGTGTGTGCAATGCCCGTGTGTGTGTGTGTGCGCGCGCACACGCACACAGCTAAAAGATACCTTTCCTCTGTGCTCCTAAAAGCAGCCTTCCCTGATAGCTCAGTTGGTTAGAAAAAAAAAAAAAATCTGTCTGCAATGCAGGAGAACCCTGATTTCAATCCGTTTCATATTGTTATTAACTGCTTCCCTCACTAGAGTGCTCTCTGGAAGGGCTGGCTTCACTGGTTCAGCTCAAACACTTAGCAGCCTGCTAAGGAACCGGAGCTTAGAGGGGCGCTTCCTCTGATTCTTGTGGCATCACCGGAGGGTCTCAGTGGTACTCAGCTGGTAGCAGCTCGTCTAAAGGATCCAGCACACGTTCACTCACATGGCTGCTGCTTTGCTGGGAATGACTGGAAGTCTGAGCTTGGCTGGGACTGTCAACAGTGACACATGGCCTCTCCAACACGGACAGAACTGTCCAAAGTTTCATTTCTAAAAAAAATGGTCACGTGTTCCCCTCTGATGGTGGGACCTGGTGAACTTTCCCCAACATGCAAGCAGCGAAGATGCAAACCAAGTTGTCCTGACAACAATTGGCATATGTGGTCTGTACTGGTGGCCTTTCAAATACTGAGATTCTTCTACAGACATGAATGTTTCCCACAGGTTCCATTCAAGCTGGACAATAAAGCATCAGTTACAGTCTCTCCTCTAAACACAGGTCTCCAGGAACGAGACAAATGTGGTTTTGATCCATAATAAAGTTGGAAAATCAGAAGGGGTTTCCTTTTAGATAAGAAATCTTGAAAATCCCTGAAACATTAAGTCAGTCTAATCAGATTTTGAAAGGAATCCTACACTTAGGCACACATAGGAGAGGACTCTTGCTTAGAAGAGGAGATTGGGCAGTGGTTCCAATGATGTTCAAAATCTGAAGGTACCGGAATGCAGGAAAGTAGCAGCTCGGAGCTCCCAGTGGGGCATGAACACCAGAGTAGGAGCGGTCGGGTCAGGATGCCCTGTCCTGTCCTCACTGCCCCTGGGGCTAGGCAGCAGCAGCAGAGACGTCTGCTTCAATGTGGGACCGAGAAGGGTGAGTCTTTAGACTGCCTCCCAGCGGACTGGATGTACCAGGGACGCCGGAGGAGCTCCTGCCCCCGAGAGAGCGCCCTCTGGTGGCACTGTGTTGACTCTCACTCCTCATCCTGGAGGGGTGGGCACAACAGGCCAAAGACCAATCAACAGCGGTCCTCAAATATGACCCCTCACTAAGCATCAAATGCAAGAAAGACGTCGCTCTCTTACTGTAACGATTATGCTGAGGAAACAAAGCTCACAGACTGGACTGAACTGAATAACTGCTCTTCTCAAGGAGATGCAAGATTACCATGTTGCAAAAATGATGATTGATTTGATTTTTACTTTAAATATTCGATCATTGAAAAAAATTCAACATATAGACTGAATAGTAGAATAGGTTGCCAAAGAGTAAATCTATGAGTTGTAAGATCAAACCAAGAATTCTTCTAGAAGGTACCTAAGGTTTTAAATATGAAACAGAAGTTAAGAAATGTGGCATGTAAATTGGACTTCAGTGGATAAGCAAGACCCTACTGCAGAGCACTGGGAACTATATCCAATATCCTGTAATAAACCACAATGGAAAAGAATATGAAAAAGAATGTATAACTAAGTCACTTTTCTGTACACAGAGCAGAAATTAACACAACATTGTGTATCAACTTCAACATAATAAATTTTAAAGTAAATAAATAAATTGAACTTCACCAGAGTTAAGTTCTGTTCTTCAGAAGATATTATTAGGAGAATGAAAATACAAGCCCGAACTTGTAGAAAGTCTTTGCAAAGCAGATAACTAGTAAAAGACTTGTATCAGTAAGTATTAAAGAACTCTCAAAACTCAGTGATATGAAACAGCTCAAAAACATACAAATCATTTGAAGACTTAACTAAAAAAGATATACAGATTGTAAACAAGCACATGAAAACATACTCAATATTATTAGTCATCAGGGAAAGGCGAAAACCGTAAGAATATCTGTTATCATGACGATATTAAGAGGGCAAACATTTAAGGCTGAGTATACCAAGTGCTGGTGAGGAAGAACCAGAACTCTCATATACTGCTGCTGGAAATGCAAGATGGTGCAACCAACCTGAGAAACAGTTTAACAGTTTCTTTAGAAGTTAAACCTATACCTACCCTATGGCCTAGCCCTTCCACTCTGAGGTATTTATCCAAGAGAAAATAAAGCCTATGTCATACAAAGACTTGACCACAAATGTAATCACTGCATGTACAAATACACACACACAGTGTCTCTCAAGTTTATGTGGCCGTGACCCCGCTTGCCTGCTCACCTGTTACCCAGTTTGCAGAACCACAGCATATGCAATGAGACCGACCTAGGACCCATCCTAGCTCAGCTCTCATACTAGCTGTGTGCCCTTCGGTAAAGTGATTTGCACTTTTAAAACCTCAATTTTCTCATCTGTAAAATGGAGCTGGGGTCAGGACTAAAGTAGCAAGTGTCAAACATCCACCACATTATACTGTCTTAAAAAACTTTCCCAACCCAGAGATTGAACCCACGTCTCCTGCATTGCAGGCAGATTCTTTACCATCTGAGCCACGAGGGAAACACCCTACTCCCAAAAAAAAACCTTAATCCATTTATCATCCCGGAAATCAAACCAATCATATTGATAGTTTCCCCAAATGCACTGGCTTTATTTGGAATTAGAGAAACTAGCATTCAGTCATCTTGAGTCCAAAGGTCCAAGAGGAGAGACATCGAAGTGCTTAGCACTGACTGCCCTGCAGGCCCATCTGCTCTGCATTAGCTGGTTTTCCTATGTTTATTATTCCTGGTGTTAAATCTCCTCCAATTCTTGTGTGAAAAGTTCGGACGCACAATAACCTCTTTATCACATTTTCAAAATCTGGGCCTGTCCTGGAAAGTTTACACCTTTTTCTTGTTGCCATTGTTTTCATGTGGATTTGGGTTTCTGAAAAAAGGCACTTGGAACACTTTACTGGAAATCGTTCTGTGTAAGCGGGATGCAGACAAACATCAGTCGAAGAACGAAAATGAGATGTCAGAGGAGTTACAACCACAGCGCGAGGCCTCTGTGCTGCTCCTCAGCTGTGGCTTCGCAAGGAAGACCCGGGGCCGAAGCTGGTGGTCAGAGGTCTACGGCTGACAGCCCCCTCCCTCAGCCTCTCTCCTTTGGGAGTAGAAACTGAATTATACCAAAAAGGGAAACAGAAACATGCCAGTGTTAGGATACGGAATAAAAAAGCACAGTGAACTGTGTAAAAATATGTAGAACACAACAATACTGGGGACCGTTCACTGAGCACTATCTGTCTGCCACGCTTCGTTCACTAAGTGCTATTTAAACCTCACAATAAGCCTATGAGTTAGGCACAGAATTTCTGAGGGCTCTGAGGCACCAGTGACAGAAGATTCACCTCAAGCTGACTCGCAATATAAAGGGATATTTACTGGGTATGTCCGTTAAAAATCCTGACTGAGTTCTGGCATCAAGTGAGACTCGATTCAGCAACTGCAAAGGATATCCCCATGGCCTCAGATTTCTCCTTTTCCTCCCTGCCTTTTCTTCTTGGCTTTCTCTTTGGAATTTGTGCAGTCAACCCAGAAATTCCAGGATTTCCCATGATGGCAAAATGAGAGATCAAAACTCCTGTGACAGAAATGAAGAATCCCTCTGATGGGAGCAGTTAGTAGACTGGACATGACTGAGGAAAGATCCTCTGAGCTGGAGAATATGTCAATAGAAACTTCTCAAATTAAAAATTCCAAAGGGGGATAAAAAAAAAAAAACTGGAGGGAAAAAAGGGAACAGAACAACCAGAGCTATAAGACAAGTATAAAATGTGTCACATACATAGAATGGAAGTATCGAAAGAAGCAGAGAGAGAGAGAGAAAGGAACAGAAGAAAAATTTAAAGTAATAATGAAATTGCCCCCAAATTAATGTCAGACAGCAAACCACAGATCCAGGAAGATCAGAGAACACCAAGAAGGAAAAATGCCAAAAGAGAGAACGAAAGGGAGAGAAGACAGGAGGGAGGGAAGAAGGAAGGAGAAAGAGAAAGAAGTCTCTGGGAGCAGGCTGAGGTGCAGAGACAGCCAGGGC
This sequence comes from Cervus canadensis, assembly GCF_019320065.1. Taxonomy (NCBI): domain Eukaryota; kingdom Metazoa; phylum Chordata; class Mammalia; order Artiodactyla; family Cervidae; genus Cervus; species Cervus canadensis. The sequence continues at coordinate 48,343,556 of NC_057407.1, forward strand.
TTGCCTATACACTGACTGGAGATCAGTTCAATAAAGTGTACACCTTAAGAAAAAAAGAAAGCAAGAAAAAAAAAGAAACCTTACACATCTGTGCCTGCTAAGTCGCTTCAGTCATGTCTGACTCTGGGCGGCCCTATGAACCCAGAGGAGTCTACCAGGCTCCTCTGTCCGTGGGGTTCTCCAGACAGGAATACTGGAGGGGGTTGCTGGGCCCTCCTCCAGGGGATCTTCCCAACCCAGGGATCCAACCTGTGTCTCTGTGTCTCCTGCATTGTCGGGCAGGTTCTTTACCACCAGCGCCACCTGGGAAGCCCTCCCTACATCCAGACGTATCGTATTCAAACTGCAGAAAACTCAAAGATAAAGAAATAGATGAGTCCACTATCAGAGTTGGAGACTTTAGCACCCCTCCATCAGAAACGGACAGACTCAGCAGGCAGACAACCAGTAAGGACGTGGCTGAACTCCACGGCACCAAGAGCCAATTCCAAAAGGGAGACCTGGACAACAGGAGACCCGGAGCAGGCAGAACGTTCCATGAGTGGGCCCCTGGGTCTGCCCCTTGGGAAAGGCTGCCTCAACAGCTTTCTGGGCCCATGGCCCCACACTCTGGGGGAGGTCCCTTCCGTGTTGTCCTTGGCCACACCTAAGCTGGGCACGGAGGCTCTGCACTCCCTGGGGCTACACCAGCTCACAAACCCTGTGCCACCTCCGAGACTCTCTCGATGACATCCTTCACCCACAGTTCTAGGAACCCACCCTAAAACATCCTTCCAAATGACAAAACACAAGATCAAAACACAAAGCATATACATAAGGTCTGCAGCCCTATTTGCAATAGCAGCTCAACTGGAAAGAACTCAAATGTTTGTCAGTAGGGGTCTGGTTGAATAAATTACATCCATGCAATGAAATTCTGATGTAGCTGTAAAAAGAATGAGGAAGTTTTCTGTGCACTGGAGTGATCTCCACGATACATTGTTCAGTGGAAAAAACACACACACAAGATAGAGAACAATGCATATAGTATGCCAACTTTGGTGTAAGAAAAAGGGCGAAATACATATATGTGCCTATTTTTGCCAGAAGAAACACTGAAAAATGGGGGTCAAGTGTCAGAAGGGAAATGAGATTTCTCTAAGGATACCTCTTAATACTGTTTTGACTTTGAACTGCATAAACATTTAACATATTCGAAAATAAAGTTACATCATAAAGGAAAAAATGCAAACCCCCAAACCAAAGGGAGAGATCTAAGGATCCAGTGACCGTTAGGAGCTGGTGAGGAGAGAGGGAAGCCTTTAACTGATATGGGGGTGACGTAGCAGGAGCAGGTCTGGGGGATCAGGACTCAGTCTGGGACAGGCCAAGGTCGAGCTGCAATTAGACAACCAAGCAGAGACGTTGCACGGGCAGTTGAGAGAGTCTGGAGACCAGGGAGGAGATATAAAGTGAGCTCCAATGGCACGCAGCGGGTGTTTAAAGCCAGGAGACAGGATGAGATCACCGAGGGGATGCAGATAAGAGAGAAGAAAGGCCTGGAGCCTGAACCCCAGGGCCCTAGGTCGTCAGTGGTCAGGGAAGATGAGGATGTCCTGGCCAGCGAATCGGGAGGTGGAGTGGATTCCAAATGAGGGGAGAGTTTCCTGGAAGAGAAAGGGGCCATGTGTTTGAATCAGATGAGACCCAGCGTGACCACCTGCCTGAGCAAGGGTCCTGGCCAAGGGCAGTTTCCAGAGAGGAGTTCAACAGGAATGGAGGCAAAGATGTCAGGGACAGTGAGTGTCTCTTTTTAAAGTCTTTTCTCTAAAGAGGGAGGGAGCAATGGGGTGATAGGTGGGGGGAAGATGTGGAATCCCAGAGCTTTGCCTTTGGAGGCAGGAGCGGGAGAGCCTATTTGGGAGCTGCTAGTGAGGGGATGGCACAATGGCCAGAGAGAGGGTGTAATAATATAACCTCTACCAGGAGGAAAGTGTTCCGCAAGGAGGACCAGCCTCTGGCTCTGCCCGTAAATGGCCACAGACCTGTGAGTGGCTCCTGTCTCCCAGGGACAATCAAAGCGAAACCACCTCCATCAATCAGCGCCTGGATTAGATATGAACGGCGGAAGCCTCGCCAACCGCTCCAGCTCTCAGAGCTTCCTGGGAAGATCAGGAGGCTCTTGAGCCCCCGTGTGACTCTGAGAGCTTCCACCAAGCCTCTCTGCAAGCAGTCACATCGTTCACACACAGCCGTCCAGGGTCAGAGGACAGGGGACCCCCACAGAAGCCATCACCACTGGCAGCCAGAGCACCACACCCAGGACCCAGACAAAACCAGAGATGGGAAGGCCCGGGGATGAAGAAGCATCTCTCCCTCTTTCTTCACCGCTGTGCCGTCTGCACGCTGGCCTGACCCGGTGACTGGCCTGAACCATCAGAAGGTGGTGGAAGCAACAGCATGCAGGAAGGAGCTGGGCCTCATGGAGGTCTGTGGGCGGCTACTGCCCCCAGCCCTCTGCTGCGCTGCCCGTGAACAAGCACGTGCTCCCTGCTGGACTCGGGGTGACCACGCAGCAGAGACCAGACAGCCTGGCCCCGGGACCAGCTTATCTCAGCAGACACAGAGCTGACTCCAGGTGCACGCGTGAGCCCTGCTGAGATGGGAAGAACGTCCACCAGATACGGCCCAAAGGGCCGATCCACAAACATCAACTGACACATCCAACTGACGTCCACTGGTGACCTAGGAGAATTCAGTCACTGTTGGTTTATAGAACATCTTCGGTGAAGAATTATTCAATGAGACTTTAAACTTCTGGGCACAACAGAGTGTGGGCTGAGGCAAGGCGTGGGAATGAAGGCAAAGGCCTGAGGGAAGGACCGGCATGGGTAGGGTGGACCCCGAAAGTGCACAACGCAGGATGGCACAGCTGGGCAGCCCTAGACCAGGCCTGTGACCCTACACCTCCGCCCACCAGCCTGACACATACAGGCCTCAAGGAGGTAGATCCCTGGGCTCACATGACAAGTACAACCCCAGATCACCCCTCCTCAAGAGGTCATAAGGCCCTGTCCACCATAGTCTGGCCAGTATTCTCCTGCAGTGTAGAAGCTCTGATGAGGAACAAGGTAGACCTTCAAGCCAGTCATCCCAGGGGCACCCTGCTGTCAACACAGGCTGAAAAAAAGCTGCAGGAGAATCACAGAGGAGAACAAGGGTTTCACTTAAATCAAGAAGGCAAAAGGAGGGCTTCCTTGGTCGCCCAGTGGTTAAGAATACACCTTGCAATACAAGGGACACTGGTTCAATCCCTGGTCGGGGAAGATCCCACATGCCTTGGGGCAACTAAGTCCCAGCACCACGACTACTGTGACTGCTCTCTGGAGCCTTCGAGCCACAGCTACTGAGCCTTCACATCCTAAAGCCTGAGCACCGCAACCCCCTGTTTGCTGCAACTAGAGAAAGCCCAAGAACAGCAATGAAGACCCAGCACAGACATACATAAGTACTGGGGGGAAAAAAGCAGGCAAAATGAGACTTCAGAGCTGAGATGGAGGATATTGAGGACTGTTCTAATGATTTAGCGTGAATTTGAAAAGGCCCAGGTTTGGAAGGTTTGAAATCATTGAGTCCAGGGTTCAGATCCTGCCTTCTAGATTACTGGCCTACAGTTTTCTGACATAGACAGTGACCCAGTTTCCTTACTTCTGGCTGTTATGAAAGTTAAAGAAAATAAGGCATGCAAACATGTACAGTGAGTCAGCCAGGGCCAATTCATCTCCATCCTCTTGTTCTGAAACCTGAACTCTCAACCACCGCTTCTGATGAGCAAACATGTTTCAACAACCATCATATCTGCTCTGTCTGCTGAGGGCACTCTCTCTCCTCGCCCTCCCCACCCCATCTCCAGTTATGCAATTCTAGCATATTCCATCACTCCCAAGGAAAGAACCCAACTGTATATCATCCATCACAAGATCACGAGGCAGGCATCTGACATTTTCTGATCCTTGTGCATTTTCTTGTTTAAGCGTCTATCCTTGTCACGGCTCAATAAAGCTCAGTTTCAACTTTTAAAACAACTAAGTCAGTCAGTTCAGTCGCTCAGTTATGTCCAATTCTTTGTGACCCCATGGACTGCAGCATGCCAGGCTACCCTGTCCATCACCAACTCCCAGAGCTTGCTCAAACTCATGTCCATACAGTCGGTGATGCCATCCAACCATCTCATCCTCTGTCATCCCCTTCTCCTCCTGCGTTCAATCTTTCCCAGCATCAGGGTCTTTTCTAATAAGTCAGCTCTTTCTATCAGGTAGCCAAAGTATTGGGAGCTTCAGCTTCAGCATCAGTCCTTTCAAAGAACATTCAGGAATGATTCCTTTTAGGACTGACTGGTTTATCTCCTTGCAGTCCAAGGGACTCTCAAGAGTCTTCTCCAACCCCACAGTTCAAAAGCATCAATTCATTGGCACTCAGCTTTCTTTATGGTCCAACTCTTGTATCCACACATGACTACTGGAAAAACCACTAAAGGTGAACCCCAATAAGTCAAATGGGACAACAATGACTACACCCTCTAGGAGGGCTTGAATGCTGTGCGGAGGAGATACTCCATGAATGCCCCCTCCTCCTCCTCCGTCTTCCCTCTTAAACGAGAGCAGTGAGCTCTGTGGCTGCCCTGGAGTTTATCTAATACCAGCACATGTAAAAGAGCAGAAGGCAAACAGTCTTGTAAAGAGTAGGAGGAGGGAGAGGAGGAGAGAACAAAAGAGAGAGAAAGAATCCCAGGGTAAGACACCAGCCCTGCCCACTTCCACGGGGTGCAGAGGTGGCCCTTTCATTCAGGGACACAGCTGTCGAGCAAACAGATCTAAAACACAAAGGGAAACTCATTCAGGCCATGAGGGTGACCCACCTCGTCCTCTGACGGTCACTGAGGGGCTGCCAGCCACTGGGAACCCCAATAACAGGGAAGAAAAATTCACAAACAGAGCAACTATCTGCAGAGAAAATAAGAGCTGTAGGATAAAGGAGGGGAAATGTAATTCTGATTCGTATTTTCAAAGAGATTTAAGAGAAAGTTTTCATTAGAAGACTACCTCAGTTTAAAAAAATTAACATTGAAGTTATTAACATCACAAATATAGAACCTTAAGTTCAGCTTTAATTTCATTAATTATGAATCTACCAAATTTCAAGCAATTATTTTCAGGAGGTTTTTGTAACTTCATTAAATTCCCTTTGTTTGAAATTACTATATTAATAAATGTATTACATTTGATTTCCTTTATAAGCATTTCATTGGGCTTCCCTTGTGGCTTAACTGGTAAAGAATCTGCCTGCAATGTAGGAGACCTGGATTTGATCCCTGGATTGAGAAGATCCCCTGGAGAAGGGAAAGGCTACCCACTCCAGTATTCTGGCCTGGAGAATTCCATGGACTGTATAGCCCATGGGGTCACAAAAAGTTGGACACAACTGAGTGACTTTCACATACATAAGCATTTCATGATTCATCTAACTCTAAAAGCTTCCAAGTACTTAAATAATTCATTATTTGACCAAGGTTGATAAATCTAACCAATAAAACTTAATATCTATCTTGGTATCTTAAATATTCCAATATTATTTATAAGCTTAATAAAGTTTCAGCTTAAAATCACAAATCTAAATAAATTCTTCAATCATATGTTTTAAAATGAATCCAAGGCTAATTTATTAGCTAACTTAACATGCCAATTACCTTAAAAATACAAATAACCCCAAAAGATTAGGACCATGGATTTATTTCAACATTTACATTCAATTCTAAATTCAGAATCATCCTAGAGGACTATCATGTTCTTTCTAACAACTGTGGGCCAAGTCTGAATGTTGGACTAAACTCTGGGAGCCTTGGTTACTCCACCTAAACTTGGAGGTGCCCACGAGAGTGAAGATCCCCACGATGACCGTGTGTGATCAGGTGTTCAGAAGTTACAGGAGATTTGGTGGGCTGTGGCTCTTTCTGGGCCGGAGTCCTGCTTCCCTGAGAGCCCAGGGTGTTGTCTTCTAACCCTCAGGCCCAGCCCTGCCCTCGTCCCCCAGATTAGGCCTCCCCCAGGGTTGCTCACTGGGGAAGACATCTGGATTCTCAAACTCACAGACTTAGAGGGTCTGGTGCCTCCTACCCTTCTCGGCTGAGTACCTTCCTCCTTCCCAGGATAGGCCCCTATCGCCAGAAGCAGCTCAGTGCCTTCACTGGCCCTGGGAGCAGCCCCCTGCTCACTGCTGGTCTGGACTGAGGAATAACTGACTTGCTATATGAAAGAACAATCAGGGCCAGGGGAAACGTGTATTGGAATCAGAAGGCAAGTCCAGGACAGAAGGAGAATAGAAAGAATCAAGCCAGCAGGGGCAGCCCAGTGGTTCACACTGAAACAGAATCTCTCTGGCTAAAGCCTTGCAATCTGTATTTTAGAATTTCAGTGGGCGATTCTAGTTTTAAGAGTTATGAAATGTGGGACCTAAATTTGGCACCAAGCTTCCATGTGGCCAAAGTGAAAAGGGAAACAGGTTACGTGATACATAAAATAGTTCTCATTACCCAAAAGAGAAAATACATTGACACTTTCCCTGGCACTTGTCTATAAATAAATTTCTTACCTATTGGTGACTCATAATTGTAAAGAACATATAATCACTGATTCCCATAAGTTCTTTCTTATGGAGGCCTTTGAGTATCACCCAAGGTACAGACTTAAACAGATGAGCAAAAGCACTTATACAGGGACCAAGGAAACATGGATTAAGTGAGCTCTTCCTGTCGGTCTGAATACATCCAAAGAGAAAATTGTTAAAGGTTTTTTGATGGCAGAATTTTTTTCAAACAAAACCTCATGGAGAACCTCAATATACAAAACAAGTCAAAGTGGAGCAGCTCTGAGGAAAGGAGGCCCAGAACCTCGTCCTTCCGTCCTGCCCCTGGCTCTGCAGGGTTCCCTGAAGCATGTCCTTCCAAAAAACATGTTTACACTTGTGCCAGCAGGCAGGTTGGATGCCTGGTATGAGCTCAGCTGAATGGTAGCGACTGTACTGAGCTGAGAAGTGTTTTGATAAATTGCTTGCATTGAGCTCCCCAAATCGTCACCCGCTCACTGCATTCACACCCTTACAAATCCTTTCTGAATCCTCCTCTTGAGAGATGGTGTGAATTTCCCCACCCCTGAATTCTGAGCTTGGCCCCAGTTGTGATCTAACCAGAAGCTTCCAAAAGGGCTTGCAGGTTGCCATTTCTGCTCCTGTATCTAAACCTTTGTTACCGTCAGTAGAAATTGATGAGAGGGTAGACAAGAATTTCAGGCAAGGCTTTACTAGGACTCCTGCCGCGGCACAAGGGAGCAGAAATAAGTAACAGGTTCCCTCGCTCCCAATGGCTGGCTGCTCTCTTAGATGGGGTGGGGTGGGGATGGTGGTTCAGATCGGTGGGTCAGGCCGGAGGGGACGCTTAGGTGGTCTGCCCACCCCCTTGTGGTGCTGTGTGCAGGGACCAGGTGTGGGGCCCTGCTTTGCTCCCAGTACCTCACAAGTGACAGCTGGGTTTTGGCCTTTTTGTGTCTTATTGTTCATAGTCTGTCCCAACTGCAAACGCACACCGTTTCCTTAGTCCCTCATAGTTTCCTATGTTCTGTTGCTCAGGGAGAGTTTGTCCAGGTGCAAACACTGCAGCAAACGGCCCGGGATCCCACCCTGTCTCAGAGCCCTTGTCCAGTAAATGGCCAAGCCAGACCTGGAAGCCTGGCAGGCTGGCCCCGGAGTCTGCATTCTTAGCCAGCATGCTGTGTTGCCTCTCCAAGAGATTAGGGAAATTTAAGCTCTTTGGAGCTTTCTCAGGTTCTTTCCCTGGGCCTAACTTAACCTTCAAATCTAAGGTGGCTCAATCCGCCCCCCCCCCCCCAAAAAAAAAATCTAGGAAAGTAGGAATGAAAACAGGGAAGAGACTCTTTCTAGCTGTACTCATTTCTCCTGGTGTGTCCTGATCCACTGTGATGTGTGTGACAAGTAATTGGTTCCTTAAAACATTAATATCTGTGACTAACTCACTTATAAAACAAGTGGAAACAAAGCCCTGGTTCTGCTCATAACTGTCTTCTTCTTGCTCCCTTGTGTTCCCATGTTAAGAGAGAAAGAGAAAGAGGTCTTTAAAATTTTTCCCAGTCTTAAAAAGTGTTTTTGTTTTTAATTACAGAAAAAGTATTTGTACATTTTATCTTCTTTCTTAATTCATTTGTTTATCCATCCACTCATTTATATTCAATACACATTTATTGTGTGCTTATTACATATTCCAGGTTGTAAGGATACAACTGAAGACAAGACAGATAATAAGCCTGGCCTCTTGGCGTTCTCATTCTAGTACAAAGAAAACAATAATTTTTACTGAGGGCAGGCAATACTTGATGCCATGAAAAAAACTAAAGAAGGACGAGGAAATAAAGATTCCATGGAGGTGACCAGGGAAGACCAGCTATAACCACTATTATGAATTAGCTGCTAATGCTTCTAGCTGATATCTACTAAAAGCGAACGTTATCCGTCACAGAGCACCAGGCTGAGCTCCCTGCACCATACAGCGAATCCCCACTGGCTACCTATTTTACACACGGTAATGTACATGCTCCCATGCTGCTCTCTCAATTCCTCCCACTCTTCTTCCCTCACAGTGTCCACAAGTCTGCTCTCTGTGTCTGTGTTTCTATTCCTGCCCTACAAATAGGTTCATCAGCACCATTTTTCTAAATTCCATATATATGCATTTATATATGACATTAGTTTTGTCTTTCTGACTTACTTTACTCTCTATAATAGGCTCTAGGTTCATCCCTCATTAGAACTGACTCAAATGCATTCATTCTTACGGCTGAGTGATATTCCATTGCATATATGTACCACAACTTCTTTAACCATTCATCTCTGACACCCTAGAAGGGGTGGGAAGTTCAAGAGGGAGGGGACATGTGTACACCTATGGCTGATTCATGCTGATATGTGGCAGAAACCAACACAATATTATAAAGCAATCATCCTTCAATTAAAAATAAATTAATTTTTTTAAATAAAGTGCATATATCTGGAACAATATATAGAATTCTTCAAATCACTAAATAATACACACTAAATATATACTAACTACAATCACATTGTACAAGAGACCGGCTTCAGGGAGGATGGAGCAGGCATATCTCTCCCTAAACCTCCTACTAAGTACAGCTGAAAACCCTGGACGTTGTATGAATATATAAAACAAACCTAGGAAGACTTGGGAAGTGGGGTGGAGGAGGCAGACTGGTCAGGGCACTTGGGTCCTGAGGCCTTGAGTTCCTGAGGCTTCCTTTGCCTCATATACGGCAGACCTGGACCTGAAGAAACTGGCTATCTGCAAACACTGGATGCTCAAGCGAAGGACCAGAAAGGGGCAGCCTGGCAAGACAGAACGCGTTTAGACAAGCACCGCTCTACTCCAGCCATACACAAAAAAACTTCCAGCAAGAAACAAGGTGACCTGCCCCCAACCGCTGCTAGCAAAGGCACAGTGGGGAGCTCAGGGCTCTAACTTCCTCCAGGCTGTAAGGAGGCACCCCAAACTCATGCAGGGTGATGTCAAAGGAGGCTGAGCAGCAAGTAGGGGTAGAAGAAGAGGAGGCCCAGTGGAGGGTGGACTTTCACGGCTACTCAAAGGTAAAAGGTAAAGGGGTCACCCTCCTGTGGCTCAGGAGAGGTCTAGTGGGCAGCTGTTAACTCGATCCCCACCCAGCAGTGAGGAGGACCTCCCCAGCTTTGGTGTCAACGAAGGCCGAGTAGAAAATCTGGACTTCTTAAGCCAGGAAGATAGAGAACATCACAGCATACTAACACATATATATGGGATTTAGAAAGACGGTAATGATAGCCCTATATGCAAAACAGAAAAAGAGACACAGATGTACAGAACAGACTTTTGGACTCTGTGGGAGAAGGCGAGGGTGGAATGTTTCGAGAGAACAGCATTGAAACATGTATACTATCTATGGTGAAACAGATCACCAGCCCAGGTGGGATGCATGAGACAAGTGCTCGGGCCTGGTGCACTGGGAAGACTCAGAGGAATGGGGTGGAGAGGGAGGTGGGAGGGGGGATCAGGATGGGGAATACATGTAACTCCATGACTGATTCATGTCAATGTATGACAAAACCCACTGCAATGTTGTGAAGTAATTAGCCTCTAATTAGCAACTAATAAAAATAAATAAATAAATAAATAAACTTAAAAAAAAAAAAAAAAGAAAATCTGGACTTCTATCCCATCCTTTACCTGACAAAGATTTTAAGGCAGCCATCAGACATGTGCTTCAATGAGCAATTACAAACATGCTTGAAGCAAAGTAACAGAACGTCTCTGCAAAGAAATGGAAGATGTGAAGACCTGAGTGGGAATTTTAGAACTAAAAAACACAGTCATTCAAATTAAAAACTCAATGGATGGGGGATTTCCCTGGTGGTCCAGTAGTTAAGACTTTGCCTTTCAATGCAGGGGTGCGGGTTCAACCCCTGATTACGGAGCTACGATCCTACATGCCTCACAGACAAAAAACCAAAACATATAACAGAAGCAATACTGCAACAAATTCAATAAAGACTTTTAAAATGGCACCACATCAAAAAATAAATAAATAAAAACAAAATGGCCCACATCAAAAAAATAAATAATCATAGTAATAAAAACTCAGTGAATGGGTTCAACAGCAGAAAGGAGGGGACAGAGGAAAGAGTCAATGAACTTATAAATAGAACAAGAGATATTACTCAATCTGAACAACAGAAATCAGGCTGGAAAAAAAAAAAAGAACAGGGCTTCTGGGACTCGTGGGACTATAACAAAGGATCTAACCTGTCGCTGGGGTCCCAGAAAGAGAGCAGGAAAACAAGAGGGTAGGGCTAAAAAAAATACTCAAATAATGGCTGAAAAGTTCCCACATTTGGTAAAAGACATAAACCTGTAGATTCAAGAAGCTGAGCAAAGATAAACCTAAAGAAATCCACACCAAGATATCATAGTCAAACTTTTAAAAACTGAAGACATCACACTCTCCTGCAATAATTTTTTCTTTTTTTTTTTTGTATACTGTGTCAGTTTTCGCTGTTATGCTATAGTAGGACTTCCCTGCTGGCTCAGATGGTAAAGAATCTGCCTGCAATGCAAGAGACCTGGGTTCGATCCCTGGGTTGGGAAGATCCCTTGGAGGAGGGCAGGCAACCCCCTCCAGTATTCTTGCCTGGAGAATCTCCATGGACAGAGGACCCTGGCAGGTTACAGTCCACGGGGTTGCAAAGAGTCGGACACAACTGAAGCAACTTAGCACGCACGCACATGCTGTAACAACAAATGATCCCCAAATCTCAGTGGCTTATAACAATAACTACTTATTTCTTACTCTTGTTACACATCTGGTCAATGTATCACTTATCCCAGGACCCAAGCTAAGGGAGAACTCTCCTATCTTTGTCTCATGACAGAGATAAAAAGATAATGGCGAAACCATGCAAGGGTTCTTAAAACTGCTGCTCAGATGTGGCAAAGTCAGGTCCACTCAAATCTCATTGGCCAAAGTCACACAGCCAATCTTAGTGTTGGTAAAGAAATGTACCCCACCCACTCTAACAGTAGGTACTGTGAACCCAGGTAACAAAGTATGTGGATGCATAATCCAAATACAGGGAGGGAGAGAAGAATTGGAAGCAACAATCTATTCCACCACAATCTGCTCATGGGGTCATAAATATTCATTTCCTTCCTGACTGCCCATAAAATGCATTCATCATCTTCCCAAAACTTTCCCAAAGTCTCACCCAATTGTAGCATCAAACATTATATCCAGGATCTTGTGAACCACCCCAGATCTTGAGTTAACTTTTCTTGGAAACCTGTGAATGAGAAATAGGAATTATCTATCCTACCCATTCCCAACATACAGTGGTGGGACAAGAAAAAGAGGCAGGGAAACACACTACACATTCCCCATTTAAAAGGGGAGGGCGTGGGACTTCCCTGGTGGCCTCATGGCTAAGACTCCGAGCTCCCAATGCAGGGGACCCAGGTTCAATCCCTGGTCAGGGACCTAGATCCCACATGCTGGCACACTCAAATAAACATTTTCCAAAAAATAAAATAAAAGGGGAGGGTGGCCCAATCCAGGTGTGTGGTAAGCGAGAAGCAGCCTTCCTGCAGCAGGGGAATAAGCAATGGGAAAATTATAAGAGATGTATCCATACCCACATTTTAACTGCATCTAATCTTCAGAGTAAAATTTTAAATGGCCGTATTGTTTACCAAGTGTCGTATATTCACATATGTTTGGTGTTTGGACACTTCTGAAGAACTTAACAACAAAACCTGATTAAAGAGGATCTTAAAGGAAGGCACAAGGGAACTGTTATTATTACAGAAACAATGGCTGAGTGTGGAAGGCAGGCCTCTGCCTCACCCGCACCCCCACCTACACCCCCACTGTAGCACTGCTGCAAGCATTATTTCAATGCATCTTTGACACTTCAAATCTGAGTGAAGCTCGTTTTGAAATGCAGTGCTCTTAACAGTATACTGATTCCGAATGCTCGCCCCCACATCACATCTTTGGAATGTTGGGGAAAGAGTGCCAGACAAACCTGGCACCGGTCTTCTGAAGTGTGTCCGTGTCTGGCAATCAGAGGTTGTTGAGAGAAAGATGGGTTGGTCCTGGATTGTTCTTTCCAGTGTGCTGACCATATGGACAGGCAGATCATCATGGAGTACTGAATCAAAATGACTATCTGAGATGTTCAACAGTAGAGAACATGGCGTTAAATGATAGCATACTGAGGATAAAATATCGTGCAATTAAAAGCAGTTTCACAGAAATTTTAATGGGCCTTAATATAAATAGAATTATAATTGTAAGCATGTATACACACACACATAGAGCCTATTCTCCCATACAAGCATTGACACATTAGAAGAATACTCCATGATTAAATGCATTAAAAATCTTTCCAAATACTTAGCCATTTAGCTCTCTTGACAAACAGTTCCTCATTATAATTCGCCCAGACAGAACATAATTCTAAACTACTTTGAAGAGATTTCAATTTAGGAAAAAACACAATAAGCACATTTTATACAGTAAATAAACTTTATTTTTCTGTTCTGAGATGACATTGCCAACAGTCACAGATTTGCATACGATACAGTTATGTATTGGCTATTTACAATTTACAGTAGTATTTTTTCCTCTGAAAAATATAAGTACAAAAGCTAAGTAAACAATGAGGTACTGCCATTTGGATTTATCATATGTCAGAGCTTAAAGAACTAGTCTTTAGCAAATATTCAACAAATCAATCTGGATAAAATAGTCAATTAAATGCTCTAATTTATCAGAAAAAAATCCACTAAATTTCACCTCAAAATGTATTGCACAAGTCTTTAAAAAAAATCACCCTAAAAATAAATAGGAAAGTCAAGCAGTTCTTTAAAAAGAGGGACAAAAAGAATGGAAGAAAGGAACATGAAGTGAGCCCATAAATCAGGTTAAGTTATTCAAAATATCTTTTAAACAACACAAAACTCTTCCCAACAACAACAACAAAAAATTGATAACCCCCAAAACTATCATTGTTTCTCCACTGATATAATAATCTATTTTAAAGGCAGTCTGCAATCTTTCCGTGGGCCAATGTCAGATTTTTCTTGGTCTTCTGGCTACATGAGGGGCCCTGAATACAGCGTCGTACTAACAACAGCAAACGTGCACAGTTTTCCAGGTCTGTCCAGCATCTCTCTCCCCACTTCTTCAAGACGAAGGTCGCAGCCATGACTGGAAAAGAAAAAGGATGAGAAGAAAAAAGAAAGGGAAAAAAAATCTATTAAAGCTAACTTTTTGGGAGATTTATTTTTTCAAGTTAAATTATATTAAAATTATATTCTACGGTCTGAAGACTGAAGTACAAATATTCTAAATATTAAATCCTGAAGGAATCTTCTAAACATTACAGTTCTTAGAATGATCTTTTAGTCAGCAGTCCTGAAAGCAGGATCTGTATATGACACTGGAAACTGCAGCCTTGTAGCACGTACCAAAGGCTACCAGGTCACATTAGAGAAAGCCAGGAGTAAGTGTGCTAGCGTGGGAGAAGCCTTCAAGGATGAAGGCTAGATTTAAGAGGAGAAAAGGTTTGTCCTTCTTCTCTAATGTATTGATGGTTTCTATATATTACAGTTCTCCCAGGATGCTAGGCATAGCAGCAAGGGACAATTGCCTTTTGGTTTAAAAAAATTATGTATGCCTCATCTGAAATTAACAAAGTTAATTTTAAAACCTTAATATGCTATAAAATATGATGCTAAACCTTCCTAATAAGGTTTCTCTAGATAAGATTCTAAAAGCCAGTGGTCAAATCAAGTATGAGGTTAAAAATGCATAAAAATAAACCACCAAAGAAGATTAAGTAACTGAGAGAATCTTTCAGTTCTAGAGAAAGTAATAAAGTCTTCTTGACTTGTAAATGAACAATATAATCCACCACTCAGGATGTATCTCCAAGAGTTTACTATTTATTAATATAAAACTCATTCAACACGCATGTTAGTCCTAGAAATCTAGAGAAGATAAGAAAAAGATCTCCTGTGATATTTAAAACCTTTTTTCAATTATTATTTTCAATGTTAGCTTGCACTGTTGCAGGAAGAGAAGTTCATGTGTGATTCAATAATGTTGCACAATGTCAATGTCATGAGAGACCAAAAAAAGGCTGGGAGGACTTTTCTAGTTCAAAAGAGACTAGAATAGAGACTAGTCAAAAGAGACTAGTCAAAAGAGACTAGAATATGATGACAAAATGCAATCTCCCAATGGATCCTGGAATTTTAAAAATTATGAGACATTATTTGGAAAACTGGGAAATGTGAGTATTTACTATATATTAGATAACAGCATTGTATTAATATTAAATTTCTGAACAGTGGCAACTGTATTGTGAGTATATAGGAAAAGGGTCCTTATTCTTGAAGATACTTGGTAAGATATTTGGTTTATGTTTGACAAGTAACTGTCAAATGCTTACAAGCTCAATGTTTCAAAGCAACTGGCAAATGTCATAGAGGAGAAAAAATATATATGGAGAGAAAGCAAGAGTGAGAGTGAGAAAATCTGGCAAAATGTTAATAACTGGTGAATAACCTAATAAATATAGGTGAAGGGTGTATGAGTGTTTACCTAAGTTTTACAAACCTTGTTTGAAATTTTTCTAACTAAAAGTTGAGAAGACAATCAAGTTATCAATCAACAGAAATGCTACATGGTAGCATTTCAAGTGATAAATGATGCTATTTAAATGCAGTAAGGAGCATGATACAGTATTTACAATATTATAAACAAAGGTAAAGGTGAGGACTTACTGAGTTAGATATGGGATTTACATGGCTAATGACAGCTTTAGACAATCACTAAAACAAGTTAACTGATACACATTAAAAATAAAAATGAGATTCAAATGTAGGCAGAAAGGATACTTGAACTTAAAAGGTTAAAAAAATGCTGTATATTAACATTTTAAAACTTAATACAGTTAGGTGCATGTTAGTTGAATTAATAATCACAGAGAACCTTTAATTATAAGTAAGCTCTATTGATTGTGATTCAGCTTGTCACTTGTGAAAATTCGTGCCAAATTTGAGATAAAGACATACCTGAAATTTTTAGGGGTTACTAAATCATGCTAATAGCATGGATAATATGTAATGGTGATGGGAGGGGTTGTTTAAATGTGAGGACAATCAAATGTATCCAAACATTTTAGATGCCTCCACCTCATTGTACTAACACGTTAATTAGAAATAGCCACTTTCAATTAAAGCAGGCTGCCTAAGGGTCTCCTCAGGACAAATGTGTTATTTTGCTATACTGTATGATCCCTTGGAGCAGGAAATGGCAACCCACTCCAGTATTCTTGCCTGGAGAATTTCATGGACAGAGGAGCCTGGAGGGCTACAGTCCATGGGATTGCAAATAGTTGGACACAACTGAGTGACTAACACACATGATCCCTAGAAGTAATAAAACTGCCATTTATTTTTAAATTAACTTTACTAGTGCTCATTATTTCAGACTAGCCTGACTCTAAGCAGGCTGTGTAATATTTTACATTCTGGATTTGTGAAATGTATCACTCTTATCTAGAAAATGATTTTTCATTTCTCTCATAATCTTTATTAACTTTGAAGACCATTCTCAAGAAATAAAACACAAAAAGGAATATAAAATACATAAACATTTCTGGGGGGATTTTTTGGCAAAATGTCAAACAGCAATTTTGAAACTTTCAATTGCTATTTAAAGAACTAAAATTTCCTAGAATTATAGAATATTGGTGGTGGTGATTATTAATCTATATATTAAAGCCAAATTAACAGAAAATCCTTGTATTAACCCATAGCATAATCATATTTTCATTAAACAAAAGAACAAAAGAATTCCAGTAAAATGGTTAGTATCATGCAATACATTTGATTTTTGCACAAAAGACACAAGACATATTATTCTTCACTCACCACATGCTACCTAAGCACAGACTGATGGGTTACTCAGAAGATACCACTGCGAGGTGAAGTGTACTACAAAGCCAGGAAGAAAAAAAGCTTATTGGGTTAGTTTTAAGACTTAACACAGAGATTATATGTGTTTATGAACTTCAAAGGATTAAACTGAATGTACTTAAATTTCTCACATGCCCCCAAACCAAGGAATCTATAATCGCTCCCTCCCATCCTAAGTAACTGTAACACTACACAGCAGAGACTTTACTCGGAACTTAATTTAAACACAATTATAGATACATCTTATACTTAAGCACATATTTATATGCTAGATACAACTAAGTCATGATTATTTGGTTTATAAAAGGATTTGTTTCATAATTCCATTCAAGCATACATTACAATTTGATTTACATAATTTCATTTTACCACCAAAAATTTGGGGGGAAATGTTGATGAACATGAATACAGTGCATCCATACATTGAATTTCCCTCCTAAAATATGTTAATTTTATCAATGAACAACTCTCTTGTAATTCAACACTATATTAGGAAATGGTTTCAGGAATGATGACCCAAACCAAAGTTTGCCTTCAAAGGGACCCAATCTCTGCAAATACGGTTTTACTGTAGCAGCCTTCTGCAATAAATTCAATGTCCTATTTAACATGGTCATAATCCAAGATTATTAACTGACCTCCTGGTTTGCTTTAAAACAGTATCAGCAAAGAAAGGAATTGTTTATAAGATCTGAGCCTACTCTTAGTGTGACCAACCTTGGAACCATCACTTTATTTATCATTTATATTTAATGTGCAGTTAGTAAGAAGCAACAAAATCAAAAGACAAACTAGAAAATAATATTTGCAACACACACAAAACAATAAGGCTAACATCCTATTGGAAAACTTGCGGGAGTATGCAAAATATATATACATATGTATGTTCCCTGTGTCTATGAATGTTAGGTATTGAAAAACTAAAATAACCTAGGTGTCTATGGATAGGAAATTGATGAACTCAACTGGAGGACATCCATATATCAACCAATCAAAAGAAGAAAGTAAATCAGTTTGTAATGACGTGGAATATAAAAATAAGCGAAAAAAGCAAGCTATTGCACACTCTCATTTTTATAAAGTAAAACACCTAAATGATAGAGGAATAAATATAATTATGTAATTATAAAGCTGGGGTTGTTCACAACACCAATAGCAAACATGATCTTGGCAGGGTGGAAAGAGCTGGGAGCTGAAAATCATCGAGGTCTCCCTTTCTAAGCAATGTTTCTTTGCAATGATCACATAATACTATGTAATCTGAACAAAATTAAGAGGCAAAACCACTTTTGAGATAATAAATACATGGTCTACAGGTGCAGTATTTTTCACTATGCATCGGTTTTGTGTGCATCTGTTTCTTGAATCTACCTTGCATGCCGCTAGAGGCCATGCAAAGGAAAACCTAACTGTCCACTGGAATGGAGAACGTTTATACCTATTGATGCTGAAAAGTTCTGATGGTTTTATTAATTCAGAGGAGGTTTTTTTAAAAGAATTCCAACCAAAGGGAGAGAAGTGAGAAACACGAAGTACAAGACCATGCCTAGAGTAAGGACTGATCAAGGATTTGACACAACACGAAGGGTCAGCGTGAAAGCAAAGCAATAACAAAGTCACCAGAAGGTCGGTCTTTAAAAACAACCAGACTAGATGGGAAATGCAAACAAGCCAAATCTTATTCATTAGAATAGAAAAATTTTCTTTTAATAGAGTCAAAAAAAACAGCCATTTAGTTTAAACGTGTCATTAAGTTTGCTAGCACTCTAAATAAGAATCACTTTTCAAATAACAAAAGAACTTCTCAATCTCAAGACATCATTTAGCACCTCATTAAAATAAACTTCCTTACTGTAATTATCCTAAATAAATAAGACTTTCTTTAAAAAAAAAAAATCTGATGGTGTAAGGGCAGTCTTACTCAATTAGACAATGAGATAAGCTAAATATTTTTGTATTCACTATTGTTCCCATCCTAAAACTCAAACTACTCTGGCCATTTAAATTACCTAAACCATCACAAAATCAAGTATCAGGCACAAGATGCTAAAAACTGAGAGGAGTAAAAAGGCTGCCTTAGGGAACACAAAGCTGTGTGCATCTGGCATGTGTCTTTAAACTTCTGACTCCTGCATATAAGGCCATTTTTTCTCACTTGAAAGAACTTCAAAATTCACAACTAACTTAATACTTCAGAGGAAAAGAAACCTTGAGATAGAATAATCCAACATATTCATTTTGCCAAGGAAGGCCAGAAATATGAAAAGCACTTGTTTGCTCAAAGTCATCCAGGGCTGAGCTGTTGAGTGCTAGTTCTCCCCACAACAACGCTGCACGTGGCTGACACCCGAAGGTGCAGAGGCTGGAGGTGGGACACGGCTGGAGCAGGTATCCTTCCCATAAAGTGACCTGACTGTCGCACTGAGTGAGGTCTCTCATGGTTTCCCTTGAACAAGTCTCATTTTCTAGGAAAGACTAGTCCTACACATTGCTTCACGGCGGCTAAGGAACCAGCCCCACCAGGGCCACCATCATCACAAGACTCCAGCTGGGGCAGTGAACATACTTTGGTTCTTCAACAATCCTAGCAAGATAATATTAGTTTCGTGAAGAAACAAAGACTCTGTGAAGAAACAAGTCTCAGAGATTCTGAGACTTGTCAAATGAACGATTAGAATTCCTCCTCTCCACACTGTGACCCTTAAGTAAAACAGACTTTAATTATGCTCAGTAATTTAATCTTACTTAACAGATAATAGTTTCTCATCTACAGAGTACGTTCTTGAAATTAGGTTAAACTCTGAAACCACTTATTAAATAATAACTGTTGAATTCTGTAGTGGGGTTTCTCAAAGAGTATAAAACTCACTGAGGGGAAGGGACATATGTATGGTACAGAGGTGATAAAACTGAAAAATACCTTGTGACAGTCATGGACAGTTTTTGATCCATGCCAGAGAGCAAACTTATAATCATGAGGATTATAAAGCAAAGTTTTTAGACAGTTTCCCTCCTCTAGTATCTGTTAAATGATGCCAGTGCTGATGTGGCCCACACTGTCCGTACAAGGTGCAACGCACCATCTCTCAAGCGCCCCAGTTACTAACAGAGGGGGGAGCTCTGCAATGTGGCGGGGTCTGCTTGGCTTACTTATACCAGCTGTGCAGTCCCCAAATTTAAAATAACAAAGCAGTCAGCACTGCTGATTTTAACAGAGAGGAAACGAGCTGTGGTTACAACAAACTGCATAAATAGCCCATCTGGAACATAAATTTAAATTAAAGCTAAGGTGACTAAGTAACTTTAAAATGATTATTTTAAAAACTCCTAAAAAGCTTTGCTTTCTATACATTTAGATGTCTTTCTACTGGATACTTCCATAGAAAAAGAGAAGTCACCATTCTTAGCAGTGCTTCGCTCTTATCAAGTACAGCTCATCAGTGTATGAAGTAAGTTGTGATTTCTTTAAGAGGTTTGTTCAAAAACAATGATTCCCATCACTCATTTATGAATGACAGTGACTTTAAAGCCAATGTGACTTAGGCTTCCACTTTTTCCATATAATCTTAATTTTTCATCAAATAAGGAAACAATCATGAATGACTCTATCAAGTACCAAAATCTCTTTATATTGACAAAAGTTTAATCAAATTGATGTATACGTAATCTCTGGGATCTCCCTCACTTCATGCTCACTATAACATTTCAAATTTCCTAAGCATCTGCTTTTATAACTTGAATTATATTACATAACCATGTCTTTTATTCATGTATGAATGAACGGATGCTTTTCCCTCTGCCTAAAATGAAAGATTCCACAAAGTCAACAACCATACCTTCCATGTCTTCAATTTTCCTATATTCACCGTAACAAGCATCAATAGAAGAGTCAATTGAACTCATTTATTAAGCAAAAGATAATGATGGATGAGACTGCTTAAAACAGTAGTGGAAGTCTGGGGCTTTCTTTCTGAGCAGGTCAGCCTCTGGGATAAGTAATTAGGAAGGATCAGTCACCAGTTCATCCCTATCTAGAATGAGTACCACTTTATTCATGAATAAACAATGTAAAGTTTTGCAAAGATTGTTTTTCAGTTAAACTTAAGAAAGAAACTTTTCCATCTGTCTTCAAAGGTTTTTTGTTTGTTTTTTTTTAATTATTTATTTTAATTGGAGGCTAATTACTTTACAATACTGTAGTGGTTTTTACCACACATTGACATGACTCAGCCATGGGTGTTCATTTTACATGGTTCACTATTTACATGTAATCTATTCGAACAGTTTCTTTCAAGGCAAAACAATCTGCGGCTGCATGTGGGGGACTGGTGGGGGGGTGGTGGTACAGGGTGAGGGCAAATGTCCTACCACATTTGCCAAAGCAGTGACTTAGGACGAGTCTATACTATATTCCAAATCCTGACAAACTGCAGCCTAACAGTAAGAGGAGAGGCTGGCCATACCTCATCATCAAGAGCCTCATCATCAAGTAGCAGCTACAGGAGAATGAACGAAGATTTAAAAACAAAAGAAAACTTTCTATTTACTTCATTTTAAAATATTTTTACCATAATGACAGAATCATGTCAACAGGCTCAAACTGCATTTGAGATTTTGTTTTCATAAAGACAGCTGTTTTACTTGGTGAAGAGGAAAACCACTCTAAGTGAACTACAGATGACAGAATTGGATGTTTGCTAGAATTTAAAACAACATTCTCTCTAGTGATGAAGGGCATACATTATAGTTACCTACTTCTTTATCAAAAATATCTAGATTCAGAACTAACTATAGAGATATGACAATATTTTTCAGACCACTAGATACCAGGGATGAATGTTTTACAAAATAAAACAAAAACCACAATTAAAGGCTAGCCAGAATAACTGCAACTGTCCCAGAAAATATATAATAGATAAGTAACACAATATACAATGGAGTTGGGCCTAAAGTCAGGGATGCTGGATGACTTTAAAGGATGCCAAGAAGATGTCAGAGTATCCATTGGGTCAAAGGAAAGGAGCATCACAGGGGGCTGATAAGTGCCAGGGGGGGTTAGCCTATAGGATAAAAGCCTTCTATCCAGGCCATCTCAGGGTTTTTGGTTGAGTTCCACAGGTTAGAACCAGAACAGACTTGTGACCCCAACAGAAAGGGCAATTTGGGTTCATGATAAGCCAGAATTTGTTTAAGAAACACACACAGTCTGTAGAGATAAGATGGTATTCTTTGAGATGCAATTACTTATTGACTTAGTCCTTCTTACTGGAGACACTCAGATGTGAGCTAACCATCACTATAAGAGCAGATCTTTGTTTCCTTTAAATAGGTGAGTAAAAGAAGAGCAGTACTGTCATCACAAAATAGGTACAGAAATTGCAGGGGAAGATGTGGAAGTCCTGCAGGCTACTAGCAAGACAAGAAAAGACAGAAGAAAGAGAAAGTTAGGGGTCAGACAGGAAACATCACAAGTTCATTCTGCTTAGAATGGATCTTCTTATTCCGGTATTGGTGCAGGGCAAAAAGAAGTTAGACAAGGGGGATTTTGTATAATTTATGAAGTGTGTATTTGTTTCATTTCAATCACAGCTGACTCCACACAAAAATTTCCCAGTAATTCAGTTATCTATCAATACTTTCCCTTGAAGGGTATAGGCCAAAAGCTCAAAAATGCTTAAATTCTTTCACTCAGAATTATTGTATTTGGAAATCAATTGAAATAGATTTAGGAACTGTAATCTACCAAACACCTACATCATGATATAATTTGGTTTAAAAAATTATTACTCAACATACCAGAACAAATGTCTTTTCCATCCTTCCCAGAAAGAGCCCAAGTTCCAGAAATCTCTTACAGCTCATGTAAGTGTCAACCTCATATACATTATTAAATAAGACTGTTCTTTCCTTGAGGGCATCCATTCAGATTTGCCCTCAGTTTAATATTCATAATGTAGTTTCATATTTCAGGCTATGCTACAATAAAGATGAAAACTTTTAAACTTCTCTTACCAACTCAGTCTTTGTAAATGAGACAGAATATAAACAGACAAGATAAAGTCATCTTCTATATGTAGCCTATACTTAAAGCTTACCATGAGTCGAGCATCTTCTCTTTCCAAAATTTTCTGAGTCTGATCATCAGGGAACTTCAGTACAGTGGTTATAACCTTTGCCATGGTCTACAAGAAAGATAAGAGACGGTTACTAGACAGAAGAGTGGATGACTCTCACCCCATTCTGACATGTTCTGCCAGTGGAATTCTTTAGTGCTCTCAATGGAAGCCACGACCAAAGAAGTATGATGTGAAGGTATCGGTCAAGGAAATAACAGTCAATTCCAGAATTTCAATTTGAAAGGACCCCTCACAATGCCTGGGTTGATATTATTTTAAGAAGATGTATTTACAATAGCATGAAGCTATATAAAGTTCTAGTGTTCTTGGCCCTTTGTAGTATTAAAATGAAACTTTATTACTCATTCATTTTATAAGGCTTTTTATTTGTAGAAATCTATCTAGTAAGTGATGTATTGCCAAAACATATGCTCTAAATAATCAGAATTAGATACTCCCAAGTTCAGCTTGAACTAAATCACATCATATATCTCATAAACATGGGCTACTGCATGAACATGAACATGCTTATAGGTATTTTTTTAAGACATGCAGCACATCAGCCTAATAGAAATACAAATTACATTTTAAATAAACACAAGATGTTTTATTTGGTAGAAAACAGGATGAGTCAAAACATTACACATGGTGGCTTGCAAAACAAGATCATAAACTGTGCAGATCTAAATAAATATACCGTAAGCCAGACTGTCACCCATAAGCTCGTGGAAAATTCTCCTCAAAGGCTGAAATTCCCTATTTTGTATCAAGATGAGATGGTTTGAGGGAGACAGAGAGGAAAGAAGATACCACTTATGAAATAAGTAGGATAACAAGTTCAGCGCTCACATACAAATTCAGGTACTAGTGCTCTGCTGCGGCTGAGGAGCAGTACTCCTTACTACAGGGCTACAGAGGATGGGAGGCTCACCCAGGGAATTGACTCTTAACATTCTGTGTTCACAGGTGCATGACCGTGCATGTGTTCTGGGCAGACTGCGGGGAGGGAGGGAAGTGTGACCGCAGAAGGTCACGGAGCAGAAGATGACATAAAACAGTTAACCAAAATTTTAGGAACACAAAGCATTAGGGGAAAAGCATCATTATTTCCAGAAGAATGGAGCTGTTAGAAAAGAACTAACATTTTTAAAATTCCTACTATGTGTTAAGCCTAGGCAAGGCACTTCATGTATTTCTAATACTCATTTCAACTAACAGATCAACTACTACTATTCTTCAACGCCAAACCCCAAACCATAAAGAGCAAGATTTTAGTGTCTGACTCTGCTTCTTTTATCTTTGCCTCTGCCAGCTTGATGATCAAAAAAATACCTTTAACACAACTTAGTTCCTGGAGAATACCAAAGGCATTTTACAAAAGTCCTCATCCTTTAAATTGTACTGCCCAGATGGAATAGAATCTTCTGTGCTAAACTGAAGTCTAGAAACCAAGCATATATGTGGCATGAAATGGCAAGAGAAATAAGTAGTAGTAACTGTTTCAATATTCTTTTTATTAACACTCTGTGAACTTAGCTTATCAAGCTCAAAAAACCCCAAAGTCCATTTATACTCATTATGAAACCATATATATTATACACTTATGCACAAGCATGTCTATCAAAAAAAAAAAAAAAAAAGAACTGTGGCTAGTTGCCTCATCACACTTCTAAAAATATTAAATGGGAAACCCACCTCTAAACTCATCAGCGATGCTGAATTTGCAGCTGGTTACCCAGTAAAGACTTACAGCTCTCCCCTGGCTTTAACGGAAAGCCCAGGTTCTCTGCCATACCATGGGAAAGAAATCAGCCTGTCTACTCTACATACAATATCCTCAGGCCCTGGGAAGTAAGGAAAAGTGCAAATGAGCCACCTGGTTTAGAAGTGGCTTCTCCTACCAGGTTTTCCTTAGGGAGAGAATTCAATAAAGGACAGAATGAGAAACACTTTCTATTGAAAAGGAGAACAGGCTGAATTTAAGTACCAAAAATAGCATGAAGGATCAAAATCCAAGGGAAAAAAGTGCCAGGACAGAAGAAAGAGAGGAGTTTACTTAACTTTACACTGTAAGAATGTGTATCACACATGTGGTCTTTAAAAAATCATCTGCCTCATCAAGGAAGGAACACTGTGTGCAAAAGCAGATGAAGAAAGACAGGTGGGATAACATACAGATCCTACTGGGCAAGAAACAACGGCAGATGATAATCAAATCACAAAGGCCATTAATGTATTCTGGCTCATTCTAAAACCACAGCCTGGTCTCCATTTCAAATTCTTTGTTAATATATAGGAACTGGGCAAATCAACAAAAGGAATGTCTAAAAATAGACATCGTGTCTACCCTTGAGTGTGTCAACCCTTGCTTGAAAATCTTCAGGGCCACCCTCCAATAACCTACAGGTGGAATTCTGAAATGCTCCAGACTGTCTACACCCTGCAGCCCTAAGCAGTCACGTCCACATCACAGAGGCAGTGCTTTAGTTGCAGCAGACTCCTTGTCATTCCAAAGCCCACACTCAGTTTCCTGTCTAGGACTTTCTGTCTGGGCCTTCCTCCTGTCTGAGCTCATCTATCAAAATTTATGCCGCCTTGTAAAGGCCTGTATACACACCTCCTTCCCCATGATTCCCCTGACCTTCCCAAAAGTAAATATGGGGATGCTGCTTTTCAGAGCCTGTATCACACTATGATTTGCTACACTCTGTATCACACTGTGCCTAGTGAGAACAGCTCCACCTTCCCACCATATGGTTCAGTTTGGTCAGTTCAGTCGCTCAGTCGCATCTGACTCTTTGCGACCGCATGAACCACAGTGCACCAGGCCTCCCTGTCCATCACCAACTCCCGGAGTCCACCCAAACCCATGTCCATCAAGTCGATGATGCCATCCAACCATCTCATCCTCTGCTGTCCCCTTCTCCTCCTGCCCTCAATCTTTCCCAGCATCAGGGTCTTTTCCAACACTATATGGTAAACAGCTTAAAATTAGGGATGGTATCCATTTTCATCTCCAGATCCATCATGGCGATAAACATCGGGCCACATACAGTAAGTGTTCAATAAATATGCAATAAATTAAACTAAGTATTGACTACCAATTTTCAATATTGACTTATAAAATGTCATGGCAGAATGAAAGCCTACTCATTCTTAGTAACCAGAAAAGCACACTGAAAGCTGAAGATGCAGCTCACACAGAGCCTCCTCGGCCCAGATCCCTAGCTGCCTGGGCCTCAAAAACATCGCTTAGAGCTGTCTCCCAGGATAACCGCAGAGCTCCGAAAGCATAGGCTGAGACCTGGCTGAACTGGCCCCACCCCAGAAGGTAACTCCTGCTGGGCTGGGCCTTTCTTTAGGAATCAGACTCTGAAAGGATCTCACCCCATACATGCTTGCAACTTCCAGGAGACACAGGCTGAGGCAGTCACACTCTTATTTCATAGATTGAGAAAAGGCTAAATAATTAATTCAGCAACAACTCTGGGATCATAGCTTTAGACTCACAAATACACCAAAGGAGCTAAACTTCTGAGAGGCTATTTTTCTTAAAGAAATGCTTTTCCCCGTTCCCTGCAATAACAAGGTAACTTTATCTAAGTCACCTCAAATACAGGCTGCTATCCAACAAGGGCATAATAACAGAAAGTTACATTTCATTAGCTTTGTTTTTTAAAGATAAGGAGAAAATTCAGTTTTAGCTATCCTTTGAATTAAAAAAAAAAGTTCTTAAGAAAAAAAGGCACTGAATTACTGTGAATTAATACATCCATCCTATGATACACATTCAGGATCACACTGGATATTTCTTTAACTTGAACTATCTCATACACTGAAATTACATTTCTGTTGTATCAAGGATTCAAACGATCTCTAGCCCTGTAATTCCTGATGCTTAGCAGAATCTATAGCCTATGAATTCTTAATATTCTTTTGAGAGATTTTTTATGCCCTTATTTTTAGGTCTTATTTGCAAAAACAACCCTTGAACTGTCTTCATTCCTGAATTTAGGGCTTAGTAACTCCCACAAACCCATACATTAAAACAGTTTCTTAGAAAACTCATTATCCCATTCTCAGCTAACATATAAGGACAATGTAAAAATTCATGAAGGTAAAAAAGTTGATACAATATCAAAAACAGAAATTGCTTCAAATGAAAAATTTTGTTTTAAGAAAGGTTCATGAATTTCCCTAAGTATATTTAATTCAATTAAAGATGTATTTACAAAATGTCCACTATAAGGCTTTTAAAAACACTGCAGGGATACAAGTAACAATAAGACTAGACTCCACACTATAAGGGACCTTATAGCAAATTTAACATTCTAGAAAACAAATTAACCAAGCATTATTACTTATGCAGTGTGGTCATTTTTAAATGATCAATATTCTATATGTACAAGAATAACTCTTACACTGACCAAAGTACAATATTTCTAAATACTCCTACATACCTACATAGTCATTCTTAATTAGGACCATTTCCAATACTATCCACACTACCCTTAAGTCTCCATGAAAATGAAATTTCATCTCCTAATCTTAAGATCTGAAGTCAAAAATATCCACATGCTTCACAAAGTATTAAGTCAATGAAATTTTTATCTTTATTATTTAGCATCAATAATCAGTATTTTAAAATTAATATCTTATAAATGTAACAAAGATAAGGGAGATTTGCCAACTCACTTTTGCAAACTGAGAGCAATAACACAATTACCTATTGCCTACTATCAGCACATATGGTCTGCGAGCAGTGAACACACAACATCAATATGTGTATTAAAAATGGGATACATTTCCTTCTAAATTAAACCTATGACAAATCACCAGACACGATTTATACCTTAGTCTCACGACCCATCATATACTCAAAAAGCACTTTGCGCAAATACTCAAACTCGGTAGGTTCTCCAAAGAGTGAGACATCAGTTTGGTACAAATTGCCACCTGTCAAACAAACAAACAGATTAAACTGTAAAGAGAAAACCAGACAAGCTACTTAGCACTTAGAAAAAGATAAATTAAAAAACAAAGGAACAAAGAGAGAGGCATTACTCTTGTATCAACTGTATAGTATTAGATTGCAATATGATATGTATATACATTATATACGATAATGTATATAGCATTCCAATTGGTATTTTTCCTTTAGAAGAGAAAACAAGTATTATTACAGCAGTTTTATTTCTCACATCTTTCTCCTCATCCAAGATTTGCCCTTCTTCTGCTTCATCTTTCTGGCATGACAATTTAAGAAGACAAGGTCTAGGGAATACAAAGATTCCTTAAAACCAGTATTTCTCTCCTAAATACCATGTGGTTGGCTTCAGATAGTCTATGGTGACTAAAATGAACAATTATTTTTACTTTGTTAAGGAATTCAGTAGCTCAGAATAGTATTTTAGTTTTTCTAGTATTCCAAACCTAAAAACACTGAAGTTTAAATCAGTTTTCTAAACTGTTTTGAAACATAAGGTGGATGAAATAACTTAAGTGCATTAAGTAGTAACGCCATTTTAGTGGTTTTCAAACACTTTGATTCAACATCTTAAAGACTGTCACAAAATATATAGTTCGTCTATTAGATCAAGCTCTTCAATTTGAAAATAAAGAATAAATACAGTTCAAGTATATGAAATCACAGTATGAAAAACTTTAATCTGAATAAATTCACAGTTCTGTATTAAGTCAAGTCTAAACTCGCATTCACTCCCAGTACAACAGCGCACTAGGTAATCTGAAAAGCCTTCTGCACCAAGAACTATCCAAAAGCACCGCAAAGAGATCAGTGTGCAAATTCAACCAGACTGCCAGGACTGTTGACAGGAATAAGTGAGCTGACAGACAAACTGTTTTATAACAGTGCCTAACACTTAGTACTGTATGTGTGTCAGTTATTAAAAAACTGTACATGTGTGTTCATTTTACAATTTAAAACTGAAAAAAAAGAAAGATTAAGTATGAAATTCTTAAGTTGAAACTAAAGAAAAAAAGAATCAATACTATATTCTTTATGTACTGCTGGGCACAAATTCAGCAGTTCTATGCTAAGAATCACATATGTTGACTTAGCTATGGAAAACAGTCTTTGAAGCAAGAGTCTTCTCTGCAATGAGCCATAGGAAACATCCAAGTTGGTTTTCTCTTCTTTTTGAAGTGTGTTTTGGAAAGAATCTAAAGCAAGCCCTTGTTTAATTAAAAACTGTATAATATCTTACGCTATTTCATAACAATAAGTAAGAGCTTTCAAAAACACTAAAGAATGTGAAATGGCTTAGATTCATGCCTGAGTGCCTTACATGAAAAAGCAGAAAGCTTTACAAAACATTTAGCAAAATAAAACTATTCTTAATACAGCGAGGCTGTGCAACTGAGAATGGGAAATTGTTACAAGATTATTCAGTCATGACTATCTCAAGGGAACAACTACATAAAGACTCAAGCTCATCTTCAGAATCCTTTGTAAGCAGCATACATAATTTAAGTCAAGACAATAATACTTCCAAATCATCCTTTGCCAGTTTGAAATAAGTTATTTTTATGAAATTCTTTTCTCCTTAAATCCTGGTTTAAATACAGCAATTAGTATTACTGTAATTAGTAAAAACAAAACAAAACCAGAAGCATTTAAAATATGTAACTCTGTGTTTATATGGGTACATGTAGTGGATTATATAAATGCTTGCATATACATAGAAGAGTCTGGAAAAATATACACAAATCGTAAACTAGGTCCATCTGGAAAGTGGAGAACAAAGTGGGAACCTGCAGTTTCACTTATATATGGCAACACTGATTTTTTTCCAAACAACAAATACACATTAATTTTGCTTTAGATTACTATTATTCTTTCCATAAAACTAGCTGTTATTGATGAATTTGCATATATTCCTTCTAAAGAATGAGATTAGCAAAGACAAAAATAAAAATCATCCAGAAGTCCCCCAACACAAGATATCCAAGGATAACATGATGAGAGATCATTCCTACCTTTGTAAGGTGTCCCTACAGTTGTTGCATATACATTCTTCTCATATTTCTTCAAACGATCTTCTAAATTGTGAATCTAAAAATAACAAATATTTCAATCACAAGATTCATACGGAAATAATGTTTAAAAAAAAAGATTGCTATAGCCACTAGATTTTTTTAATGTGGAATACAGAATATAGACAAAACAAAATTAATACATATGGTTTCTTAGATACGACACCAAATGCAGAGACAACAAAAGGAAAAACATAAAATTTCTGTGCCTTAAAGTACATTATCAAGAAATTGAAGACAACCCACAGAATGGGAGAAAATATTTGCAAACCATTTATCTATTAAGGTACTCATATCTAGAATATATAAAGAACATTTACAAATTCAGCAACAACAAAAAACAAATAACCCAAGTTAAAAATGAACAAAAGGCACTGCCCTAAAGAAGATACACAAACGATAAGATGCTTAACATCATCAGTCATTAGGGAAGTAAAAATGACAACCATAATGAGATAGCACTTCATACTACCTAGGATAGCTATAACAAAACACCTGCTGGGGAGGATGTGAAGAAATTGAAATTCTTATACTTTACTGATCAGAATGTAAAATAGTATCCACAATGTAAAACCATTTGAAGGCTCTTCAAAGAGCTAAACAAGTAACTTCTGTATGATCTAGCAATTCCACTACTGAGTACATAACTCAAAAGAAGGAAAGAGGTGTTCAAACTCAAACTTGTAAACGATGCTCCTAGCAGCACTATGCACAGTCAGCAAAAGGGAGAACAAGCCAGTGTATTAAGAAGCAGAGACGTCACTTTGCCAACAAAAGTCCACAGAGTCAAACCTATGGTTTTTCCAGTTGTCATGCACGGGTGTGAGAGCTGACCACAAAGAAGGCTGAGCACCAAAGAACTGATGCTTTTGAATTGTGGTACTGGAAAAGACTCCTGAGAGTCCCTTGGACTGCAAGGAGATAAAACCAGTCAATCCTAAAGGAAATCAACCCTGACTGTTCACTGGAAGGACTGATGCTGAAGCTGAAGCTTCAATACTTTGGCCACCTGATGTGAAGAGCCAGCTCACTGGAAAAGACCCTGATGCTGGAAAAGACTGAATGCAAAAGGAGAAGGCGGTGGCAGAGGATGAGATGGTTAGATAAGCATCACTGACTCAATGGACATGAATTTGAGCAAAGTCCAGAAGATAGAGAGGACAGGGAAGCCTGGCATGCTGCAGTCCATGGAGTAAAAGAGTCAGACACGACTTAGTGACTGAATAGCGACAAGAAACAATCCAAACATATATCAACTGATGAACAAACTGTAGTATCACCCATACAATGAAATATTACTTCATCAGAAAAAGGAGTGAAGTACTAATGAATATTACAACACAGATGAACCCTAAAAACATTATGCTGAGTGAAAGAGGCTAGGTTAGAAAGGTCATGTACTACATGATTCTATTTATATAAAATACTCAGAATAGGTATTTTGAGTAGTTGAGCATGCCCTGGAGGAGGGCATGGCAGCCCACTCCAGTATTCTTGCTTGGGGAATCCCCATGGACAGAGGAATCTGGCAGGCTACAGTTCATGGGCTTGCAAAGAGTCAGACACAACTGAACTACTAAGCACATTTATATAAAATACTCAGAATAGGTAAATCCACAGACATAAAAAGCAGATTAGTGGTTGTGAGATACTGAGGAGGAGGTAATGGGGAATGATGCTTAATGGATACAGGGTTTTTTCTTTTGAGGGTCATGAAATGTTCTGGAACTAGATAATCACGATGGTTTCAGAATACTGTGAATGAACTAAATGTCAATTAACTGTGTACTTTAAAATGATTAAAATGGCCAATTTTATGTGTTTACTACTATAAAAATAATCAGTACAAAAATTGTTATGCTAGGACAGTTTGAAGACTTGAGTGTGCTAAGAGAAGAGAATTTTAAAGCAGTAAACTTGAGATGGATGAGAAAAGCAAAAACACTAGGAAAAAAAAAAATAAGGTAACACTGGGACTTAGTATCTATCTTTGGGAATTTTTTAAAAAATACTATGAAAAGTTTCAAACATACTCAAATACAGAAAGTATACTACAGTTAATGCCCATCAACCTAGTTTCAACAATTATCAACATTTATATGTACATATGAGTTGTAAAAAACTGGAAAACTTCTGAAGACTTAGTTTTCAAACTCAAACAATTGACTGAGGTCACTCTTCCTCCAGAGTTTGGAAAAAGACTAAGTATCATGCACCACAGGTATACATATACTGGTGTTTGCATGCTTATGCATCCTTCTAGGTGTACACACATGATCCTATTTAAATTTAATCACTGGATAACATATGGACAAATAATACTAAACCAAGACATTATAACCACTAGGAAAAAGCAGTAAACACTGATGTTAACCTATTTTCCCTCTGATAAAAGCTTCTTTTATAGAACTTAAGTCATTACAAATTAAATACAAATTGTTATCCAAAATGTTAAGCACTAGAATAACAGGATGCAAATGTTCTTGTTTAAATATATACGTGATCACAAATTTATAAAGATATCCTCCAGCACTTTCAGATTTAGAAATAAAATTTTCTGTGTGAGACAAGATTGGAAAACCAACTATTAAATGAGTATTAAATCAGTTCTTTTTTTAAAATTAGCTAATTGAGTTCCAAGAATATACTAACATAAATCAAGGAAGTCATTTCAAAACAAAAAGCACCAATTAGACCTGTACCTGTTCTCTGAATTCCTGCTCTTTCAACTTTGAGTCACTGATTAGAGTAGTCTTCTGTGCTAGTTGTGTCTGAAAGAACAAAAAGTCAGATATGAGACTGCTGGTTTCATCATTGCGTGGACACATTTCTACACTGCCTGGAAAATTTTTCCTTGTTAAAACAAGTCTCTTCATATTTTAACTTAAAATACAGAATGCAAAATAAAATAAAATACAGAATGCTCCTGAAAATGGATTACCTTCACTCAAATTCAATGAAAAACTAGTCTTACCTGTAGCTCCATAATTGTTACCTAAAAATGGAAAAGAAAAAAAAAGAAATAAGTCCATACACTAAAATCTACAAGAAACAATAAAAGGGAACAATATGAAATTACAAGGCAACAAAAATTCAGTGTTACAGTCTTAAGAGAGTGGTCAGACTTGAGATGAGACAACTTTAACTACTTGCTTTTAAACCTGGTCTATTCTGCTATATAAACTCTTACAATGTAAATATATGTGTGTGCGCTCAGTTGCTCAATTGTATCCCACTCTTGCCACCCCATGGACTGTAGACTCCTGTACACGGAATTTTCCAGGCAAGAATACTGAGGGGGGTTTCCATTTCCTCCTCCAGAGGTAAATATACATAAACACAGGTAAACACAAAGAAAAATGACTAGCAGCTCAGCTGTGAAACTCCTAAGAATCATGACCACTTGGGAAAATAAGGCACCCATCAGGAACGGTTTATCTATATACATCTGTGTTATCTTTTTTTTTTTTACAAGAATATATTTATCTATTATTTGTACAATTTTAAAAAACTAAACATATTAACATCTATTTATAACATATGGGTTCTTCAGGGAAAATTCTAAAGGACCATTTCTGTTAATCCACTGTGTGCAATAATCACAAATTATTTCTCACCCAACTCAACACTGATATACAGTTCAAGACATCTCAGAAGCACCAAAAGATGCTCAAGAAGGAAAAGAATAAAAATTCAAAAAGAATAAAATAGAAAAACATTTTTTAGAGCAGAAATAAAAGTTAACGATATTCTCTCCTTTCTTATGCTACAAATTAAAGGACTCAAAAGACCTCCTGGATATTAATTTCACAACGTTTCAATACACTATGGCATCCTGACACAGGTCTTAAGGCCACTTTATACAACATTAATACTTAATTTGATACTGAGGAGAAGAATACCTTAGAGAGTACAATACATGTATCCATCTCATAGGAAGCAACATTTAACAGTACCAAGTATATTCAAATAATGACCAACTGGAAAAAATTTAAAAAACAAGAAAAAATAAAATAAACTAGAAGCTACTGAAAAAAGAAAGGAAATTCGCTCATTGCTAAAAACTAGAACCTGTGCACCAAGTGGCCCGGCAGGGTAGAGCTGTTTTGCTGTTGTTTAGTCACTCAATCATTATGTCCAGCTCTTTTTTGACCCCATGGACTGTAGCCCGTCAGGCTCCTCTGTCCATGGTATTTCCCAGGCAAGAATACTGGAGTGGGTTGCCAGTTCCTTCTCCAGAGCCATTTATACAGTCCTTTTCTCTCCATTTTGGAAAACTGACCCATGCAACTGGTTATCTAGAAAATTACTATCTGGTCGCTGACTTCTGCGATGAATCCTCTATAACTCTGGAGGATAAAGCCAACAGTGTCCACCTCTCCCATGGCCCTCTTGACAGTGCTATGAAGACCACACTAGGTGAGGAAGGTCATCAGAAGGAGGACAGTATACTGCCCTGGCCTCTCGAATGAGGGCTCACAAGCCCTGAGGATATGCATTTGCTGGGGTGCACAGGTCAAGAAGCCACAGGGTAAACATGGTCCATCTTCCATAGCATCATTTTTACTTAAAGACTGGGATTATAAAAAAGCCTAGATATGCAGTGCCAGATCTCTTTGAATTGAGCCCAATTTTCCAAAGTAATCCCCTTGCATCTACAACTTGTCCCTTAACCAAGGAGAAAACATGGTTTTTCTCAAAGGTATATAACTAAAACCATTTTTATGTGACTACAAATAAGGATATATTATAGAGTAGAATATAAAATGTATATGAATTTTTAGCACAAAATATAAAAATCTAAAACTGAGATA
The DNA here is from genome assembly GCF_019320065.1 of Cervus canadensis. NCBI lineage: Eukaryota > Metazoa > Chordata > Mammalia > Artiodactyla > Cervidae > Cervus > Cervus canadensis. The sequence continues at coordinate 48,378,169 of NC_057407.1, forward strand.
CATTCTATGAACTGTTTTTGGCTCTGCCCCAGGGCTACAAGGTTAACTGTCCTCTGCTATCCTTTCCATGGGGAAGCCTGAGAAGCTTTGGTACCACAGAAACACCTAGGTTTTGAAGTCTGGCAGAGTGGATTTATATTCCCAATACAACATTTACTGTGTGAGCTCAGAGATTTTATTTAATCTCTTTGAAGTTTAGTTTCACACACTATAAAGAGAGGCGACAACTTCTCTCTTAGGTGTGCATGGCAACAGGCAAGTCAACAAAAACGACAATGTTTTCAAGGACTGAGTAAAAGCCAAGTCCAGGTCCCCTCACTTTATCATTGCTGGGAGTCTCCTCCTGCTCTAGCCTTTGCTGGTATTTCTTCTGCAGGTCCTCAAATTGAGTCTGCAAGTCCATTACTTTTGCAGTCATTTCTTCTTCACGAGCCTTTGGAATAAAAAAACATATGTATGTTAACAAACATCTCAAAAAGAATGCAGTAAAGAAGCAACATGATATTGAAAACTACCTCTGTGGGAGAAGCAAACATCTACATATTTTTTACAACATAAACCACTATTTTTATTGTCATTCATTTCTTTGCTCCGAAAACTTCCACTCATGCCTCACTTTTAACTCCAAGCCCTTTTTAAAGCTGCTCATTATTCCTAGGATCACTTTTCCCACCTTTAGTCCTCTTATCCCCACCCCATAAAGCTCGTCAAGCTGACCCTTAAACTAGGGTTCCCAGGTTTAGGCAACATTGAAGTGTGTGACAGCATTGTGACTGAACTATAACACAGAATCTATGTTTTAAGGCTTCCATACTAGGATTTAATGTCCAGAAAATATCTAATATAAACTAGCTTTATGCACACGACAGCTCAACTAGCTAGACACTTAACTGATCAAAAGAAGCATGGGTTTTTTCTCCCCTAGCTCCTTGGGATGGGCTGCACAAGTCAAGATGGTTCTCTGTCCTAGTTAGCAAACCTGCACATCCCCTACCCATCGGACTGAAAACCACACCAGTGGTTCTTTGGAGTAAAGCGTTTAACTATAATCTATTTCTGAAGAAAAAAAAAAAAACTGTCCAATATATCAGTAACTAATGTAAGGTATCCATTTGCCTTGACCTTGGCAGAAAACAGACAAGGCTGCAAAAGTAATATGCAACTTATTGGCTGAAAACTCCTTCTTACAAAATTTGGCAGACAAATCATTCTCTCTTCTGTTCTGACTGCCCTGCTAAAAGGCCTGCCCATCCTTACATTTTTTCATTTGTCTTGATAATTGCCATCATTTGTTGTACAAAGCAGTCCAGACCACTCCTTGCTCTTATAAATCTTGTAATAACGTTTGTGCTAAAAGAACATTTGGCATTGGAATATTGATCAGATTTGAGTAATGAAGATAGGACAAGTGTTTGCTGAGTAAGAAGCTCAATAGGAAAACAGCCACAAGCAGGTATCTGATTTAACAGAAGAAATGTCATCATTCTCAAAAACAGGTCCAGAGGCACAAAAGAAAGAAATGAACCATGAGACAACTCAAAAGTCTAAATAACTTGTCATAACTTATAATTTGTCATGAAAATTCAAACAAATAAAAAAAGATTGAAGCCCTTCTCACAACATAAGCGAAGCAGGGGTCTCTTGTAACTAGACTCAGACATCTGCCACGGAGGCACTCGAACGTAGCCTCCACCCTTCACACACTACTGACCAGAAACTACTGTAAATCTATAACTGCCCGCAGTTCTGGCTTATTTACTGTTTTATTCTACCATCACATATACTGTGTGGATGTCTTGTTGATGTGGTCCAGCTTTGTTTGAAAGATCACCTCTACAGCTATGAATTTGGTGAGGCTCAGATTCTGATATGGCAATTAGCAACGTCTAACATTTCCTTTGACAGCTGGGAGAAACCAATCTGGAGCAAGCCCACTAAGAATTAGAAAAGAATCCTTGATGTGTCATTTCTAATTGAAGAAATAGCTCTGTGGTTTCCTTTGTAGAAGCTTTCTATCTTCTTCAAGGGAGGAGGGGGAGCGATACCTCTTACTCTTAAGTAAAAACAGTAAGAAAAACTAAACTAAGTATTTATGCACATACATGGAAACTATGTTTTAAAGACTATTGTGTCAAAGCCAAATCACTAAACTGTGCTAAACGTCAAGAAGAAATCAGTCTGACGCAGCTGTAGGAGCTCCTCCCTCCCAGTGAGGCTGCTCTGAGGTCGGGAAGGCAGTCAGCTCCCTTACTTGTCAGACTCAGTTCCTTTCAGATGTCACCATCCTTTATTCCCAAACGAATGCTCCCTTGCCTACCAGGTGTCACCGCCTTCAAATTCACCAAGTGTCTAGTATGTGCCAAGCACTTGGCTAGGTCCTCAAGACTCGAGATGGATAGCAAGATCCCTGCCCACAAGATACTAAGAGTCTAGGGGAGAGGACAGACACATTAATACATTCCTACACACATATGTATGTATGATAAAAATGACATGTTGAAAGGAAGTAATAAATATAAATAAATACAGAGTATCAAAGGAAGACAGGTGCAATTCATTCTGTTTTAAAGGGTTGCAAAAAACCTAAGTGAAAACAATATGCTGCAGAAAAGCACATTCAAAAAGCTAACTTTGGGGTAGGACTGGGAAAAAAGAAACAAGAATTCTTTTTTTTTTCCTGTCTGCATAAGGAAACACAGGACTATCACATAAGAGACTAATGGTCACCTGTGGAGGGACAGAGAACAGTGTGGGTGCAATTTTCATTAGGGACCATCCTCCAAGTATACTTTTTAATATTATTTGAATCTTTAAACCATGGAACATATTTGACTCAATTTTTTTTCTAAATACAAGTTGAATTTAAAACTTAAAAAACTGTCCAAAGAGAGATGACAGCCAGCAGGACTAACTCACGAAGTGTGAGAATGAGCTCTGGTGGTGCCAGGAAAAGCAGGAGCAGAAGTGAAATACGAGGAGGAAGGAGTTAAAGCTGAGCTCAGCCGGACCACCGACTGACCCAGAGGAAGGGCACCAGGACAGAGGGAAGACACTACATGTGTTCAGGGCAAGGGATATGATCCCACCTTTATTTGCAGACAGACAGTAACTCTGACAGGAAGAGATGAAAAACCGAGAGCAAAGAGACCAACTGAGAAATTAATACAACAGACCAGGCCAGATGCAATACAGCAGCCAGGACCGTGGGAGAAGTGGTGGAACTAAGAGGAGGGGAACGTTCATTGTGATTCAGTGAAACACTACAGCTGAAAAAGTCTATTACATGCTGGAGACCATGCTGGAGACACACAGTTAAAGGGAAAAAGGTTCTCTCTCTGCTTAGGAAGTCAGGGAAGATAAACAGATTTCATGTCCTAAAAGGTGTGTGGATGTGGACGCGGATGTGTTAGGGGCTGAGAAAGACAGGAGGCATGAATCAAGGATGACAACGTTCTCAGCTTTCTCCAATGGGTAAAGCAACTCTAAGAACATGAGCTAAGACAGTAAAAGCAGGAAAGTGAAACTGTCTCTGTGTTCCACTTTTACCAAATCGCACAATAACTTTAATGGATGACAAAAATACAGCATTCTATAATGTCATCATTAAGACAAATCGTCAATCTGATAATAGCTTTTATAGAGGGAAAAAACACTACTACATAATACATACAAATCTCATATAAAACTCCAATTCTGGAAATTTTTAAATGGGAGAATGGTAACAGAATATGTCTCAAAATCAAAGCAATATGGTGTGTGCTCAGTATTGGTAATACTAATACTTTTGAGTTATATTTACTCTTTAAAAAAAAAAATCTTCAAGACAGAGTATGTATTTGGGTGTTTGGATGGGGAGTGCTGATTTAATTACCATGTCAGTCCTGGAGCTGGCACTGAAAGTCTGAGGCCACATTGTCTAATACAGTAGTCGCTGGGCACCCTGTATAGTAGGTATGAGCACTTGAAACGTGGCTAATCCACGCTGAGATAGACTATACGTGCAAAAATACACTGACTCTCAAAGAATTAATATATATATAAAATACGTTAAATATAATATATATATATCATTTTTATACTGACTGCATTTTGAAATGACAATGCCTTGGATATAATGGGTCAGTTACTGTATTATTAAAATTAAATTCACCTGATTCTTCTTTATTTAATGCGGATACTAGAAAATTTTAAATCCTATTTGTGGCTTGTGTTGTATTTCGAGGGGACAGTGCTGGTCTAAGGTACAGGAAGGGGTCTGGGGAAGAGTCCACCCAACTCCTCGGGCCCATCCTCTACTTCCTGTCTCTACCGCTCTACTGCTCCCAGCCTGAAGCTGGGAGGCCCATTTATTTTCTAGTAACCACCACATCTTCCAGAAGGAACCATACAGAGGTCACCTGTCTGTCTCCCTGTTCACTGACCTCTCTACCCACAGAGGTGTGCGGGGACCTGCAAAGTCTACCTCGTGCTATGGTCCCCTGACACACACACTCAGAGAGAGACAGAGAGCCCGGGCGCAATCTGTCCCCTGCACGTGAAGCTCCATGACACATAACTGTTCCCTTCACCAAGTTCCTTTCTGAAAGAGAAGCCTCTATAAAATACATGAAACCAACAGAGTCTGCACTCTACTACTCACTTTGTAGTTTTAAGGAAATCATTTAACTACGCTGAACTCATTCTCCTTCTGCAAAAAATTAAATAAATAAACCACCAAAAAAGAAAAAACAGAAGGTAAACCTAAAACTAGCTTTAATGTATCTTCCAATCCCAACATTCTCTAAGCATTCAAGAAACAATGATATTTTTTAAAGCTTTGCACACATATACTCTAGGGAAGTATAAGAAAATGTGAAATTATTCAAATTTTCTTTCATAGTGAAATCTATAGCTCAAAATCTATATTAAAAAATCACCAAAGAATTGATTCTTTTGAACTGTGGGCTTGGAGAAGACTCTTGAGAGCCCCTTGGACTGCAAGGAGATCCAACCAGTCAATCCTAAAGGAAATCAGCCCTGAATATTCATTGGAAGGACTGATGCTGAAGCTGAAGCTCCAATACTTTGTCACCTCATGTGAAGAGCTGACTCACTGGAAAAGACCCTGATGCTGGGAAAGACTGAAGGCAGGAGGAGAAGGGGACGACAGAGGACGAGATGGTTGGATGGCATCACCGAATCTATGGACATGAGTTTAAGTAAGTTCTGGGAGTTGGTGATGGGACAGGGAAGCCTGGCATGCTGCAGTCCATGGGGTCGCAAGGAGTCAGACGCAAATGAGTGACTGAACTGAACGTTTCTATTCATGTAACATATTTCAGAATTCCAGCTCTTTCAATTATATTTAAAATAATTATTACTAGAATCTGTTCCTGGCTCAGACCTCTACTGCTACCACAACCAGACTAAGGCAAGATTCTCTGGTTTACCCATTCCTAATTATCAAATGTTTCTCAGCACACTGTGAACTAAGGCTTACAGTAACTAAAGAATCTGCACTCCAAGAAATAATAATTTACATTGTTTTATATTCAAAAATATTCTGAAGTCCGAATACTCACTAGCATTCATGGCTTATCTTTATACATAAAAATGACAACACTAATCCACCACTAATAGAATAAATACTATACTGAATTTATCTTTCAACTGCATATAAAACATCTGGCTAATGTATTCTTTTTTTTCATCTTTTTTCTCCCTTGAGATCAACAAAAACTATGCAAATTGGGTAGGGATGAAATAAAGTCAACTGGCCCTCCTGGAAAGATCCCAGTTAAGCTCATACACACACCAACTGTCTTAAACACAAGCTCTCAATTCTTAGTCTGGTGATCTCACAATTTGATCTGAATCTGGGAGACAAGAGAAGAAAATCCATTCTTTCCCTTACTAACTTACTGTTGCTTCAAGTATGTCTGGTAAGCAGACACTGTTCAGAAAACTATAAACCTAGCAGAAATCAATTAGACTCCTCATAAATCTGCAAACAATGGAAAAACACTAATTTGAATTATATTGAACTCCCCCTCCCCAAAAAACCCCTCTACATTAGAAAAACAGGAAATCTGACAGCCCAATCTTCTTTACACTACCATGAAATCTATTTCACCTAAATTTCAAGAGAGAGAGAGAGAAAAAATAAGGTACATCAAGGATTTCTTCATATCTTTTGGCGGTTCTTTTTAGGTCATCTTCTTTCTCTGCAATTTTTTTATATAACTGATTTGTCTCTTCTTGATGGCTTTCTAAAAGTTCAGCCTCCACTTCCTGGGCTTTATCTAATAAATAAAAAAAATGGACACATATAAGAAAATATATTAGGTAAGAATTAATATCTATATCCCAGTATCTATAAGAACCCTTGTTCCAAATTATCAGTGAACTTGATTAAAATCAACTGATCAAATTGATCAAATGTATCCTTCTCAGGGAGCAGAAGTGCCTTCATCAGGTAATTAATTAGCTAATGCTTTCTTTCAGGTTGTTCCACCTGCTCCTTCCCTCTGAAAGCAAGTCACTTTCAGGCAGCACAGTTTCCATCAGTGAACTTTCTTGGGCAAGAATCATTTTTTTTCTCCTGTTTATAATTACATAAAGCACTTAGCACACTGTGAAAAGAATAAGCTTAAATTATAAATAGCCACCGCTGACTGATTCTGATTTGGTTTCTATTGAATTCAAAAGTTTACTTACCGATGGTCTCCTTTATGGTCATTTCCAGCTCCTGTTCTTTTTGTGCAAGCTGTGTATGAAACTCTCTCATCAGCTGTTTTAATGTGGAATTGTGCTTCAACTCAAGATCTTCCTGCTCCTGTCTGAGTTCCAAAATATGAAGAGCTAATTGTTGTCATACAAAAAAACAGCAGTGCATATAGTCTGATCTCACTGGTGTATCCAACCATATTTAAGGGGGTGTGTGTGTGTGAGCACACATGTGTGTGTCTCCAGGCCCAGAAAACTTCTGGAAGGCTACGTAAACTATGATTAACTCTAGGGAATGGTCCTGAGGATTTGAGAATTTTCATTTTCCACTTTAAATGACCATATACATCATATACCATATATACCACATACATCTATATTATATAACAACATTAACACTAAAAATAATAAAACAAAAAATAATTACTGGGTTATGTACCTAATAATCATGACCTCATATGCAAGGAAAGGGTTTTTCCCCCTTAAATAGACATGGAAAAACACTGCTTCTCTCATTTAATTGCTTTTATTTCTCTTCAGTATTTAACTTACTATATTTATGCTTGATACTAACAATTTTAGGTTATGAAACTCAACTGTATTAAAACACAAAAAAGATTTCATTAGGGAGGATTACCTTAAAGATAATCATACTGGAAAGAAAAAAAAAAACTTACTTGGGGCTTCTCTGGTGGTCCAGTGGTTAAGACCCACCTGCCAATGCAGGGGACACAGGTTTGATCCCTGGTCCAGGAAGAACCCACATGCCTCTGAGCAACTTAGCCCATGCACTACTAACTCCTGAGCCCACTTGCCCAGACCCCGTGTGCCACAACAAGAGAAGCCACCACAATGAGAAGCGCATGCACCGCAACGAAGAGTAGCCTCTGCTCACGGCAGCTAGAGAAAGCCTGCACACAGCAACAAAGACCCAGCACAGTCAATAAACAAAATAAAAGCTTACTTGATTTTCTCTTCCATTTCTTTTTCATACTCTTTCTTTATTATATCCAGTTCTTGCTGATGCTCCTTCCGCAGCATTCGAATATCTTTCTGCAGTTTAACCACCTCCTGGCTCAGCTTCCGCTTCTCCTGCTCCGCCCCTGCTAATTTAAACTCCAGGTCACTGTGCTCCTCCATGTTACTAGGCAAGCTGGGCTGGACCACATGTGATGTGGACTTTCCTTCAGCACTTTCTTCCAAAACTTCTGTGGGTTTACTTTTTCCATTCATCTGTTGTTGTAGAGCCTGTAAACTTTCAAGTTTTGAGGTCAGCGCTTCGATTTCAACTCTGTGACCTTCCCTCTCTCTCAATAAGCAGGAATCCAGCTCTTTTATTTTTTGCTCCAAGATCTGACAGGTCAAGTCCTCCCCCTGGAGCGTTTTCTGGACATTGCCAACCACATTTTCCAAGTTCTGCTTTGCCCCTGTGTTATTTTTATCTCCTTCTTCTTCCAAATGCTGGGAAGAAACCAAGGAGTGTTTCTTGTTTTTTCCTTCAAGTTCTTCTTGAAGCTGATTAATCATCACTCGATCCTCATGTTGTTTTGCTTCAGCCTGTTCTATCTTTATTAAGAGCTCCTGGTATTTGCACTGTATTTCAGAATGAGAGGAAACTGTCTCTTCTTTTTCCTGCTCCAGCCTCTGCACTAACATTTCCTTTTCAATTAAATTTCTTTGTAAAATACTTAGTTTTTCTTCACACGCATTCTGCACACAGCCTTGGGAATCTGCTTCTTCTTGCTCAGTACACACTGCCACATTTTCCGATAATCTGGGTACAACTGACGTTTCTGATTGTGGTGAACTTTCCGCGGACTTCAGTTTTTCTTGCAAGATGTGAATTTCTCTGTCTCTTTCTTGAAGTTTTGTAGTTAGCTCACTCAGATGGCTTTCTCTGTCTTTTCTGTATTGCTGTTCTTTCTCTTCCATTTGCGATGACAACTGCTTCTTGATAGCGGCAATCTTTTGTTCGGCTTTTTTCTTCAGTTCTGCTAATTTCGAAGCACCTTCTGACTCAAGTCTATCTTCCAATGCTTTTAACTCCTCTTCTTTGCCTTTCACAATTGAATTCACATGTTCCAATTCTTTCTTCACAGATTCAAGTTCAGATTTCATGGAAGATGCTTGCTCTTCAAGTCTTAAGACTTTTTCTTCAGCCTCTTTAACCCTGTTGTCCTTCTCTTCTCCTAACTCTTGGATGTGCCGGAGTTTCTGAATCAGTTCTTTCTGTTCACTATCCTTTTGTTGATGGTGGTTTTTAAGCACTTCATTTAAGGACTCAATTTCAATTGCTTTCTGAGCAACATGCTCCTCTAATTCCACAATTCTCACTGTTAGAGCTTTTAACTCAGCCTCTAAATTACACTCCTTCTTCTCCATCTCACTCTTCTTATCTTCCATCTCACCCTTTAAATACTCAAATCTTTTCTTTTGCTGATCAAGGTCCTCCTTCAATAAAGTTAACTGCTCGTCCTTTTCACTGGTTTCCTTCGTTTTTAACTCAAGCTGCATCTGCAATTCTTTACTAGTATTTTGGTACTGTGTAAATCTTGACTGTGCTTTCTTCTTCCACTCTGAGAATTTGATGGACAAGTGATCTGCCTGCTCCAGAGCAGACGTTTTCTCTTTACTCAGAGTTTCAACTTTCAAAGATAAATCTCGCACTTGATCCAGCAATTCCTGCTGTGCTTCATCATGTCGCTTACTTAGTGATGAGATGGCTGCTTCTTTTTCAGCTAGGCTGATGCTATTCTGAAGCTGAGCATTCAAATCAGCTAGCTGTTTACTAAGACTGCTGATCTCAGCTTTTTTTTCTTTAAGCTCTTCTTTCATCATAGTGACGGCATTGATGTTTTCTGACAACTCTTTCTTCAACTGTGTGATACAAGATTCCTTTTCTGAAGCAGCCTGTTGCTGATTTCCTCCTTCCTTCTGTAAGGCTTCTTTTTCTGTGACAAGACCTTCAATATCAGCCTTCATGCTCTTAATCTGACCTTCTTTTTCTTCCAACTGATGTGCAGCATGTTGAAAAGAACTATTTAGTATATTTTGCTCTTCTGTTAGCTGTCTAAGTTGTGCTTCTAACTCAGAAACCTGGCAAGTTTTGCTGAGTAGTGCCTCCTTCACTTTAGCTGTGTGCTGTTGACAATGGGAGATTCTAGAGAGAATGGCATTGATTTTACTACTGCTGATGTCGATGAGCTCACTTGTTTTAGCCTGTAGTAAGGCTTCGGTTTTCTTAGAGTAAATGTCTAGCTGAACTGCTAGCTCTTCGGACAGTTTTTTGAACTCCAGGCTTCTGTCCTCTAGGCTTTTCTTACTGCTGTCGTGTGAAGATTTCAGACTCTGGAATGCTTCATCTGTGGTTTTCAGCATCTCAGTAAACTCTAAAACCTTGAGCCTATCTTTTTCTGCCAGCACCTTCAGTTCAGCTACTTGCTCTTGAAGAAAAATGTTTTCCTTCAGAGAGCCACTCAAGTCAACCTCCAGCTTTTCAAGTTCAGCTTTCAGTTTAGCTTCATTCTGTGCGAGGGAATCCCTGAGAGCAGCATTCTGCTTCAACTGTCCCTGTAATTCCTTTAACGCGGTATCCTGCCTAGCACCCTCTTCCTTCAGCCATGCCATTTCCTTGCTCATCTCTTCTTTTTCACACCCAAATAGGAGCATCTTTTGCTTTAGTTCTGCTACCTCTTGTTCTTTCTCCTGTAACTGGATATCATGTTTTTCCTGCAGTTCTTCAGCTTGCTGACTAAGTTTCCGCTCCCAGGCTGCTATGACATCATCGAGCTCTCGCCTGTGTGCCTCGGTGAGACTTTCTATTTGCTCCCTTTGGTTTGTCTCCAGTCTTGACACTGCATCATTGATTCCAGCTGAATTAGCCTGTGCCATTTCCAAAATTTTGGCATTGAACTGTTTTTCTTTTTGACTGAGCTCCAGAGCAGTATTTTCAAGCTCTTTTTTAAGTTTGGCTTCCTGATCCAACAATTTCTTCTTTAACATTTCTTGCATCTCCTTTGCTTTCTGCTTAATTTTTTCCATCTTTTTCTCTTGATTTTTAAATTTGGCTTCATATTCCTCTTGCAAAACACGAATACTGTCCTCTTTGGCTGATAATTTCTGTTTGAGTATTTCTATTTCTTTGCTCTGGGCTTCTCTCATTTGTAAAATAACATTTTCCTTTTCCATTAAGAGTTGCTTGGTCTGTTCCTGCTCTGTGTTGTTATCTTTAAGTTGGGATTCATAGAGTTGGGTTAAAGATTTCACTTTTTCTTCCATTTCACGATTCTGTTTTTCAAGCTTCTGCAGTAGATCCTGCACCTGGATTTTGTGAGTGTCTAACTCAGCACAAACATCTTTCTTTTGAGCTTCAACTTCAGCTACCTGTTTGGTAAGAAGAATTCTTTCTGTTTCCAAATTCAACAACTTCTGCTGCAACTGGGCCAGCTGCTCCTCATGGACTTTAGCCTGCTCATGCGTGGTATTCTGCAGTGACTGGAAAAGCTCCAGCTTAGTCGATGCCTGCTGGAGTTCCCCTTCGGACCTTTTGATGTCTGCCTCTAAATTTTCCACATGGGCCTGATGTTCTTTTAAATGCTTGTCCTTTTCCTTCAGAAGAAGCCCAAGTTGGTTAATTTCATCTTTTAAGGCCTTTTCAGTTCTCTGGATAGAAATCTCTTGTTCTTTAATGATATTGTCAACCTGTTGTTGGTGATGATTTTTCTGTTCATCCAGCTTGGCCTCTAATTCCTGCTTCATTCGATCCGCTTGATCCTTTAGTACAGAAAGTTCTTCTTCTAGCTTGTCACGTGTTTTTAATACTTCCGACAGTTCAGACGATAGTGATTCCAATTCTGTTTGCTTCACATCAAGCTTTTCTAAAGTCTTTTCGTTCATTTCTTCTATGTGGGCCTGAAAGAGTGTCTCTCTGTCTTTCACCAATGTTTCTTTCTCTCGCTCATACTTTTCTCTAAGTTCTTCCATTTCAGTCTGATGCTGTTGCTTTAAGACTTGGAGCTTTTCAGTCCAAATGTTATCCTGCTGATGCTGCAGACTTTCCAATTCTGTCTTGTGTTTTTCAACCATGATTGTAATTTCTTTATTGTGCTTATTTTTTTCAGCTTCCAAATGAACAGTTAAATCTTCTGATTGATTTTTATTTTCTTGCAAGCTTTTTTCCAAAGAACTTTCTAATTCAAGAATTCTCTGTTAATGAAAACAGATGTGTTTTTAATTTATTAGCAATAATATACACGACATGATGTCTACACCTCCTTAAAGATTACAATTTAGATAAACAATTTTACATGTCATATCAAACACTAGAAAGGACAAGGAATCTGTGCTCAGTTCCTAAAGGAATCATGTAATAAAAAAAAAAAAGATTCTATTTTTTACACAGCTCATAATTCCAGATTCTTTCTATTCGGGTAACTAGTTCAACTATCTTTTTCAAAATCATTCTGAATGGATAGTGGGGGAAAAAACGATAAACTATGTAACAGTAACTGTTGGTAGAAAGAGGAGTATTTTTTTCTGTTTTTAGAAAGGCCTATAATAGTATTCTACCACTTTTATAATTTAATTTTGAAAGAAAAATAATGTATCTGGCTCTTACACCAAAAATTATTACTTAGAAGATGTTTTTCAAAAAGAAGGAACTTACACCAAAGTAATTTACTAAACTTTACCAAAGTAGTTTACAAAAAGTAACAGTGATACAAAAATATTATTATCTCACGAAAATATCAATCTTGACTGAAGGAAAAAGAGCTAATATTAAGGCAGAGCCAAGGAATGTCAGAACTGGAATGATGTTAAGAAATTATCAGATCCAACCTCTTCATGTGTCATGTAAGGAAATTAAGGTATAATTAATTTATAAAGCTAATAAGTGAAAGATGTAGGCCTCCTGAGTACCCATTCCCCTTGACTATGCCACCTTACAAAATGTTGGAAGTGGGCTAGTAAGACAGTTTAGAAATATGCGTAAGAACTGAGACTGTTTCACTGTCTAAATCAGAGCAAAAAGGCTTTTAAAAAGTCTAAGTAGTATTAATTTATTTCTAGTAAGTCAAATATTTCATGCACTGTTAAGGGAAAGAACAGAGGGCCTTAAAAATGTGCACACTGAGATAGACATACTTACCTGCTCATCACAGGACTATTTTTTAATATGGGAAAACGGGAGAAAAATTAAATGTAAAAGTAGAGGAACAGGGTAACTCAACTGATACAAACAGAAAATGAAGTATGTCTAGATATGGCATGAGATGAAGGTGAAGAGGTAAGAAGGTGTCAGGGCAAGCGCTGCCTACAAAAGGAGGCCTCTTCCTAAGGATGAAAGATGAGTAAGCAGTGGAGCAAGGACGCTGCACTGCTGACTGAGGGCAAAGAATCGGAGTGAGAGACAAATACAGTCAACCGAAGGCAGAGAGTCGGAGCACCACGAGGCAGGCATCAAACCACTCCCACAAATAGCTCTACCTACAAGTGGAGTGTACGTAAGTGCGCGCGCTCAGCTGTGTTCTGACTCTTTGCAACCCCATGGGCTCTAGCCCACCAGGCTCCTCTGTCCATGGGATTCCCCAGCAAGAATACTGGAGTGGGTTGCCATTTCCAGGAGAGCACGTATATGTATATCTAAAACAAAGTCTTCTCTACAACTTTATATCGACTGTAGAGATAATAAAGAGTTTTCATGTATTAATACAAGTAATCCCATAGCCTGGGGCCCTGAATAGTGTTTAAACTTACAGTTCTATATGTCTCTGCTTCTTGTTGAAGGTCCCGAACTTTATTTTCACTCTCTGTGAGGATTGCTTTCTTCTGCAACTCTAACTCTTCCAAGGCCAACGATTCTTGCTGTTCTTTTTCTTGAGTGATCTTCAAATATTCTGACTGACTTTTTTCCTGTGCCAAAAACAATCATACCACCTTAGACCCATGTAGATCTTCAGCATTCTCAAAGCACTGCCACAGGAATCATTCATTTCATTTGATCTGCACACCAGCCCTGTGAGGTAGGCAGCATTGTTACCTCTCTCTCCTCACACTCTGGTCTGCAGAAACAGGGCATAGTGCCTTTTCCAGTATGGTCTGGCCAGTCTTTGCCACAATTACAACTAATATGAAAAATTTTGTTTCCAGTAACCCTACTGTGCATGTGCATGCTAAATAAGTCACTTCAGTCATGTCCAACTCTCTGCAACCCCAGGGACTGTAGCCTGCCAGGGTCCTCTGTCCACGGGGCTCTCCAGACAAGAATACTGGAGTGGGATGTCATGCCCTTCCCCAGGGGATTGAACCTGTGTCCCTTCCGTCTACAGCACTGGCAGGTGGACTGTTTACCGCCAGCACCACCTGGGAAGTGTGTCTGCTATGTACTCATTACTTAAAATGCTTTGCAAAATATCACTGAATGTGCAGGTCACACAACTGTCACTACCACTTCTCTAGAGTTTGATATTTCAACTCTAGGCCATAGACTTATATAATTTATATAAATTTAGGTTGTAAATTTATATAATTTGTGAGAAATACCTTACTATGATAGGGAACCCTGCATGGAAAAGCTAATCAAAATGAAATTACATGTGAAAAAATGGATTAGATCAAGGAACTCTAAAAGCCTATACAGTTCTTAAAAAGATCTGGCCCATTTCACTCTGGTGAAGTATACTGCTTTAAGGAAAGATTTTGTACCATACCATAAGCAGATTGATTTTTAAAAAATTAGTTTCTATAACATCAATTTTGAAACATCATTTTAAACATACTAAACTGTTTAACATAAACTATAATCTAAATGCATTGCCACCTATGCCCATAAATATAAAAAAGGAAATGCTAATAGTCTGCAGAATTTTGACTCTCAATGCCAAACCAATTTCTTTGAGAAACTAGGTAGGAAGAAGGGTGGAAGGGGACGAGCACATGCGTAGGTATGTGTGCTTCATGTGTTATTTGTGTCCTGCGCTCACTAGTCAGAGTATGTCTGATATTATCGATTCCCAAAACACAGTATTAACAAGGTCAATGTTCAGAGTCCAGTGTCCCAATTGTACGTTACTTGCTCAGTCATGCCCAACTCTTTTGTGACCCCCTGGACTGTAGCCTGCCAGGCTCCTATGTCCATGGGATTCTCCAGACAAGAATACTGGAGTAGGTTGCTATTTCCTTCTCCAATTACAGTGCCCCAATTACTCCAGCATGAAGACCCACAGCAGGTCTTATGACAGGCATTTTTAGCACCATCCCCAGCTTCATTTATGTCCCCAGTCTCGCTTTGTTCCATTAATTTCCATGCTACTATTTTAAATTTATGCTGTCCTGTTGTAATTTTTAAGTACTCTCAAAGTTGTAAACAACTTCAAATCCTTTTTGGACCAACAAAGAATACAAGTATGTGCCCATACAGATGTATGTTTCACAACCATGAACTAAACCCCTAACCTCAGCCAACAGCACTGTAAATCCATGTGTCTGCTGGCCCCACAGAGATTACAGAACTCCCTGACTCAGTTCAAGGATCACAGCTGCTGGAAAGCCTCAGAGCCCCAGGTCCAAACCAGAGTGAAAACAGAAATGTGGAAAAGAATGGAGATGAAAATTATAACAACTATTTCTCACCCTTTAAAAGTATTTTTTATTTTATTTTTTAAAGTATTTTTTAATTATACCTATTACCTTATGGATAATAACTTCATGTAAAAACAATAAGCTACATTTTTGGCATTAATACTTCATAAGGTAACTTACCTAAATAGGCTTTTCACAATTTAAGTAAAATATTTTTTGTTTCAAACTTTCAAATTATACCATGCCAACAACTCTTTCTTATCTTTGCTTTTTTGGTTATTGTTTTAGTTAGTTCAGCCAGTTTTCTCTTATTTTACTTTATTTTTTTTAACATCATATAGATTGAAAACTACTGCTATCAGTCTACTTAAAAGGAAAACTGCGTATGTGCTCAGTCGTGTCCGACTCTGTGACCCCATGGACTGCAGCCCACCAGGCTATTCTGTCCATGGGATTTTCCAGGCAAGAATACTTGTTTCTCCAAGGAATGTTCCCAACCCAGGGATCAAACCCGAATCTCCCATGTCCCCTGCATTGGCACGCAGATTCTTTACCACTGTGCCATCTGTGAACTGGGTCATTTTCCTTTTGTCCTCTTTAAAATGCATTCAAGCAAACTTTCTGAGCCTTAAGCTCTGATACATTCGGTCTGGTATCTGATATCTATCAAGACATTCTTGCTAAATTATGCAGGTGCTGGCCAACTGCTTCAGTTAACCTACCCTCCCCTTTATTTCCCCCAATCACAGTCTACAGCCAGGGCGAGAGGAACGATCCACAAACACACTGATTAATGAAAGCCTGTTAGACAAGCAAATTTAATTTTCAGACAATACTAAATCAACAAATTCTGACAGCCTCATTTCTGCCTTACAGTCAGTCTCTCTGCATCCTTAAAGGTCAAGGCTGAGAGTAGAGTGACCTCAGCCTAGAAGGCAGGGGTGAGGGCATGACAACTTTATAATGAGGGAAAAACAAAATACTGTAGGTACTTACAAGAGCTATTCTCATTTGCTCCCGAAATTCCATTTCTTGAGTCTGAAGCTTCTTCGTCAGTTCCTGCTCTTTGCTAGCCAGCTCCTCTTTATGAAGCTTCTGTAATTTAGCAATTTGTTCTGAGGATTTCTGAAAAGCAGCCAAATAGTTAAAAGTGAAACATCCAGATAAAACATGTCACTCTACAACAAAACAATACTTTATTATAGTTCAATCATCAACCTAACAGATTCCTAACAGGAAAAATCAGAACGTATTTCCCACATAAATCAAAAGTCACCAAATTCTTGAGAGTTTAAAGAAAAACCAGTAAAGTGTTGCTCCTCATTTAGGACATGAAGAGCTGAAGCTTCAACAGTCAATCCTATGGGGCTGAAGCTCCAATTCCACGTCTTACAAAGATGTTCCCACCAAACAGGATGGGGAAGCGTAGCAAGGGGGAATAAGGATGTGCTCAGAAAGGGCACTCCATCATGGGCAAGGTGCCCTGGCTTCACCCATCTAATTATGCCTACCTTTCCAGGCATGTACTACTATTACTAATTAAGTATTGGTCTTGTTCTTTCTTGAATAGGAAGACTCAAATCTTATAAAAATGTCAAACCACCCTAAATAAATTCAAAAATTTAATAAAATCAAATAAAACTACCAAGCAAATGAGGGAAGGCCCACTGGACAAAATAAACATGGAATAATAGCCAGTCTCTTCTGAACATTAAGAGTAATGAGGAGGGGCTATCAAGCAGTAGAATATAAATATAAAACAATATATAAAACAATTTAAAACTATATAAAACTAGAACATATGGTAAAACTAGTATTAGGGTAATACCAGCATATGGTCAGACAAAGTAGTGGAACAGCAGAGAATCCAGAAGACCCATACACAGCACTACAATAATTTAGTATGTAATAAAGGTAGTATGGCATGTCAGAAGGGAAAACACAGGTTACGAAAGAAATGATTTGAAGACTACTAGGCAGTCATCTGGAAAATATTTAGATTGGGTCCCTACCTCACTCCTCACACTAAATAAATTTCAGTTGGATCAAAAATTTAACCATAAAAAATCAAAGCATAAAAATGTCACATGAGAAAAACAATTTTTTTTTTACTCAATTGAGAATGTCTTAAAGCAGAATAAAAATTTGCTAACATTTAAGGAAAAGAAAACTTTTCTGCATATCACTCTCCCCCAAAAAAACAACAAAAAATGATAAAGACAACAAATTGAAAATTATTTGGATAAAAATACCTATCTCTAAGGGTTAATTCTTACTATAAATAAAAAGCTTCAGTATGAAATCAGTAAGAAAAAGTCCAACAGTCCAAGAGGAAAAGGAATCAGGATTTGATCAGGCAACTCAAAATGGAAAGCTATAAATTCCTTGTAAACATACAAAAACATGTTTGTCATATTGTAAGAGATATGTATATTAAAACTATAATGATGTCATTTTTAACTTAGCTCATAAAGATTTTTAAAAAATCAGGTAACAACATCTTTGTCAGGGCGGGAACATATTCTAATACTTGAGTATAAATGGTCCTCCATCAAGCTTGTAGCAACTAGGCAATAATCAAAAATACACATAACTTTTGCCTGAGTAATATTCCACTTCTAGGAATCTATTCTAAAGAAACAGATGTTAGCGAATATGATAAGGATATTCACAATTTCCAACAATAAAAACTGAAAGTCTAAATATCTACCCATCAGCAGAAAACTGATAAAATTATGAGCTATTCATAAAATGAAATCCTGAGCCATCTTTAAAACAAAAGGGACATCACTCTTAACTCAATAATAAAGAACAACAACCAAGACAGATTATTAATTTGGAAAAACAAAATACAGAACATTAAAAATAACATGCCATCTTTTATTTTAAAAAAAATTAAAGAGAGGGTTAGAAAACAAAAAAAGAGAAATTATATGCAGAGATTATCTCTGGGAAGTATACTCAAAAAGATACACATTCATTTCTTTATCAGAGTGCTTTTTTCCTATATCCTGAACATCATGAAATGGATACGGTCTAAAATATAAATTTCCTCTTCTTTACTGCAGAGAGTGTAGGAAAAGTGTAAGACTTAAGTTTCAAAACTGCTATAACCCACTGCAATCTAGAATTATTCTTACTTTCGTGACATCAACAACCTCCTGCTTCACGCGACTTAATTCCTGTTGAAGTCTGATACGTTCCTCCTCACTTGCTTTTTCAATGGCTTTTATTTGCTCATCCATTTCTGCTTTCATTTTTCTCCGTGCTTCTTCTGTTTTTTGGGCTGTACTCAGGGCTTTCTCAAGTTCCTCAAAAGCTATAATGAAAACAGCAGAAAACAAGTATCTCAAGAAATACTATCATTGAGCTAAAGTGTTTTACATTCAATTGATGGGAACTAAGAGCAGCAGTAGCAGGACATGTTAAAAAACTCATCATTGTTTAAAGCCAAGAGGTATCTGAGTAGTGGTTCAACAAAGCCACAAGAAATGTCCAGTCACTGAAAGCAATCTGTCACTGAGTTTTGGATTCAGATATTAAGATGGCTTATACTGTATGAACTTAGGCTCAAAGTTGGAAAAAATATTAAATAACTAAAGATTTGCCCCTCTCTCCCCACAAATGTCATTATGGATAGTAAATTCATAGAAATGAATACTTGTACCTACTTCTGTAGTATAGAATTGCGATTGCTTCTTTGCTATGCAAGTTCTTGTCTATTATCAATAACTAGGTAACACTATTGTATACTCACTGGGATATTTTTAAGAATGAAAAAATTATTCTTTGACTAATCGTATTTTTAAAAAAAAACAAAAAACCTCTTAACCATACAATAAAAGCAGGGTTTTTTTCCTAAACATTTACTGGCTGAATCACATATTTAAGCAATGTATTTTGATATGAAACCTACTACTATTTTGATATGAAACCTGTATTTTGATTTGAAACCTATGTAAGTTTCAAATCAATGTGGCTAACTAGTAAGAAATCTTTTCCTGATTCAAAACCACTACAATATTGTAAAGTAATTAGCCTCCAACTAATAAAAATAAATGGAAAAAAAAAGTGTACAAAAAGGCACTACTAGCAGGGAATTTTGGAGTGAAATAAGTAAGAATACAGATTCTGCAAAAACAGTCACCTAGGCTCCAACAGTAAGATCTTTAAGGACAGATCACTCAGCATCAAACAGAGTCTGACAGCATGGGTACCAGAGCTGGGTAACTAGACACCGAAAATACACGAGTATGTGAGCTTGTATATATTTGTGTTTGTATACATGCATGTATGTGTGTGTGTGTGTGTGTGTATGCATGTGTGCACTGTATATGTGTGTAAACACACACTTTCTCTCTCTCCCCCCTTCTCTCTCTACTGACAGAATAATATCCTATGAAAATCCTAATGCTATTATCATCCTCGACTATTTTCTTTAGTCCTCAAAGAATAGAAGACTTCCCTTTACCAAAGAGAAGAACTATAAATAAAATATCAACTTTCAAGATGGGTTTTAATCCTTTTAAGAAATAAATATTCAGGGTGACAATTCATTGACACATGAAGTATTTTCACTTCCAGTGGTGTAAGAAATGTGGAACTTCAACCGATGATATCGCATAAAAAAGCCCCTTCATTAACTACAATTTCACTTAACAGATAGTGGTTTTCACAAAGAAACTGCATACCTAAAGACAAACATGTATTCTAAAGCATCTTCTTAATGGTGAAGTATAGTAGGTATAGAAAAAGGCAACAGAAAGATGGAATTCTGCTAACAATGGGGAAACACAACTTAACTTTGCTTACTACCTTAAAAAAAAACTTCTCTGGCAATCATGCATTTGATATTAAAAAAAAAAAAAACCTATCCAACTTATCATTTTATATGCCCAAAGTATAAAACCATAGCTCAAATAAGGTCTAAATTTTAATGACATATTAATTAGGTTTAATTATTTTTAAAGATGCCTACTCCAACTTCAGTGATATTTGCCTGCAAACACCAAGATGATAATCCTTAGACATAAATATGCTGGTAAATAAAATATTTAAAGGAATATGCTATCTTTGTTTTAGATATTCTTTTACTATAAATTCTGGTGTCAAGCATAAAAAAACATCTCTTGCTAGTAATAAGAAATTAGTTTCCTTGTTTCTTAAAAACCAGTCAAGTAAAGTGACCAATTACAGGAAAGAATCTTGTAACCGGGTGCATATTGCTTAAGTTTGAGCTGAAGGCTTACATCTGGGAAAGAAAAACATGGAAAAAGGAATGATGGTATTTTTTAATGTTTGGATGTCATCACCATCTTTTCATTACAGCTAATATTCAGCATATAAGATTGTATCTTAGCATTTCTAAGCACTTCACAGAAATATCTTAAATCAAGCTCTAGAGAACCTGAGGATAGTTTTGATATTCTTCCAGCAAGACCGAGTTTTAAATGAAAAGCTTCTGTCAATTAAGCAAAACAAAACTGTACACAGTCAATACCAAGTGAAACTTCTTTTCTTTTAAATTCCAGAATCCAATACAGTATAAAAATAGATACAGGGCTCTCACTTTCTTAATCAACAACAACAAAAATCAATGCCACAAAGTTCCTTTTGGATATAATTTTCCAAAAGTTAATCTTCCTAACCATACTCAGTAAACTTTAATACATTCTATATGGTATTGTAATTTTAGTGTTTAATACTCCAAAACAGCTAAGTCACTTGATTATCCATCATATAATGATTAACATAGGACAGATCTGGTTCCAAAGTTCTCGTATAAATTTAATCCTTTCTTCCCACACTCTGCCACCTTGTCAAAGAACCATATAATTTTATACCTAAAAGGACACCTTTGAGACTTTTAATTCAACATCTTCATTCAAATGTAAGAACTGAGTTCTCCAACTTTTCCTTTGGATGATAAGTCAACTTAACTATACAGGATTTAAGGAACAATCCTTACCTGTCATTATTCTTTAAAACTAAGAATGCTGGCATTGATCAGGCTCAGCTGAGCAGTGACAAACCTTATTAAACCAGAATTTTTGAACCAATCAATTACTGATGGCTTCTAACTCTCAACAAAATTCACCATGCTATACCTCTGATTGACATACAAAACTCACTGCTTTCCATCTCCATCGTGCTTTATGAAAACGTAAAGTCCCCCCAAAACAAAATTTTAAAGAGCCAGTAAAACACTTTTCTGTATCCATGTACAGAAAACTTATTTCAAACACATTCTACACTGTTCCACAAATGAAGCCACTTCCTTACAGGAAATCTGCCTCCAAAAACGAGTCCCATTTCGATGCTGAAGGAGGATATGCTGAGAGCCTACTTACTAACCAGAAACATCTCACCTTCTGATCCTGCAACCACCAGATACAGTAAGCGGAGTCCATGGCCTGTAATATTCTAAACGCGAATTCCACCCCCCTTTCCAAAAGGAATCTACACTAGGATTTTAACGTTGAGTGCTAAAGAGGTATGTTCTGAAGGCCTACATAATTACCTTCCAATTCCCAACAACATGAGTGAGTGGGGAGAAAGAAAGCGTGCATCAGCCCCAGCTGACGAGCCTTCTGCCAACATGCAGGAGTGCGCGGGGAAACCGTGGCCACAGCACGCATCAACGGGAAGGCTAAGCACCAACTGCCGCCAAATTTGCAAGAACACATGGTGTTCTTCCAAAGCAAAATTCAATGTATCTCAGGCAATTTTTGTTTTCAAACAAAAACCTGTGAAAACATTTCTAGGAAAATGTAATCTACCTTAGGAATAGTCCTCTATCAGTTAAAAACACAGGGCAGACCTTATACTGCCAGCTCCTCACTTTCCCCTTAGACAAGGTTCTCTTACATCCATGGGAGGTAAAAACTGGACAAATGCTCACTCTAAGAGTTACATGAGCTCAGTAATCCAACCATTCATTCATCATATATTTATTAGATGTTTGCCATCTGTCAAGCATATGCTAGGCACTGGGTGATATCAAGGAAGTATTTCACAAAGACAGTTGAAGTTATAAGGTGTTGGCGGGGGGGTGCAAAGTATAAAAGAACCAAGCCTCAGGCTAAGCTAGGACAATTGTGGCATTTGCTTTTGTCACTTCAGCATCCTTCCCTGCACCACCCTCAAAGTCCTAACCAGTCATATTAATGACAGCAAATGCCAGAATTCTGAGATTCTAGGCAGCATTACTATTTTGCAGCACTGTCCTGGAAGATACTTTACAGCAAAAATAACAAGACCCGCTCTATTCCCCCTGCAGGGAATAAGGAAAGAGGCAGAAAAGTGGAAAGGCTGGCAACCTCTGGATTAACTAAGAAGCTGAATAATAACATCAAGAATGAGTAGGTAAGCCAGTGCCTATGTCTTTATCCCAGCAAAAGGGATATGCATGAGGTATTTAAAAAAAAAAAAAAACAACCCAGCTAGTACTACGAAGTGAATAAAATGCAAATTAACAGAAAAAAAACAATGAAAAGTTTTTATTTATCAGAATTCCCACCCAATCATCAAGCCTCTTTTGTGAATAAAAGCAAAAGTCTAGAGCAGCAGTTTTCCAAGTCTGATCTCAAAATCCTAGAGTGCTGAGACCCTCTGAGGAGCTATGAGGCCCTCCTTTTTCCAAATACTTATCTGCATGACGGCAGATGTTCTTGATATATTTCAACCAAATTAACATATCACAACAGACTGAAAGTAGAAAGAGGCATGAAAATCCAGTTATCTTCTATTAAGTCAAACAATAAGATAAGCAAAGATGTAAAATAAGGTTTTTCTTCATACTAAATTGTGTTTTGGGAAATATAGGTAGATTTCATTAAAGCATTTATACTACATATAATAGGTTTTTAACTGTTATTTTTAAATGAACTATTTTTAAAATTTCTTAGCTTTAATTTCTAATGTAATAAATACCAATCCATATTACCCACATAATAAAAAATCTTTGGAATCCTCAACAATCTTTAAGAGTACAAGGAGAATAAAAAATAAAAAAATAAAATAAAATATTGAGGAAAAAAAAAGAGTACAAGGAGATCCTTGTGCCTAAAAAGTTTGGAAACCACTGGTCTAGAGTTTACATAAATGAAAATAAAATGATACTACCACCCAGTGGCATAAACCAGCTAGTGCAATACTTGTAAGCTTGGGCCTTCAGAAATCTAATAAATAATCACATTTTGCAACAGAAATCTAATTTTCAAGCCACTTCCCAAAATACATAACAAAATTCACTCTAACAGATTAACTATGCTTTAACCTTTAAAGTTTTTACAGATCTATCCAAATTTTCACATATTCCTTACATTAATCATGCAAATTTATCTATCAAATATTTTGAAAACTTCAGGATGATCTTGAAAAATATTAGGCTAAAGCTAAGTAAATTTAATTAAATTGAAAATATGATTCTGTAATAAATGTGTTCCTCTAGTTGCTGATGCTTTCCAGTAACAGTGACAATGGCCAGGAACAGAAGTAAGTGCAGGGTGACAATGACTTTCCAAAGATATGGATGCACAGCTACTACTACAGGAATTATCAAGCACCTACAAATATATGATTATTAAATAAACAACCTATTTTAAAATCTAATTCCATTTAAAATAATAAAGTTTTCCATCAGGTGTTCACTCAGCGCCAGAATGTGTACTTACTATTTGCCTAAAATGGCACCCTTAAATTCTACTTTAATTCCTAATTTTTTGCCTGAGAAACATGGAATTTTCTTTGTAAAGCTTATACTAAGGACCCATGATAAGGAAAAAAAAAACAGCCCTTACCCCAGTCCTGTTCATACAAGGCTTGGGAAAGGCACCATGATTCACTTATTGGCATGTGTGGATGCACAAAAATAAGATGTTTTGTGAGACTTAAGACTCCAAGAAAACTCTGTGACAAATTATCAGCAACTAACAAAACACGTAAATACACATGTGATTTTTGTTTGTTATATAAATATGCATAAATCTTACACATTGTTTAAAAAGAAACTATTTTAAAGGGTTCTTCAAATAAATATGTTCCACTGAATGCCTTTGGTATTATCAGGCCTATACTATACAAATGAAAAAAAAAAAAAAACCAACTTATTTCCCGAACAAACACAACATGACAATAAAAAGGCAAACAATGTTATGAGTTAATCTACATTTTAAGTGCAGCCAATCATATAAAACACAGAACTTCAGCAAAAACAGGGTACATGAAAAGGAAACAGGGTTTATGAAAGTTAATGCACTCTGGAAACTCTCCTAAACCAAGCAGAATATTTTACTCGTTTTGCAGAATTGTAGGCAATAACAATGGGGGGAAGGTGTTAATACTAGATGTGGGTTTTCTTTTATAATGGCTATATTTAAATAACTTAAAAATAACTAACAAAAAAGAGTAGAAATTTATGGGTCAGACTTTATCCTGAGAAAAAGTTCAAAGATGGAATAAGCTATATTATAAAGCTGTTATAGTATTATTCATAATAATGAAAATAGAAAGTAATCTAAGTGCTGATCAACAGGGAGATGGTTAACGATGTACATGCATTCTGACAAAGCCATTAAAATACGTTAGTACATTAGCAACATGGAAAA
Organism: Cervus canadensis; assembly: GCF_019320065.1. Lineage (NCBI taxonomy): Eukaryota > Metazoa > Chordata > Mammalia > Artiodactyla > Cervidae > Cervus > Cervus canadensis. The sequence continues at coordinate 48,403,062 of NC_057407.1, forward strand.
GTTCTCCTAACGTAATGCTAAATAAAGAAAAAGTAGCATACAAAATTATATGGACAATTACGATTACAATTATATAAAATAAGGATTATGAAAAGACTAAATGGAAGTGTATTGAAACAACAGCGATGCGCTTTCATTTTCTCTATTTCCCAATTTGTTTTTTGTAATATACTACATTAATGATTAGCCAGCTATTCTACCTCCTATTTCAGTTAAAAACATACACACACATGCACATACAAAACAGCCAAGACTTAGTGTGAACTTAACATTCTGTACAGGTGGCTGAACTGAAGAGATAATATTCTAGACAATTAGTAATAATACCCAGCACTTAAAAAACACCATTACATATTTAAGCTGAATCACCAGAATTCTCCAAAATTAAAATCTGGTTACTTTATGATATGACCATCTATTTTAAAATAACACCTAGAAAGGACTACTATCAACAGTGTTGTAAAATGCTTGTAACAAAAATATTTATTTTTTGGCTTTATCGACTGATATAAGTAATTTTAACAACACAAAAGTGCTACAGTACTGTCCATCAGAAAGCATGCCTAACAGTTCCACTGTAGAGCTGAACTGAGTAAGTACCACAGGCTGATACATCATCAAGCAGGCGTGTTACCCGTACCCACAGTCTAGGTATTTTATGATAGTGTTATTCTTTTTAAAATCAGAGACACTCAGGTTTCCTTTGGCCTCCAACATATGAGGAGCATCACAGTTTGTCTACAAAAACTGTGAGAAGCAGTGCAATAGACTGTTTTCCAAGGAAAGTAGTGAGGATGTATTTGAGACGATTTGACCTCCAGAATAAGTGTGCCCCCAAAATTAGTTATTTGTCTGCAAATACCCACATGTCAAGAACTGTTAAATATATGAACTAATTTTTTACAATAAAAAATGCACTGGAAGAGTTCAGATTCTTTGATAATTATTTTATGTACACACTTACTTCTAAAAATCTTAACCACATGGTCAGCTTTTATGTGTTTAGCCTTTGAATTTTAAATCTAAGAGAAAGACAAACATTTAACAGAGAAACTAAATTCTCCAAGCGCCAGATGATATTCATATGCTACTATAGAAACTCTACTTACTTTACAAAGACATTTTCTTACTTTTAGTACTAAATTTGGACTTATCTGTTAATTGGAATAATCACTTATAGGTGAACTAAGAATCATATTATATTTGAACAATTCTGTTCAGACTCAACTAAAACCATTAGATAAAATTCAGTTGATGCACAAAACTAACTTTCATTATAGATTTTAAAGGACAACATCCTCAATACGGAATCAGTATGCTGCAATTTTCTATCATAAACCCAATAATTATGACTACAAATATAATTTCAAAAAGTCTATAAAAGCACTCATTGTTATACAAGACTTTCCAAAGTAAATATTTCTATTAAATAACTATAATTCTTAATTCTCTTTAAGTATTTATTAATTTTAAATACTTTGACAGTACTATACACAGATAAGTCTTTTAACTTATAGGCTATGAAATATTTATAAGCAGTTTTATGAAAATCATATTTAAAGACAAAATACATAAAAGGCACAAACTACCATGTGTAAGCACAAGGAATACAGCCAGTATTTTGTAGTAACTATAAATGGAACACAACCTTTAAAAATTGTGAATCACTATGTTATATACCTGAAACTTATACATTAACTATACCTCAACTAAAAAATAAACAAGTAAAGACAAAATATACCTGAGTTTCAGAGAAGTAAGAGAAGGAGGGCTATATTACAAAAGAGCTGACTGCAATAGCAGCCTGGGAAATTCTTATCCTACATATGAATTAACTGTATGTTTCACCTGCCTTTTCATTATTCACCCCATTTTACTGGTTACTCATGGGTTTCTATCCCCTCACAAGATACACCCCAATTTAAAAAGGAAATGTAACCCTTCACCAGCATTATTTTCTCTCAACTGGCTACAACAGTCAACAAAAGCAATCCTAAAAATGAAAAGGCTTGACATGAGAAGCTGAGACTTTGCAGTAGGTTTTTCTGTTCACAGAAACCAGTGTTTAACAGCATCTCACAAGTCTCCAACTGCTTCAAGGAAGTTGTTAGAGACTATAACCTGAGAGATTTTTCTACTAATGCTCTCTAGAAGGAAATCTTCTTAAGTCTAAAACAACTGCAAGGAGACATTTAGAAGCACATCTAGTTGTGAACCAACTACCCCTCTCATTCAGAACCATTCCTCTCCTTAAACCTTACAATCCGGTTTCTAAAATCATTTCTGAAACTGCATTCTAGGAACTGAATCCTCGTGCAAATTAGAAGAAATTTTTAAAAAATCTTCATCCCACCTTCTGCATTTTTGGAAATGCCCCCTATATTCCCCAGAAGCCTAAGTGTCCACAATTCCTGTGACGTCACAGGTTGACTTTTTTCTTCTCTTCACCAAATGCAAGATCTCTATGTTAAAAGCACAGACGCCAGATGCAAAACGCCCAGATTCAAATCCCGACTATCCACTTAGTTTCTGTGGGTGAATCTAAGCAAGTTACTTAGCTTCTATGTTCTTAAGTTTTCTGTCTCATTCCTTATTTGTAAAATCAGAATAACAGTAATACACGTCACAGAAATTTTAAGGATTAAATACAAATGCATACAGGAGTGAATACAAGCAAAGCATTCATGACAGAGCCTTGCATAAAGTAACTGCCGGCCGTCAGCAGCAGGTACCCCCACTGCTACTACTACCAGTAAAGCAGTCTTTCAGAGAAATCAGCCTCTTCTGTAAATTGAACCAAAGACCTCAACCTTAGGCTAATGCCTCCAGAAAGACACTCCAATTTCTTATTTCCAAATTCCTACAAGTCAATTCCATTTGGAAAGCTCATAATTGGCTCAAACTCAGAGAATCTAGGCAAACTCATCATTTCACTCCATTCCTCAGTGTCCCCATTCGACTTCCTTTATTCTGGCGTCATGTGACTCATTCGGTCTCCAAACCTTAAATCTCTGATGTCTTCTTAGACTCCTACCTTTCTTCTGCCCGTTCAAGCTGGCTGGATACCAAATTCTGCAGAATCAACCCCTCCTCTTCTTCCCAGATCCACCATCCTAGAGAAGGTGGCCAAAGCTCTCAGTTCCCAAAACCTGGGTTTCTACCTTTCCCCTTAAGTTCGACTCTGCACTTCGTTCCCTTTCTACATGCAACACTGGCTTCCATCGCATTTATACTTTTCTATTACTGGTTTCCTAACATGGAAAACACACCACAAGTCTAACCTCAGCTACTCAAGTATCTTTACAGACTTTAACAGTTAGTTCCTTCACAATCCAACTTCATTTTTCCACTTCAGCAAGAATGATTTCCAGCTGACACACACCCCACCTATGGTCACTGTGCCTGTTTATGATTTAGAATCTGAAATGTGTGTTGCCCCCGCCTGTCTGTGTAGGCCCATTCTATTCACTATCTGAGGCCCAACTCAAAACTCCCATCCTCACTAACCTGAGGGTCCCATTCACTCTCCTCTCGCCTCTTTCAAGCATCTCTCTGTTCCTGTCTTGCGTTACTCAGTACCATACCCTGCTGAACACTGTGCTGGCCTCAACACTTCACAGCCTAGTATTTATTGGGTCAGGACATAATGCTGCTATGTATAATGCTGAATTATTCCATCATTCTATCAAAAAAAGCAAAGTGTATCTTATACTTTTTTGTTTATCCCCAAGCATCCACAAGGTAGCAGTTATTTAGTATGTACCACACTGTGCCTACCTGGGCAGTTTCAAAATGTACACCTAAATTGATAGTCTAAGGCAGTGGTCACCAGAAATTTTCCAAAAAGAGTCAGAAATAAATACTGTAGGTTTTGCAGGGTTCTATATAATAGGCCAAGCATTAGCTGCATTACCAGCACAAGCCATAGTTTACCAAGCCCTGCCTCTTCTATATAAAGGTGTCTTTATAAAGAGGCTCTACAGTTGAACATTTTTATCCATATTAAACTAATTTTTCTAAATGTTGGTTAGTCAAGCACTTCACATGACTTGAGTTCTAACATAAAACAAGTAACCCCTGATTTCTTACCAGCTCTTTCAGACTTTTCTTTCTGTTCACGTAACTCCTCTCCCTGGGTAGTCATCTGTTTGATGCGACTGCGAAGTTGGGCAATTTCTTCTTCTTTCATTTCCAGGGTTTCATGCATCTGACGTTTTGTCTCTGCTATTACCATTCCCTAAATAGAAGTGCAGACTCTAAAGCGTTTGCATTAACAAAACTGCATTATTAACAGCACATGACAAACTTAAAGGGCAGAAAACATAATGTTTCTTACTAAGTAGAGCATAAGAATTATTTCAATATTTCACAAACTGAAGTCTGTGTCCTGCATATATACTACACTATGTACTATAATAACTTCAGTTACCTGGCATATCAGGGTATTTTTAATATAAAAATCGTTTTAATAATAGTTTTTATCTTTAAACTGTTAAAAACACATTTTAGTTAAAAGATTTATAATCTTTTCATAAATGCTTACTATAATTTTCCCTATCTTAGTAAACAGTTTACAATAAATCAACAAAATACAGCCTTTTGTACTTGGCTCACAACCAACCACAATTACTGAACTGGGCTCTAATACAGGGGAAGACGGAAAGGCTGCCAAGAGTATAAGGTCACCGCTGCCATACTGGATGGACCGAGACTGTGGCACAGATCTACCTGGTTTTTCTCTTTCCTCTTGTGACAATCTCTGGTCCCAACACCACTCCTTATTACTGTCAGTGGGGCAATCCCATTCCTCCAATTTGCTAACTGCTATGTCTTCCCACTTTCTGGATAATCTACACAAGAAATGAAGGTTGCTGGGGGGAAATATAATCAAACAGTAGATGTTAAATCAGTCATTTGCAACTAACAAAAAAAAAAGTGTGGTTCAACTTGTCTCTTGAAAACTAAGACTGTGACAGCTAGTTTATGATATTAACAAGAGTATTACCTTACTTCTAGGGTTTGTCAACTCTTGCTTTAGGGTCTGACTCTTCCAGATGGCTAATATTAATGAACAGATTAAAAACTAGGTAAGTGGGGCATTATTACACAAATTTCAAAACAAAATTGTGAGCCTTCAGTTTCCTCAAAAACCAACTCACAATGGAAAAAAAGAGAGAGAAAGAGAGAGGAGTGGAACCTATAGACTAAAAAAAGTCTTAAGAGTCAAAACCAACTGCAATGAAAGAACCTCATTTGGATTCTGCATCACAAAAAAGAGCAAGTGTATGAGACAAAAGGGAAAATCTGAAACTGCTGAAATAGTTGACTTATCAAGGAATTGCTATTAAATTTTTAGATGTGATCATGACAATGTCATTATATTTTTATAAAAATAAAAATAGTCCTTTATTTTAAAAGACACATTAAAATACTTATAGAAAAAATGGCAAGATTTCTTAGATTTGCTCTAAAACAATCCTTGGATGAGGATACTGGCAGCTGGGAATGTACAGATGAAAAAAAATTAGCTGTGAGATGTTAAGTGTTGAAGTTGGGTGATGGGTTCACAGGAATTCCTTTTATTAATCTTTGTACTTTCTATAATAAATTTTCTCAAAAATTTTTTTAAACAAGGTCTTTATGAAGTTAATGAAATATAATCTAGTAAAGTGGACAGAACGAAAAGACTGACAATACATTTCAACAGCAGAACAGCTCTGACACTTTCTTAATTACACGGTCACTTAAAATCTGTAGTTTTAAGTACCAAACTAAAGAACATGGTGGATGGTGTAGAACTAATTGGAAGCTACTGAAAAAAAAAGGACCCATGAACTTGGCGCTGAAAAACTTTAGTCAAAACTGTTTGTTCATGAATTTTTTTAGTTGTCTTTGCTGCCACAGCTGAAGCTACTGTCCTGACTCTAAACTGCCAATCTCACCTATATATATACTCTAAAGTTTATTTGTAGAAAACTTTATTTATGTTAATGTATATATTACCACTGCATTACTTTCTGGACAATTTTTCTGAGAGATTAATCTGTTTCCATTATATTTGAAAGACAATACTTATATCATTCACATTTAGTAATGCCTTAACTGTAACTAATTTAACTTTTCTCTAAAAAGTAGTTATGTACTATAAACAAATTTCTTTTGCAACAGCAGTCTAACCTAGAAATCAAACTGCTGACTGGATTAAGAAATTACAGATTCAGCTTCACATGATACATAGCTAACACTAATAGTTATATAAATCTAGAAATGAAAACAAAGAAGTTTTTTTCATGGAAGTAGCCATAATAATTTTGGAAAGCAGAAGTCTGAATGCTTCCAATTGCTTCCAAAAATGAACTGGGGCGGGGGGGCCCTCGACAAATTTTAGTATCATAAGTTTTGTTGTTTTACCTTATCTTGTTCAAGCTGTTCAATTAAGTTCTTTGCATCACGCAACTGAGTGATAAGTTTAGTCTTCTCAGCCATATGAAGCTCCTAAAAAAATTTTAAAAATTCATTTCCATCTCTAATAAAGTTTCTTCTTATATGCGAACTCTAAACATTTTATCTAATGTGAATACTCCTACAAGCCTAGTAGGAGAAGAAAACAGAGGATGTGTCAAAAGGACAGTCAACGCTAGACTCCCAGGGCACTTGGGGGCCCTCTCCACGTGGTCTACGGAGGAAGGGGTCAGCCTTCCAGAGGAGGTGCAGGCCGCGCTGGGGCCTGTGGATCTACCGTCACCGGGCTATGGTAAACCACACTCATTCGCTCTTTTACCTTCATCTTTTCTAGTTCTTGAAGTCTTTCATCCAGTTGTTCCTGCAGGGCTTCTTTTTCACTAGTTAACAGCGTACACTGTTCCTTATGTGACCGAATGGTCTCCTTACAGCGCTGCAGTAGGTTCTCCTGACGCTTAACTCTCTGCTGAAGTACTTCCACTGTTTTAGCAGAAGCTCCATCTCCCACTGTTAACAGTAAAGCAGCATAAACAGGGGCTGTCAGTAAGGAACCTGAGGACTCCCCAGGATTCCGTTAGTGCACAGGAATGTATGCTCATCCCAACACTTGACTATATTCTGAGCCACTCAGAGAAGAGAGGGGCGACCTTCCCAACTTCTACTTTGCTGCTATTTGTGTGACCTGTAGCTGAAGGAGCTGAGTTGTACATTCACCTCTTCCATGGTTCCACCCCAACCCAAATGACACACAGCACTCAAGAGTTAACTAATGTTAACTGAACCCACCCTCCTTAAAAGACAGTTTCATGGCCATTTTTCACTCTTTGCCAATGCCCGCTGTGTCTAATTGCCTATACCAAAATTATCTGTAAAGTATTCCTTCCAAAGCGTTCTCATCTCGTCCAGAGAGGAGTCCTGGCAAATAAGCTTTCTCCACCTCCTTACATTTATGAAACACGCCAGGGAGCATTTCAGGAGCCCTTATAGGCTGGCTGCTCAGATAGATGGCTATTCAGCTCTTTGCTCTGGTGCTGGCTGGACCAAAAATTTTTATCATCAATTTCTTTGCAAGGAAGCTAGTAAATAAAAACTGGGAATTTTACTGAATAGATACCTCAAAGTCTCTAAGACTAGGGTGGACTATAATTGGTTTTTAAAACAGAATTTAACTATTCTTTCTTTTCAGTTAGAAAGCAAATAATAGGGCAAATACTGGGATCTTTGAAAGTAGAAACATGGAAGCAGTATTACTTAAAAACAAAAACTGACAAATAATGACAAAGAGCATATTCCTTAATCTTGAGTAGACCTGACCTTTTATATGAAGTCTAGTTACCACTCTCAATAAAACAGTATAATGTAATGAATTTCAATGACAATGCAAATGTATGCTACTCATAGACTTTCAAGTAGTAAAACAATTACTTTCTCCTGAATAACAGTAAACAAAAAGCCCAAAAAACCATCAAAAATCTTTCATCTGTTAAAAACAAGACAACAGGTCCAAGATGGAGGGTTATGTTAAGCCCCAAGCCACCAAACTGAGACTTAATTACAATTTTGACCTCTCCCAGAAATGGAATCTTAAGCCAGTTCAGCAGGAATCACCTGGTCAACACTAGAGAGGTCACATGCCTGACAGACCCCTGCCTCCTCCAAAGGAAAGGGACCTTGTCACAACCAATCCACTCTTTGCCACTCTAACTTCTTTGTCCCATTCTCTTCTGTCTATAAAAGTCTTTCATGCCTTCATTTTGTACAGCTCCCAGGAGCTCTTTTCAATCTGCTAGAGGGAGATGCTGCCCAATTCATGAATCACTGAATTATGACAATAAGATCTTCTAAATGGACTCAGTTAAAATTTGTTTTTTAATGCATCTTTCTAGAAATATGAGGGTCAGGGACATTCTACTTCTACCTCAGTCCATGTCTATTAGTCCCTGCCCTAGAATCTCTCAACATCCTCCTCTAGTTTCTAACTTAACCTCCTGACAAGCTGAAGCTTACCTACTGACTCTACATCACTGTCTGTGTTCTCTTTAGTGACGCCTTCAGCCTCTGGTTCCATCTGAGGGAGTGGTTTTGGTAGATCAGCATTCATTGGGCCATTTCGTAACCGTTGCTTCAGCAAAGAAACCTAAAAACAAAAAAAGTTCTTCATTAGGGGGTTAAAAAAAAAAACAACAGAAATTATGGCAGCAGTACTTTATTTAAAACAGAGAAGGGATAGAGTAAAGGTATAATTTTTGCTATAATGGAGGGAAAAAAATAAAAGTAAAAAATTTTCTCCCAAAACAACCAATTTTGGTATTTGCTATTTTCAGTGATAGCTTAGCCGGAAGACACAATAAATCAAAAATTATCCTTAAAACTGAGTTGAAAAAGCAAAGAATTTTAAAAATAGGCTTTAAAAAAAAAATCAAGAACCTATCAGATATCCCATCGAAATCCCTTTATTTTCCTGTATCCAAAAGTTCCATACTTTTTTTTTTTACCTGAGTCTGGAGAACACTGATATACTGATCTTTTTCCTCTAAAGATGCATCAAACTCCTCTTGAAGATGTTTTTTTGCTTGTTGGTCCATTTGAAGCTCCTAAAACATAAAGGATTCACAAGCAGTTTTCAGTATAAAACAAAAAATATGAAGTTTTTAAAACTTAAAAACTGATCAACCCAGACTGTATTACTCTTAAGGTATAAGCAACAATAATTAGAGAATAATTAACATTTAAAATAGTAGTGTTTACCTCAACAAATAATTCTGTTTTTTAAAGAGTATAAAGATCCAAGAAGAGAAAGCATACTTTTAGACCTTTATCACTGCTGAACTAACAATTCTGTAGAAAGGATTTAAAAAATGTTACTTAAGATAAAGGTGTAACTTTATCCTACTTTAAGACATCTTACTGCCTGTGTTATCTTATATTCACTTGATCTAAAACTGAATTGCTATACAGTAAGTAAATAGATAATCAGTAGAGCCTTCCTTTTTCCCATACATGAAAGTGATCAATTGCCAAAATCAGAAGCTTCCTCAAATGAAAAGCTTGACCTACTGGATCACCAAACGGTGATATTTCAAGTTGCTGACATTACTCAAAATGCTGCTTTCCTCAGGTCATTGATAAGCATTCCTAACTAAATCCAATGGTCTTTACCTCTCCACTCAAGTCTCTAACAATTACTTCCTCAAATGAGGTATGTGCTTTCTGCAGGTGCAGAGATCCTCCCTACAGTCCTGTCTTTTAGACTTTCCACCATGTCCTTCATTGATTCTATCAGCAGCTATCCCTCTGGGCTCAGTTTCAAGTCCTCAGGGCTTCTCCCTGACACCAGCTCCATTAGAATGCTGGAGATTAACACCTGGAACATAGCGGATATTCCATCCAAACCCCTCTATTTTTCTAGAATTCGTAGTATTCGCATTCTCTAAGCTCAAAATAGTCAAAGTCATATTTTATTTATCTTTGCTATCTCTGAATATAACCAAATTCTTTCATTACTTTCTCCACAATGTTTAGGTCCTTTTTCCCCATACATAACCATAATCCCAATCTCTAATAATTTTGAAGATTAATTTCCTTCAGTAGGCTTTCAGAGAAAATTCTTACCTCATGTTTTCATCTGATTTAATGAATCCCTCATACAACTCTGGAAGTTTTTCTTCAAACAGTATTTTCAAGGACTCATAAGCAACGCCCTCGTCTTGAATTGTTTCAAATTTACTAATTCTCAAAACGCTGACATACTAACTGTCCTTTCTTCCCAACAGCCTCAAGGTCTCCCAGCACAGGGACTGCTCCTCCCACTACTGGCTTGACCATCCCCCAGAGCAGGAGTCTCCAAATGCTGGTCTTAAGATCAAGACATGGCGGAGGAGCCAAGATGGCAGAGGAATAGGACGGGGAGACCACTTTCTCCCCTACAAATTCATAGAAAGAACAAGTGAACGCAGAGCAAACTTCACATAACAACTTCTGATCGCTAGCTGAGGTCATCAGGCGCCCAGAAAAGCAGCCCATTGTCTTCAAAAGGAGGTAGGACAAAATATAAAAGATAAAAAGAGAGACTAAAGAGCTAGGGATGGAGACCCGTCCCGGGAAGGGAGTCTAAATAGAGGAAGTTTCCAAACACCAGGAAACCCTCGCACTGGCGGGTCTGGGGGAAGTTTTCAAATCTCAGAGGGCAACCTAACTGGGAGAGAAAATAAGTAAAACCCACAGATTACATGCCTAAAAGCAAATCCCAGCAGAAAAGTACCCCAGACTCCGCCACCAGCAAGTGGGGGCGGTACGGAGAGGGGCGGGCGGCATTGCTTAGGGTAAGGACCAGGCCTGAGTGCCCTGAGGGCAATCGGAGGGAGCTTTTGTGAGATTCCAACTTAAACTGTGGGATAGCAAAAGAGAGAGAGAAAATTAACCGGCCGAACACACTGCCGGCCATTTGCAGAACAAAGGGTCTGAGCAAGTCCAGAGAAGAGCTAGCCAGCTGCGGACTGGCCCAGCCCTGCCGGGGGGGGGGGCAAACTTTGTCCCAAAGACGGCATCCCCTACCACACTGCAAACAGACCTCCAGTTTCTAACCAAAGACTTCCTGAGATTCTGGATGGTCGACATCCGCTGGGAGGGTTGCGGCTAAACTCAAGGCGCATGCACCCGACCAGCGCAGGCAGAAACTGAGGCTGGGGCCGCGGAGGGGAGAAGGCGCACACACCGGGGGAGAGTGCGCCCGTCAAGCTCCTGGCTGCCTGAGCTGCTCCCGCCGGGGAAGGCACAAAACGCAGGCGCAACCGAGTCTGCGCTTTTGTGGAACACCCGAAAACTGGAACCGCATGCAACGCAGGGCACGCTCCATATAGAGCAGCCGGGAGCCTGAGCAGCGTAGACGGGGAAAGCAGCACACCCCACCCCCCCACTCCCCGCAGCGCGACAACGGAACTAGCGAACCTGAACAAGAGACTACCTCCGCCCGCCTGTGTCAGGGCGGAAATTAGGCACTGAAGAGACCGGCAAACAGAAGCCAAATAAACAAAGGGAACCGCTTCAGAAGGGACCGGTGCAACAGATTAAAATCCCTGTAGATAACATCGACTACACCGGAAGAGGCCTGTAGATATCGAGAAGTGTAAGCTGGAACGAGGCGCTATCTGAAACTGAACCAAACCCACATTGACCGCAACAGCTCCAGAGAAATTCCTAGATATATTTTTACCTTTTTTTTCTTTTCTTTTTTATTTTTTCTCTTTTATTTTCTTTTAAAATTCCCTATTACTCCCCCACTAGTCCTTAACTGTCATTTTCATATATTTTTACAATTTTTTTTAATTAGGAAAAAAACTTTTTTCTTGTTTTTTTTTTTCGTTTTCTTTTCTTTTCTTCTTTTTCTCTTATTTTCTTTTAAAGTCTATTACTTCTCTACCACTCCTTAATTTTCATTTTCATTTCACTATAACCTTGCAAAAGAAAAAAGAGAGAAGCCCTATTTTTAAACCAAACTTCATATATATTTCTAAAATTTTTTGTGTTTTTGTTTTTAATATTGAATTTTTAAGAGTCTAACCTCTACTCTAGATTTTTAATCTTTGTTTTTCAGTATGTGATATAAATTTTGGACATTAAGAATCCAATATTCAGTTCCCATTTTTATTCAGGAGTGTGTTGATTACTCTCTCCCACTTTTGACTCTCCATTTTCTACCTCAGAACACCTCTATTTCCTCCTTTCCCCTTCTCTTCCCAATTCAATTCTGTGAATCTTTGTGGGTGTCTGGGCTACGGAGAACACTCTGGGAACAGAGAACTGCATAGATCTGTCTCTCTCCTCTTGAGTCCCCCTTTTTCTCCTCCTGCTCATCTCTCTCTCCCTCCTCCCTCTCCTCTTTTTCATGTAACTCTGTGAACCTCTCTGGGTGTCCCTCACGGTGGAGAATCTTTTCACCATTAACCTAGAAGTTTTATTATCAGTGCTGTATAGTTGGAGAAGCCTTGAGACTACTGGAAGAATAAAACTGAAATCCAGAGGCAGGAGACTTAAGCCCAAAACCTGAGAACACCAGAAAACTCCTGACTACACGGAACATTAAGTAATAAGAAACCATCCAAAAGCCTCCATACCTACATTGAAACCAACCACCACCCAAGAGCCAATAAGTTCCAGAGCAAGACATACCATGCAAATTCTCCAGCAATGCAGGAACATAGCCCTGAGCATCAACATACAGGCTGCCCAAAGTCACACCTAACACATAGACCCATCTCAAAACTCATTACTGGGCACTCCATTGCACTCCAGAGAGAAGAAATCTAGTTCCACGCACCAGAACACCGACACAAGCTTCCCTAACCAGGAAACCTTGACAAGCCAATCGTCCAACCCCACCCACTGGGTAAAACCTCCACAATAAAAAGGAACCACAGACCTCCAGAATACAGAAAGCCCACTCCAGACACAGCAATCTAAACAAGATGAAAAGGCAGAGAAATACCCAACAGGTAAAGGAACATGAAAAATGCCCACCAAGTCAAACAAAAGAGGAGGAGATAGGGAATCTACCTGAGAAAGAATTTAGAATAATGATAATAAAAATGATCCAAAATCTTGAACACAAAATGGAGTTACAGATAAATAGCCTGGAGACAAAGATGGAGAAGATGCAAGAAATGTTTAATAAAGACCTAGAAGAAATAAAAAAGAGTCAATTAAAAATGAATAATGCAATAAATGAGATCAAAAACACTTTGGAGGGAACCAAGAGTAGAATAACGGAGACAGAAGATAGGATAAGTGAGGTAGAAGATAAAATGGTGGAAATAAATGAAGCAGAGAGGAAAAAAGAAAAAAGAATCAAAAGAAATGAGGACAACCTCAGGGACCTCTGGGACAATGTGAAACACCCCAACATTCGAATCATAGGAGTTCCAGAAGAAGAAGACAAAAAGAAAGGCCATGAGAACATACTCGAGGAGATAATAGCTGAAAACTTCCCTAAAATGGGGAAGGAAATAGCCACCCAAGTCCAAGAAACCCAGAGAGTCCCAACAGGATAAACCCAAGGCGAAACACCCCAAGACACATATTAATCAAATTAACAAAGATCAAACACAAAGAACAAATATTAAAAGCAGCAAGGGAGAAACAACAAATAACACACAAAGGGATTCCCGTAAGGATAACAGCTGATCTATCAATAGAAACCCTCCAGGCCAGAAGGGAATGGCAGGACATACTTCAAGTAATGAAAGAGAATAACCTACAACCTAGATTACTGTACCCAGCAAGGATCTCATTCAGATATGAAGGAGAATTCAAAAGCTTTACAGACAAGCAAAAGCTGAGAGAATTCAGCACCACCAAACCAGCTCTTCAACAAATGCTAAAGGATCTCCTCTAGACAGGAAATACAGAAAGGTTGTATAAACGTGAACCCAAAACAACAAAGTAAATGGCAAAGGGACCACACCTATCAATAATTACCCTAAATGTAAATGGGTTGAATGCCCCAACCAAAAGACAAAGATTGGCTGAATGGATACAAAAATAAGACCCCTATATATGCTGTCTACAAGAGACCCACCTCAAAACAAGAGACACATACAGACTAAAAGTGAAGGGCTGGAAAAAATATTTCACGCAAACGGAGACCAAAAGAAAGCAGGAGTCGCAATACTCATATCAGATAAAATAGACTTTCAAATAAAGGATGTGAAAAGAGACAAAGAAGGACACTACAAAATGATCAAAGGATCAATCCAAGAAGAAGATATAACAATTATAAATATATATGCACCCAACATAGGAGCACCGCAATATGTACGGCAAACGCTAACGAGTATGAAAGAGGAAATTAATAGCAACACAATAATAGTGGGAGACTTTAATACCCCACTCACAACTATGGATAGATCAACTAAACAGAAAATTAACAAGGAAACACAAACTTTAAATGACACAATGGACCAGCTAGACCTAATTGATAACTATAGGACATTTCACCCCAAAACAATCAACTTCACCTTTTTCTCAAGGGCACACGGAACCTTCTCCAGAATAAATCACATCCTGGGCCATAAATCTAGTCTTGGTAAATTCAAAAAAATTGAAATCATTCCAGTCATCTTTTCTGACCACAGTGCAGTAAGATTAGATCTCAATTACAGGAAAAAAAATTGTTAAAAATTCAAACATATGGAGGCTAAATAGCATGCTTCTGAATAACGAACAAATCATAGAAGAAATCAAAAAAGAAATCAAAATATGCATAGAAATGAATGAAAATGAAACACAACAACCCAAAACCTATGGGACACTGTAAAAGCAGTGCTAAGGGGAAGGTTCATAGCATTACAGGCTTACCTCAAGAAACAAGAAAAAAGTCAAATAAATAACCTAACTCTACACCTATAGCAACCAGAGAAGGAAGAAATGAACAACCCCAGGGTTAGTAGAAGGAAAGAAATCTTAAAAATTAGGGCAGAAATAAATGCAAAAGAAACTAAAGAGACCATAGCAAAAATCAACAAAGCTAAAAGTTGGTTTTTTGAAAAAATAAACAAAACTGACAAACCATTAGCAAGACTTATTAAGAAACAAAGGGAGAAGAACCAAATTAATAAAATTAGAAATTAAAATGGAGAGAGCAACAGACAACACTGAAATACAAAGGATCATAAGAGACTACTACCAGGAGCTCTATGACAATAAAATGGACAACTTGGATGAAATGGACAAATTCTTAGAAAAGTATAACTTTCCAAAACTGAACCAGGAAGAAATAGAAGATCTTAACAGACCCATCACAAGCAAGGAAATCGAAACTGTCATCAAAAATCTTCCAGCAAACAAAAGCCCAGGACCAGATGGCTTCACAGCTGAATTCTACCAAAAATTTAGAGAAGAGCTAACTCCTATCTTACTCAAACTCTTCCAGAAAATTGCAGAAGAAGGTAAACTTCCAAACTCATTCTATGAGGCCACCATCACCCTAATTCCAAAACCAGACAAAGATGCCACAAAAAAAGAAAACTACAGGCCAATATCACTGATGAACATAGATGCAAAAATCCTTAACAAAATTCTAGCAAACAGAATCCAACAACATATTAAAAAATCATACACCATGACCAAGTGGGCTTTATCCCAGGAATGCAAGGATTCTTTAATATCCGCAAATCAATCAATGTAATACACCACATTAACAAATTGAAAGATAAAAACCATATGATTATCTCAATAGATGCAGAGAAAGCCTTTGACAAAATTCAACACCCATTTATGATTAAAACTCTCCAGAAAGCAGGAATAGAAGGAACATACCTCAACATAATAAAAGCTATATATATGACAAACCCACAGCAAGCATTACCCTCAATGGTGAAAAACTGAAAGCATTTCCCCTAAAATCAGGAACAAGACAAGGGTGCCCACTCTCACCACTACTATTCAACATAGTTTTGGAAGTTTTGACCACGGCAATCAGAGCAGAAAAAGAAGTAAAGGAATCCAGATAGGAAAAGAAGAAGTGAAACTCATGCTGTTTGCAGACAACATGATCCTCTACATAGAAAACCCTAAAGACTCTACCAGAAAATTACTAGAGCTAATCAATGAATATAGTAAAGTTGCAGGATATAAAATTTACACACAGAAGTCCCTTGCATTCCTATACACTAACAATGAGAAAACAGAGAAATTAAGGAAACAATACCATTCACCACTGCAACAAAAAGAATAAAATACTTAGGAGTATATCTACCTAAAGAAACAAAAGACCTATACATGGAAAACTATAAAACACTGATGAAAGAAATCAAAGAGGACACAAACAGATGGAGAAACATACCGTGTTCATGGATTGGAAGAATCAATATTGTCAAAATGGCTATTCTACCCAAAGCAATCTATAGATTCAATGCAATCCCTATCAAGCTACCAACGGTATTTTTCACAGAACTAGAACAAATAATTTCACAATTTGTATGGAAATACAAAAAACCTCAAATAGCCAAAGTAATCTTGAGAAAGAAGAATGGAACTGGAGGAATCAACCTGCCTGACTTCAGACTCTACTACAAAGCCACAGTCATCAAGACAGTATGGTACTGGCACAAAGACAGAAATATAGATCAATGGAACAGAATAGAAAGCCCAGAGATGAATCCACGAACCTATGGACACCTTATCTTCGACAAAGGAGGCAAGGATATACAATGGAAAAAAGATAACCTCTTTAACAAGTGGTGCTGGGAAAACTGGTCAACCACTTGTAAAAGAATGAAACTAGAACACTTTCTAACACCATACACAAAAATAAACTCAAAATGGATTAAAGATCTAAATGTAAGACCAGAAACTATAAAACTCCTAGAGGAGAACATAGGCAAAACACTCTCCGACATAAATCACAGCAAGATCCTCTATGACCCACCTCCCAGAATATTGGAAATAAAAGCAAAAATAAACAAATGGGACCTAATGAAACTTAAAAGCTTTTGCACTACAAAGGAAACTATAAGCAAGGTGAAAAGACAGCCCTCAGATTGGGAGAAAATAATAGCAAACGAAGCAACAGACAAAGGATTAATCTCAAAAATATACAAGCAACTCCTGTAGCTCAATTCCAGAAAAATAAATGACCCAATCAAAAAATGGGCCAAAGAACTAAACAGACATTTCTCCAAAGAAGACATACAGATGGCTAACAAACATATGAAAAGATGCTCAACATCACTCATTATCAGAGAAATGCAAATCAAAGCAACAATGAGGTACCATTACACGCCAGTCAGGATGGCTGCTATCCAAAAGTCTACAAGCAATAAATGCTGGAGAGGGTGTGGAGAAAAGGGAACCCTCTTACACTGTTGGTGGGAATGCAAACTAGTACAGCCACTATGGAGAACAGTGTGGAGATTTCTTAAAAAACTGGAAATAGAACTGCCATATGACCCAGCAATCCCACTTCTGGGCATACACACCTGAGGAAACCAGATCTGAAAGAGACACGTGCACCCCAATGTTCATCGCAGCACTGTTTATAATAGCCAGGACATGGAAGCAACCTAGATGCCCATCAGCAGATGAATGGATAAGGAAGCTGTGGTACATATACACCATGGAATATTACTCAGCCATTAAAAAGAATTCATTTGAATCAGTTCTAATGAGATGGATGAAACTGGAGCCCATTATACAGAGTGAAGTAAGCCAGAAAGATAAAGAACATTACAGCATACTAACACATATATATGGAATTTAGAAAGATGGTAATGATAACCCTATATGCAAAACAGAAAAAGAGACACAGATGTACAGAACAGTTTTGGACTCTGTGGGAGAAGGTGAGGGTGGGATGTTTCAAGAGAACAGCATCGAAACATGTATATTATCTATAGTGAAACAGATCACCAGCCCAGGTTGGATGCATGAGACAAGCGCTCAGGCCGGTGCACTGGGAAGACCCAGAGGGATTGGGTAGAGAGGGAGGTGGGAGGGGGGATCGGGATGGGGAATACATGTAAATCCATGGCTGATTCATGTCAATGTATGACAAAACCCACTACAATATTGTAAAGTAATTAGCCTCCAACTAATAAAAATAAATGAAAAAAAAATTATAATAATAAAAAAAAGAAAAAGAAAAAAAAAGACCAAGACATGTTTTTCTTAGATCTAAAGATCTTTCATCTAAACAACTGTACCTTATCCTGAGACTATGTCCTTCCTCATTGTTTTTTATTTAAAAAAAAAAAAAAATTTCTTTCATGAAATAATGACAATAAAAGAACCTATATCCTTATTCTCAATGTCCTCACTTGAAAAAAACAAAAGTAGCCCTAGGACAAGTCTCTTGTTCCCCATTTCTGGAAGGAAATGAAAAGTAATTTCTCAGTCCATGAAACCCCAAAGTCTGGAAAGCACTGTCCCCCATGAACCGGCATAGGACAATTCTTTAATGTGGAACAGCTGTGCGTCTCCTTAATAGCAATGCAGTCCTTTGCTTTCTTTAAATTTCATTTCTTCCAAATAATTTTCTACTTTCTACCATACTAGACCCTGTTACATGGCATCCCTACCAGCCCACATTAACTTCTGTGATTTATACTGCTATAACACTTTTCAGGTTCTGAATGTTTTCATCTCCTCATCTTAAGAAGTCTTTGCATACAATGGAAACAATTTTTAATCATGTCCCCTCCTCCTTCCTCTTGCTACCTTATTCTACCAATAAAAGCTTCACAAATAATAGAGACTACAGTTATAAAGGAACTGTCTACTTACATCCTGACTACAGCCTACAGGGTCGCTAGCCAGTTGTCCACCACCACTGTAACAGGGTCCCATGAGCTCCGGAACTGGACCCAGCACCAGGGGTTACTTTCCACTTTCAGAAAGTTCTTCGGATTAGATCCTTAGAGTCACTAGGAACAACCCTAATCCTTCTTCCATGTGACACTACTTCCAGACTCTGAAGCCTGATTTCTCTCCCAATAAATCTCCTCTCCACTATCCACTAATTTAACAAATGATGCCACAATTCACTGTCACCCAAGCCAAAAGTGTTGGGGTCAATCTTGACTCCTCTCTTTTCCCCCATTTCCAATCACCAGCAAACCCTCTAAGTAACAGCAAGTCTGACCATTTCCCACCACTTCTATCCCTACCATTACTCCTACTACCACTACAGCTGTAAGATCTGTTGACTGGCTCTCACTTCCATTCTTATCTCCCTATAACAAATTCTTCAGAGAGTAACCAGTGTGTGACCACCCTCTAAAGGCCTCACTCAACCTTCAATCCTTTATGCTGCTTTATTTCCCCTAAAAGAACTGTTTACTACCTGACAGTGTGTTATATATGTATGCATATATGTATGTGTGTCCGTGTCTTACCCACCAGAAAATGAGCTTCATTTGGTCAAAGACTTTGTTTTATCCACCCTTATATATTTGGTATCTAGGAAACTTATCTTCGATGTAAAGCTACACTATTTGAAATTTTTAGCACAATAATAAATGGCTCTGTACCATTACTAAACATAACAACCAATTCAACAATTGTCCTATTGTTGGCCATTTGGACTATTTGCAAATTCGGGCAAATCCTGGAATTAACATTGTTATGCATAAGTTTTATAAGATCTTTCTGATTATTTTCCCAGGTATTCTGATGAGTGGAATGTATCAAATACCTTTAACTTAGAAAAACCTTTTGGGTAAAAGTGCCATATTATTTGTCCCTCAACAAAGTGCTAAATGTACCCTCTTTCTAGTAACAACAGAAAGGGACTGAGAAGAAACAAAGCCTGAACTTCTACTCAGCCCAAGACTCCACATTTCTAGTTTGACCTCTAAGACATGTTACAGAAGTGTTGATATTCACAAAACCATGTGTAGGGGTCAGAGGTCGTGCAGTGGAGAGGCTGGAGGAGGTGCAAGTACAACAGCTGGGCATCGTTTCCTTCTGGTGAACGTTAACTATACTTGTAGAACAAATACACCGCAAGAGTTAAAAAAAAAGAATGTATATGTAATGGTTTATGATCTAACAGCATAGATATGGAAAATGATATTTTAAATGGTGGAAGGATTGCAATAGCATATAAAAATGCATTTAACTAATTTCAGTAATCATAATTGATGACGATAGTATTCAGTTCAGTCACTCAGTCATGTCCAACTCTTTACAACCCCATGGACTGCAGCAATGGATGCCAGGCCTCCCTGTCAATCACCAACTCCCAGAGTTTACTCAAACTCATGTCCATTGAGTTGGTGATGCCATCCAACCGTCTCATCCTCTGTTGTCCCCTTCTCCTCCGGTCTTCAATCTTTCCCAGCATCAAGGTCTTTTCAAATGAGTCAGCTCTACCCATCAGCTTCAACATCAGTCCTTCCAATGAATACTCAGGGCTGGTTTCCTTTAGGATTGACTGGTTGGATCTCCTTGCAGTCCAAGGGACTCTCAAGAGTCTTCTCCAACACCACAGTTCAAAAACATCAATTCTTCGGCACTCAGCTTTCTTTATAGTCCAACTCTCACATCCATACATGACTACTGGAAAAACCATAGCTTTGACTAATGGACCCTTGTTGGCAAAGTAATGTCTCTGCTTTTGAATATGTTGTCTAGGTTGGTCATAAGTTTTCTTCCAAGGAGCAAGCGTCTTTTAATTTCATGGCTGCAGTCACCATCCACAGTGATTTTGGAGCCCAAAAAAATAAAGTCTGTCACTGTTTCCAGCAGATGCCATGATCTTAGTTTTCTGAATGTTGAGTTTTAAGCCAACTTTTTCACCCTCCTCTTTCACTTTCATCAAGAGGCTCTTCAGTTCTTCTTTGCTTTCTGCCATAAGGGTGGTGTCATCTGTGTATCTGAGGTTAGTGATATTCCTTCTGGCAATCTTGATTCCAGCTTATGACTCATCCAGGCCAGCATTTCACATGATGTACTCTGCATATAAATTAAATAAGCTGAGTGACAATATACAGCCTCGACGTACTCCTTTTCCTATTTTGAACCGGTCTGTTGCTCCAGGTCCAGTTCTAACTGTTGCTTCTTGACCTACATACAAATTTCTCAGGAGGCAAGTCAGGTAATCTGGCATTCCCATCTCTAGAAGAATTTTCCAGTTTGTTGTGATGCACACAGTCAAAGGCTTTGGCATAGTCAATAAAGCAAAACTAGATGTTTTTCTGGAATTTCCTTGCTTTTTCGATGATCCAGTGGATGTTGGCAATTTGATCTCTGGTTCTTCTGGCATTTCTAAATCCAGCTTGAACATCTGGAATTTCATGGTTCACATACTGTTGTTGAACCCTGGCTTGGAGAATTTTGAGCATTACTTTGCTAGCGTGTGAGATGAGTGCAACTGTGCAGTAGTTTGCACATTCTTTGGCATTGCCTTTCTTTGGGATTGGAATGAAAACTGAACTTTTCCAGTCCTGTGGCCACTGCTGATTTTTCCAGATTTGCTGGCATATTGAGTGCAGCACTTTCAGTGCATCATCTTTTAGGATTTGAAATAGCTCAACTGGAATCCCATCACCTCCACTAGCTTTGTTCGTAGTAATGCTTCCTAAGGACCTCTTGATTTTGCATTCCAGGATGTCTAGCTCTCAGTGAATGATCACACCATCATGGTTATCTGGGGCATGGAGATCTTTTTTGTATAGTTCTGTGTATCCTTGCCACCTCTTCTTAATATCTTCTGCTTCTGTTAGGTCCATATCATTTCTGTCCTTTATTGTGATCATCTTTACATGAAAGGTTCCCTTGATATCTCTAATTTTCTTGAAGAGATCTCTAGTCTTTCCCATTCTATTGCTTTCCTCTATTTCTTTGCACTGATAACTGAGGAAGGCTTTCTTATCTCTCCTTGCTATTCTTTGGAACTCTGCATTCAAATGGGTATATCTTTCCTTTTCTCCTTTGCCTTTCACTTCTCTTCTCTTCTCAGCTATTTGTAAGGTCTCCTCAGACAACCATTTTGCCTTTTTGCATTTCTTTTTCTTGGGGATGGTCTTGATCACTGCCTCCTGTACAATGCCACGAACCTTCATCTGTAGTTCTTCAGGCATTCTGTCTATCAGATCTAAACCCATGAATCTATTTGTCACTTCCACCATATAACTGTAAGGGATCTGATTTAGGTCATACCTGAATGGCCTAGTGGTTTTCCCTACTTTCTTCAATTTAAGTCTGAATTTGGCAATAAGGGGTTCATAATCTGTTATTTCAAGTCTGTGAGGTTTATAATGTTGGGATTAAGGCAAATGAGCAATTTTGGATCTTCTCATTTATCATCAGGTTCTTCCACAGATGAAATGTAAGGAAAAGAAACAGATGAAGAAGACAAGTAAATTTAGAGCGACTTAAAAGATACATCAAAAAAATTTTTACATAGGCAAGACTATAGCATCTTGAGGTATACACTTAGGTGATAAAACCTTAAAAGAAATACAAGGAAATACATTTAAGTTAGAATAGCAGTTACTTTTGGAGAAAGAGAAGGCGCTATGAATGGGCTGGGAAGCCCAGAGGAGCTTTTGGATGGCCAGCAACATTCTCCTTCTTGATCATGGTGATGGCTACACAGCGGTCACTACATACAAGGAAGCTATATTTTTGTCATGATTTTCTACATCTATTAGAGTTTATGATTAAAAGATGGTAAATGCTTATGATAAATGACAGAGCAGAGACTTAAAATGCTGTTCTCTAACCAATTTAAGCCAATATTTTCCAAACTTCTTAAGGTAGGACAGAAACAGAAATTAGCAAAGCATGACTCCAAATGATAAATATTTGCCTGGATTCTGATAGTTTACTGTAAAAATTACACCTTCCCCCCCAAATTACGAGAAACATAATTTTTTTTTTACTTCACCAAAAATGTAAAAAGGTTGCTGGTTAGGAAAAAAACAAAAAGAAGCCTGAACTACCTAAGAGACAGGCTAGCTTTAGACGTTGTCACCGACTGTCTATGCAGGCAAATTATACTCTGTTGTTAAATAAGCCACTCTCATGTCATTACAGGAACATCTTGGAGATATAATGGATTCATTTCAAGCCAACACAATAAAGTAAGTATTGGAATAAAGCAATACTTCTGGTTTCCCAGCGCATATAAAAGTTGTGTTTACACTACAGTCTACTTAGTGTGCAATAGCATAAAAAAAGCACATACCTTAATTCAAAAAATATTTTATTGCTAAAAGATACCAACCATCATCTGATAACACAGGATAACACATCTGATGAGACAGATAACAATCTGTAAAAATGCAGGATCTCTGAAGCACAGTAAATTACAATAAAAAAAGGTCTACCTGTAATTTCACCAACATGTATCTCAGGGAAGCCACATAAATAAAAACTAAAAGAACTGACCCCTGGTCTTGTAGGCTGATCTGGCTAGTTTTCACTATAATGGGGTACATATGAAACTATCCCAATACATAAAACAGTCCTAATAAATACGAGAAATTTAGTTACTATTCTCAAAGTACTATTCTCCACTTACCTCTCTTAACTCTCCAATCCTCCGAAGTGCTTTATCCTGACTCTGACTTAATATACCCTTTAATTTAAAAGGAAACAAAAAAAAGCTGGTTCAAACAGCCACATGACATAGTAATGAAAAGCAAGTTTAAAAGATCACAAATCACTGAATTTTCTTTCCAATACCCTTTACTTCTGCAACTATGCAATCACAACTCTCTCCTGCCACTTAGTGGTAGACTTATGTACATTTAGAAACAAAAAAACACAATTCAAAGAAATACAAGTAAGGTACTCACAGAACTTAGGAATAAGATGACCTTTTGAGAATGAGCTTATGGAATATTAATAATACACTGGATTAAATCAGAACTATCCCCCTACTTCTATAGGCCACATGTTTAAGAAATTATCAAACTAAATACTTTATGTGTAATAATCTAATTTTTACACTTGTTATGGACAATTAGAATAGTGAAATCAGCAACAAATAACTGGTGTTACTATTCTCAACTGATTATATTCCAAACCAAAGTCAGATAATTTAATGTTGTACTCAAAGCAGACTATTATTAATGGCAGATTAAATATTTTAAAATAATATACATGGGGAAATAAAGTTTATCAAAACTGACTTTACAAATAACTTTTTGGTTACACAATTAATGTCTTTAAATGGGACAAGACATTAAACTGTTTTAAATAACTTCTATAGTAAGAATGAACACTATCTGATTTTATAAATAAGAGCACCATCTGAACTGGAGTGATATTTCCCCTTAGCTCTGACATGTGAATTATCACCTGGGATGCCTGCTGGGAAATTTCTGGCCATGAACAGGATGAGAGAGAAGGGCAAAAGTAAGTTACCAGGACTATAATCACTCCTACTCTCCACACACTTAACCAAGGGCTTTATAAGCAGCAACCTCAGGAAACAGAAGAGAGGATGCTTATTTTTGGACCCTGATATAAGGACAAGAAACAGATGTCTTCAGGTATTTAGAAAGCTGTATGTTTATCTACCATTAAAAGAAAGATGTAGCCTACAGACTGACCTACAGACTGACCCACCAGGAAACAGGCTTGAGAGAAGCAAGCATGGCTTAAACCCAAACTTCTTATATACTGCCTACTCGAGGAAGCCCATCCCTACCAGAGGCAAAAACATTTGTGATTTCTCTCATTCTCTTCATCAAAATCCCTAATAGTAAAACAGGTTAAATACTTTGGTCATATGAAGAATTATTAAAAGCCAGGATCAGAACTATCTTATTACAAGATCCTAATTTTAAAATTACATATGAATCAATATGAATAGCCAACAAATCACTTACTTGTAGCTTTTTCTTCTCTCTATGAAGAGTCTGATAAGCTGTAATAAGCTAAAATAAAGAAAAAGTCACTAATAACATCAGTCATTCCTATATAAATGCAGTTAATTGTTCTAAACTCTGCTAAAATATCTCATTATGAAAGTAAGTCAAAGGAACCCTTTAATAGACAATTCAAGTTAATCAGATGCATATGCAGTTGAAACTAAATAATATAGGTAATATATTTCTAAAAAATAAAATGTAACTTGACTATAAAAATACTAAATTACATTTTATTTCACCTAGACACATACCTCTAATACCTAATTCATAAAATGGGATTAGAGCCCATTGCCTAAAGACTACTCAAACTGTGGTCACAGATCAGTCTCATAAACAAAAGCATCACCTGGAGCCTGCTATTAATAGAAATAGAAGTCCTTGGGCCCCACCTCACACTAACTGAATGAGAAGCAGAGGGAGGGTGGAGAAAGAGCAATGTGAGAATCATAAGGCTACAGGCAACAATTTGCTCCAAAATTTTACTAAGAGTCCTGGCCAAAGGGCCTCAGCACCAGTGAAGGCCTTTAACTAGATACTGCCACCCACTACTTACCACTAGGATCCAGTGGAGCTAGGGAATCAACAGTTCAGCCAACGACAGGCGTAAAGACTAGGCCCTCACATGAATTAGAGAACATGAGGAGGAAATTTTCATACTAGCAAAAAAAAAGTCATGCCCTTACCTCACAACATTTTCCTTTGTAGCCATTCAATCTTCGTTCCATCCTCCGCAACCACTGGATCAACTGCTCTTTGCTGAGACTGTCTAAATTCCCAAGTGAGTCTTCATTCTCACTCTCCATATCAGAGGGTGGATCAAAGAAGGCAGCAGAAGAGTCCAGGTCGAACCGATTCAGGGATTCTCTAGAAGATGTGCGTACCAAAGACTCTTTAGAGGAAGATCGGACTAGAGATTCCTTCACTGGACTCCGAAACAGAGACTCCACGGACGGCACGCGGAGCTGGAGCTTCTGTGCAAAAGACTGCGTGTCACTCGACTGCAACCAAAACGCAACAGGACATGCGGGTTAAAACACACACTGAGACTTCTGTTATTCCCTAATCACCAGCCAGAATCTGTTAAAAGCTCTAGCACATTTAACTTCATTCCTGACATTTTACACAATACACTATTGGCTGAAAAACAAGAGACGCCCGGTTATTTCTGAAAAGGCTCTGGACCTTGAGTCAGAGGACTGGGGTGTAGGTCCCAGGTCTGTCACTGAGCAGTGGAATAACCTTCACTAAGTCACTTCCCTTCGGTTTGCCCATCTGTAAAAAAGAAGGAAGCCGTGCTTTCCCAGCAGACCTCACCTGTGTGCTGTGAGATTCATCCACTAAACTAAGATCCTTGGAGGCAGGGGCCAACAATACCACAGTGTACACCCAGGACCTCAAATGGGGACATGTACTGTGAGGTGTGAAGTGTGTGGCTGAATCTGGAGCCTGCCTGGAGGCGCAGAGTCCTCATCACTCTTCTCAGGCAGAGGGTAGGTAACGCGGAGTGAGCGCATCTTGCTCAGTAACACAACACAAGGCAGAGCTGACTGGTGACGCTGGGCTCTGCTCTCCTCACCACTGTCTACGGGGAATAAACGTAAGCGTTACAAAACCATGAAGGGCAGTGCGAGTCTGAGCTCAAGCCCCTCTGCGGGGATCAGTAAGCCTCACGTTAGAAACAGTGATCAGCAAGAGCTATCCCCTTAATTGGCATATTAATGTTAACGATAATGCATTGTTTTGTAAAACAGCCATGGAAAGTACTCTTACTTCAATAACCTGCATTATTCAAAGCAGCATTACTTTGTTCACATGACAGCAGTCAGTACTTAAGGTGTTTCCTAGAAACTCATTCTCACTAGGGCAACAGGGTCACTGAAAGATCTCAAAGATGCTAGGAACGAAACGCTCAGAGGAGACTGAGGTCATGTGCAGGCAAAGATTACAAGAAAACAGAAAGATTCTCTTTAATATTCAATAAAAAAAAAAATCAGACCAGGATTACTTTATAGATTTTAGAGATTTAATAATAGTAGTTGGCAAGGTGTGAGTTAACAGGGGCTCACCCTCTTCATAAACACAGAGATTTATTACAGGAGATTAGTAACAGTAAAAACTGAAAACAACCCAAATATTCACCACTAGAGGATATATCAACTACAATGTATGTAAGGAGGTTCAAGACATATTATTAAATGGGAAAACTCAGATTATAAAATAACACATATACTGTGAGGTCGTTTTAATTTAAAGTAGCTACATATAGTTTTGAATCTGTATGTATGTGTATACAAACACCTTGAGAACCAGGTCGTTAAAGGACCAACACAAAAAGTTAACAGTGAGTGGGTCTGAGTGGTAAGATTTTAAGTGATTTTTACTTTCATTTTTCTTATTTTCATGTACTTTGCAATTTATTCTTTCATAATGTGCAAGTTTTACCTCTGTTCTGGGACAGGGTGGAGAATGTCTTAAGGGAGAAGAGGGACCCTCATGCTCAAAACCCCGAAGACCACTTTACGCCTACTCCATCACCAGCCACCTCTGACCCACGCAAAAAGTGCTCTTCAGCTCCTACAGACAGTATCCTTGTAAACTGCCTCAGGACAAACAAGTGAGAAGTCTGACTACCACTAGAAATAGCTGTTATTTTAGGTGAGCCAGGACTAATGAACAATGTCAAAGACATGTATGTGCAGAAGCTCTCAAGCTGGGTAACTGTCACATCTACTCTGCTTGGCAGGAAGGTGATTGACTGTCGTGATTTAGCCTGTTGAGGTGCCGAGCAAAGTTGCCTAAGTTTAAATCCTGGTTCCGCCACAATCAATGTTCAAAACAAGAGTCAAGTTACTTAACCTCACGAGTCTTGTTTCCGCCTCTCTAAAATAGGGATGACAAAAATAATAATGATGGTAATACTACTACCTACCTCATAAGGATGCCACAAGGACTGAATGAGTTAACATGTACACGCAAATTGCTTATAATGTAGCAAATATGCAATAAAACATTAATTATCATTATTAGTATTAGAGAAAGAAGACTAAAAGACAAACTTACACTTAAGAACCACACTCAAGCTTATGTGGCAGACTCTTCTGGCTCTACGATGCGGGAGCTTAGAGCACAGGCTCTGCAGCCAGACTTCATGGGTTCAAGTCTTCCTTCCACCACTGACCAGCAATATGACCTTAGGCAAGTTACAGTGCCCCTCTATGCCTCTGTTTCTTCATAAGTAAACGGGGGAAAACAGCATTCCCCTCCCAGGGCGCCTATGAGGAGTACTACCTGAGCACATGTGAAGCACTTCACGCCATGACTGGCTTGAACTGTCATCACCAGATATCCAACACTATCTATCAATAGATACCTAATCCTCCCTTCTTCCTTTCCACCAGACACCAGTTTCGTTCAGGCTAACAATACAGCCAGGTCAAACATTCACCTTCTCAAATACAAACTAAAACCACAACGAGACACTACCACATATCCACTAGGATGGCTAAAATTAAAACCATGGAAAACTCCAAGTACTGGTGGCGATGTAAAGCCATCCTTTCTGGAAAACTACTAGTATTTATTAACACTAAAACTAAACACATGTGTACTCTGTGGAACAGCAGTTTGATCCACTGGAGAAGGGACAGGCTACCCACTCCAGTATTCTTGGGCTTCCCTTGTGGCTCAGCTAGTAAAGAATCCGCCTGCAATGCGGGAAACCTGGGTTCAATCCCTAGGTTGGGAAGATCCCCTGCAGAAGAGAAAAGCTACCCACTCCAGTATTCTGGCCTGGAGAATTCCATGGACTGTATAGTCCATGGCGTCACAAAGAGTTGGACACGACTGAGCAACTTTCACTTCACTATATACCCAGTACAAATGTATAATTATGTTCAACAATAGACATATACTATAGTAGCTCTGTTCAAAACAGTACCAAACCTGAAACTACTGTTGATGTTCATCAATAACAGACGGGAAAAATCAACTGTTGTCTGATCATTAAAGGAATACTAGACAGCAACAAGAATTAAAGATTAATAGCCGCAAACAAGAATATACATGAATCTCACTAACAGTATTAAACAAAAGAAGCCAGACGCAAAAGAATATCCACTTCTGATTTTATTTACATAAACTCAGAAACAGGCAAAAGTAATCTACAGTGTTAGAAGCCAAAACAGTAGTTAACCCCCGCCCCTAGTGTGAGAGGAGAACAGAAAGGAACACAAGGGTTTCTGGGAAACTGGTAATTTCTGTTTCTTGATTTTGGGTGCTGGTTACAAAGCTGTGTTTGGTTTGTGAAAATTCAGAAAACTGTATACGGAATACATGATACTTTTCTGAATGTAGACTTTAGAGTGTGATACATTACATTTCAATTAAAGGATTTTTAAAATTAGCTCTGGGCGTCCCTGGTGGCTCAGTGATAAAGAATCCACCTGCCAGTGCAGGAGACACCGGCTCGTCCCCTGATCCAGGAGGATCCACATGCCTCCGAGCAACTAAGCTGTGCCCACAACTATTAAGCCTGTGCTCTGGGGTCTGGGAGCTGCAACCACTGAGCTTGGGTGCCGTAGCGCCTGTGCGGTGCAACAGGAGAAGGCATGGCAATGGGAAGCCGCACACTACCACCAGAGGGGAGCCCCGCCCACCACCAGAAGGGAGCTCCGCCCACCACCACCAGAGGGGAGCCCCGCCCACCACCACCAGAGGGGAGCCCCGCCCACCACCACCACCGGAGGGGAGCCCACACAGCAACAAAGGCCCAGCACAGCTACAGATAAAAGGACTCATAAAATCATTAAAAATATAAATTTAAAATCATAACAAAATTAGCTTTTTCCAGACTCTGGTTCAGCCACGAGTGGGCTGTATGCCAAAGCTCAGCCAATAATGGATACTACTGAGTGGGACTCTAAAGGATGCGACTTTCCAGAGTTTTCTGGCAGTCCAGTGGTTAGGACTTCACACTTTCACTGTGGGGGCCTGGGTTCAGTCCCTGGTCAGAGAACTAAGATCCCACAAGCCACACAGTGCAGCCAAAAACCACGGTGGAGCCTTCTAGAAGAAATATCATTTTCCTGATAAAAAGGAATGTGTCTTTTGTCCTATGGAGAATGGAGATGTATTTCCTGGAGGCCAAACTTGGAACCGGGAAGATGAAAGGCAGTGATCAGAATGAGAGGGAAAACGGAGGGCAGGACAAGAAGTCAAAGGGAAAAGGGTCTCTAATAAACTGTCTCCAACGTTTCTGCTACATGAAAAACTCAGCTCCCACTGGCTCCAACTACTGTCGGGTTTCTGGTACCAAAGACATTCACTGATTTATAGCTCACTTTCCAAAAAGCTGATGGGGACTAGAGAAGGAGAAATGTATAAGTAATAACAAACGAACACAGAGTTACTTTTTAACTCCTTTCTGTCTCACGCACTTGACCCTGTGTTCATTCCTCCTTCCTATTTCCCCAACAGTGTTGCTGTTCAGACCTTTATCCTCCACCAACTGGGTATCTGTAGCAGCCTCTGTCCTCCTGCCTCAAAACTCCTATCTACCGGTCTGTCGCTGCGTCACATGGTCACTAGGGTGTTTAGGATTTCTTCCTAAAATATAATTCGGTTCATTTCATTCCAGCTCTTAATTTGAACTCTCACTTAATAGAAAGATCAAAATCCTTCACTTATGTTCAAGATTCCCACTTCCCAAGACCCATTTCTTTGTAAAATCACCCCTCCACATAACAGAAACTTAAGTTCTAACACGTAACTTCCTGTTTCCTGAACAAATGCATTGTCTGTGTGCCTCTGTACTATCGCCCAAAGTTTCCGTGCATATGGAAACCCAAACATCCTTCAAAAGTGAGCTCAAACTTCTAGGAGTTCACCCATCAGAAACTGCCTTTCTTAATGGCTAAGCACTTTACCAGGACCACTCCTGGAGCACAAACTGCATTCTGACTCACCATTAGTTACTTACTCGCTGATATAACAACTAACTGTTTATGCCTTAAAACAACTACAGAGATACAGCACAGTGGTTAAGAACAGACTTCCAGCTTTGAATTCCAGCTTTACTACTACTAACTTTAAGACCTCTGTTTCAATTTCCTCATCTATTAAAAAAAAAAAAAAAACTACTCTAGTAGATTGTTATGAGGATTAAATGGGCAAAAATATTTAAAATAGTCTCATGTATAGGAAGCACTAAATATGTTTTCCTACATTGTATCCACTGCACACACACCCTCACCCCAAACTTTATACTCTTATAGAACAGGATCCATATTCTCTATTTCTGTAGCCTTGCCTCAGTGCTTTCCACAAAGTGGGTACTTAGTACACATTTGTTCAGCTGAACCTTAACCTGGCAGTATGATAATGATGATCTAATGGGAAAACTTGAAATAATCAACAATTGATCAAAATGATACATATCATTTTTTACACATAGTGTATCTTATTTTAGAAATCATGAGCAAGAATTAATACAACATCACTAACACTCTACAGTAAGGTTCATAAGTTTTATTTGTAACAGAAAACTGCAAACAGCCCAGGTGTACATCAACAGGTGAACACCTACAGAATATTCATACAGAATTACTACACAACAACAGAAGGGAACAAACTACTGGTAACTACAACAAGGATGAGATTCCAAAAACACTGTGGTGAGTGAAAGGAGCCTTCCACAGAACAGTATACACTCTATGAGGCCACGTACATGTAAATCTAAAATAAGCAGAACTAATCTGTCGTATGGTGGGAAAAAATTAAACCAGGTTGCCTCTGAGAGGATCACCACAAGGGAACTTTCTGGGGTGAGGATAATCTTCCATAACCTGTGGTGGGTTTGGCACATACAACTGTCAAAACTCAGTCAATGCACATGTGAGGCTTGTACATTTCATTTTATATAAAATTCACTTCAAAAAAGAAATTACAAACACTGATCTCTAGATAATGATATGCATACTAAAACATCAGTACTGTGGCCTGCAACTTTGAAAGGCATCAAAAAAATAAAATAGATTGAGGTACACATAGAGGAATGAATATATGGACAGAAAAAAGAGTATGGTAAAGCATCAGTGACAGAAGTGAGGTGTTCAGTTCAGTTCAGTTCAGTCGCTCAGTCGTGTACGACTCTTTATGACCCCATGAATTGCAGCACACCAGGCCTCCCTGTCCAACACCAACTCCCGGAGTCCACCCAAACCCATGTCCATTGTGTCGGTGATGCCATCCAGCCATCTCATCCTCTGTCGTCCCCTTCTCCTCCTGCCCCCAATCCCTCCCAGCATCAGGGTCTCTTCCAATGAGTCAGCTTCTTCACATGAGGTGACCAAAGTATTGGAGTTTCAGCTTCAGCATCAGTCCTTCCAATGAATATTCAGGACTGATCTCCTTTAGGATGGACTGGCTGGATCTCCTTGCAGTCCAAGAGACTCTCAAGAGTCTTTTCCAACACCACAGTTCAAAAGCATCAATTCTTCGGTGCTCAGCTTTCTTCACAGTCCAACTCTCACATCCATACATGACCACTGGAAAAACCATAGCCTTGACTAGATGGACCTTTGTTGGCAAAGTAATGTCTCTGCTTTTTAATATGCTATCTAGGTTGGTCATAACTTTCCTTCTAAGGAGTAAGCGTCTTTTAATTTCATGGCTGCAATCACCATCTGCAGTGATTCTGGAGCCCAAAAAAATAAAGTCTGACACTGCTTCCACTGTTTCCCCATCTATTTCCCATGAAGTGATGATGATTGAGGTGTTAGGTACACATATGTTCACTTTATAAAGTTCTTTCAACTTTTCTATATGTTGGAAATTTTTCATAAGTATTGAAAATAAAATTAAAAGCAGTCTTTCACTTTCAGCAGTATTCAAAAACAGCAAAGAAAATTTCAAAATTTAATTTTACTACTATAATTTATTTTAAAAAAATAAATGATTTTCAAAACCAGACTTTTCCCCACAACTTAAAAAAAAATAACAGCATATAAGAATGACCATTTAAATGCCTATGTTTTGCTCTACTGAATTTAGTGAAACTCAGTTGTTTTTGGAGAAGGCAATGGCAACCCACTCCAGTACCATTGCCTGGAATATTCCATGGACCGAGGAGCCTGGTAGGCTGCAGTCCATGGGGTCGCAAAGAGTCGGGACTTGACTGAGCGACTTCACTTTCACTTTTCACTTTCATGCATTGGAGAAGGAAATGGCAACCCACTCCAGTGTTCTTGCCTGGAGAATCCCAGGGACGAGGGAGCCTGGTGGGCTGCAGTCCATGGGTCGCACAGAGTTGGACACGACTGAAGTGACTTAGTAGCAGCAGCTGTTATTTTGTTTTTGTTGTTTTTACTGAAGTTTAGTTGACTTACAATGATATGTTCCTTTCAGGCATGAAACATACTGATTGGACATTTTTACAGATTATGCACCAAAGTTATTACAATGTTACTGACTCTATTTCCAGTGCTGTACATTACACATCCCTATGATTTATTTATTTTATAGCTGGAAGCCTGTAGCTCTCAATCCCTTCACCTATTTCACCATGCTCCCACCCTCCTCATCTCTGGCAACCACTAGTCTGCTCTCCATATCTCATTTTAACAGCATATAAATTTAAATGAGGCAATACATGGCAAAAAATTATAGCTTGGGAGACATGTTTTTGTCATTCTACGATAATCCCACTATCAATAGCTAGTCACTGGTCTCTGGGCAAGTAATTTAAGGTTTCATGCCTAATACCTCATCTACACAGTATAAGAGGGTAATGCTAGATCCTACAGTTATCCTAAACTGCCAAAACACTAAAACTATAATCTAATAAAACTATTTCACAGCTTCTCAGATAAGGATGAATGCTCATATATACTTGTTTTACAAGTTTGTTTTACAAACTCTATTTTTCTCTATTACATGGTAGCATACACTAATTATTTTCAAATATCTGAGTTTTTTAAGTTTGTCTAAGGTAAAACGTCAACTTATGAATGAAGTGTCATTTTGATTAGCTGAATGTTATGTTCCGATTACCTGAATTTTGTGTACCAAATTAAACTGAAGAGTTAACTACTGTTAAGTATAACAGACATTTTTTTGAAAAGGGTATACTACACTTTTCTGCTTTCTTAGATAAGGACAGCGAGTAACCCTTTTTAATGACATCTCTGCCACAAACTGTGTGCCAAAATCTACTGGTTTACAGAGGATGATCTACCCAGTAGTAAGGGGGTCACAGGCAGCTACACCTTATAAACTCTTGGGCATGTTTTTCACCATCTCTTCTACCTTGGTGTCAACTCTGATTTCCTGCTCCCAATATCAGTAAGCATTCTACCTGCTTCAGGGATATCCATTGTTCCTAATTTGCTAACAACAACCAACAACCAATCTGTCAGAAATTTGTATAAAAGCAAACAGACTCTGAGTGGAGGTGTCTCCTTGTAACAAGAATTAAATGAGATCACGTACATAAAATGATTAACAACACCTGAGACACAGTAAATGCAATAAATACAACTAACTTTCTGAATATCACACATGTTCATTCCTCACCTTAATTAAAACTTAAGTCTCTCCTGAATTTGATCAAAACACTGGTTGTTATTCATTCTAGTTTTTGCATTCATAATTATATTCAGTCTGCTTGGACTATTCTACAATAGAATAAGCATTCTAAATAATATTTTCTGATTAATATTCCTTAAACATCACTGGATCTGTCCAGTAACATTAAGACTGATGCCTCCCAATATTTTACCCCTCCCTCAAGGCACTTACAAGAAATCATGTATTTGTAAAAGGACTTGGGATTAATTGGGGATGTTTCAAGGCCTGGGGACTTGGCCCAGAATCTGACTGGCCTCCCTGAAAAGAATGAGGTTCTCAGCTCACAGGTAACCTGTTCATGGAGTTTGGGAAGCTAGACAATACTTTAGAATGTTTAGTCTACATGATTTAGTTCATAAATCAGATTGTTGAGAAACTGCCTATGTTCATGCTCCAGGTCCTCAGAATCAGAAATGTTACTGCCCTACACTAGACACTGTTGAGAATAGCCAGGTTAATGATGAATAATCAATGTTCCTGCCCTACACTAGACACTGTTGAGAATAGCCAGGTTAATGATGAATAATCATCAGTAAAGCCAAAGATAATAAATGTTCATCTCAGACACTGCTATCATTAAGATTTTTTTAATGAATTTCTTTCTTTCTTTTTTGGAAGGAGTCAAAAGAAGGTTACATGAGTCCCACCCTCCAAATAACTTTTTAAAGTCAAAGATAAACTTAATTCTCTAGTCATAATATATTCTGCATTAGAATAAACTTTAAAAGAAATGCCATTTTCTTCACATCCCCCTTCTAGAATATGTAACTCAACATGTCTTTCAGTATGACTTACTCCTAATCTTTTACAACTATAAAGTCAGTCTTTTTTCAAAGTTTTATCTTCAGTGCCATTAGGTTTTTAAATGAGCAATAATGGAAGCTTACAAAACTGGAAGCTTACAAAACACGTATCACTTTCACTTTAAACTTTTTCCAAGAGACCGTCAACAGACTTGGATTTACCATACATACTGCATCCAGTGTTCGGACATCACTGTTTCATTGTAAAGTCAAATGCTAATAACATAGATTGACTGACACTGAAATGACTTGCTCTTTCTTTTAAATAACATTTAAAACAAACCTGAGGAGTTGTGGGTTCACTTCCGTTAACACTGTCGGGAGATTTTGTGGCTTGGAAAGACGCATTCTAAGAAAAACAAAGAAACACTGTAAAGAGAGGATCAGAAAACTAAAGTTTTAAAACTGTTAAGAACAAAGGCCAAGTACCTAAACCTATTAGACACACTTATCTATTAAACAAAATTAGTAAGTGCTCACTTATTAGAATTTTTTCATGCAAGGCAAAACTAGTATGGTAAGTATTTTAGAAAATTCATTTTGCTATTTTATCTGTAACTAGACAGCAAAGATTAGTATGTAGCAGAAATTAATTCAAACTAATCACATGCCTCCCCCTATTACAATCACCCCAGTTTTTTCCCTCAATACAAAATTAACATCAAGAATTCAATCAGCAAAACTCATTCAAGTAGAAAACTATCCAGAGAAAGTAATGTCAATTGTTCCTTACAATTAAATATTATTTAAAGTTATTCAGGCTAAGCTCTGAAAAATATCTTCCTAATAAGAAATGGAAATGCCTCATTCATTTAAAGCCATCAGTCTAAATGAAACTGGTAGGACAGTTTCCAGAAAAACTTAAAATTAAAAATAATTTCTTCCACAAATGAAAGTTTTTTGTTCTGTTCTGTTGGTATGACAAATGTTCTAATTTACACAGCATTCTACTTATTACATCAAACTTGTATGAGTTCCATAAGGTTTGATATTCTTTGAGATTCAAAATTCTACACTATTCATAATACACTAAGTGTCTAACTAAAATTAAACCTATAGAAGCAGCTCATGATAAAATAACGTCCATGTTTTAAACAAAAGCATTTAACCAAATACTAGCCACTTTGTTTCAGTAACTTAGTGAAAAGTACATTCCCCTACAACCTCTAGGGCTAACCAAGGAATGGTCAAACATATGACTCTTCTTATTCTTAAATACAAGTGGGGAAGGCACTCAACTTTACAAAAGTGTTCTCAAATTTTTGAACTCTCATTAGGTATTTGATACTATGAAATAATTAATTTTAGCTGTGATAAATGTACTGTGATTATGTAGTTTTAGTCTTTATCTTTTAGAAATATATACCGAAATACTTAGGTAAGATTTCTGAAATTTGCTTCAAATATTCCCATGGGGATGAGGGAGAGGGGTATCTGCATGTGTGATGAGGGTGGGAGGGACATGGTTAGGGAGGCGTGAGGGTATAAGATAGCCACGAGTTATTAATTGCTGACAATGGATATTGGGGGAAGGACAAGAAATCTTATGTAATTTTTATTACTATTTCCACTCTTGCTATATGTTTAAATTTTTCTCTCATAAAAGTTTAAACACCTTGTCCCTCTAACATAAAAAGAGCTATCAAATTTTATCAGTCCAAGACACCTCCTTAAACTTACATAGGGAAGAACGGTTAGAGGGATATAGAATTAACTTTTACCTTCCTCTTCTCTGCCATTTCAAAGAATTAGAAGCTGGATACATGGCATACATTTGTACAACATTATAATTAGTGCTTTCTAGCCATAAAAATATCCTACACTACACACTCTAAAATAAAAGACATATTTCACAGAGATCAGCAAGTCTCTCTGCCAGGCAATTGAAAAGTAATTGTCGACGTGCAGTAAAAATGCTTTATGTATACTTCATATTCAGTTGCACAGAATATTAAAAAGATGTTTACTCAA
Source organism: Cervus canadensis (assembly GCF_019320065.1). NCBI lineage: Eukaryota > Metazoa > Chordata > Mammalia > Artiodactyla > Cervidae > Cervus > Cervus canadensis. The sequence goes on from NC_057407.1 coordinate 48,440,299, forward strand.
GAATAGAACTTTAATAAATAAAATGAAACAAAATAAATTTTATTTATCAAGGGAAAAAAAGGAAAGTAACTGACTGTTAAATTGTGGAGAAAGCAAATAAGAGGGCTCCATAAGATATTCTATCTTAGGTAGTAAAAAAAAACCTGGCACGTTATTGTGGCCCATACAAACAGCTATTCTACAACTGTCTGAAATACCACTCTACCAAACAAACAGCATAATATTTAAAAACTTTTCTTTCCTGTACCTATATTTTAATTTACTTGCTATACTATGTATTGGGCTCCCCTGGTAGCTCAGATGGTAAAGAATCTGTCCATACTGTGGGAGACCCAGGTTTGACCCCTGGGTTGGGAGGATTCCCTGGAGAAGGGACTGGCTACCCACTCAAGTATTCTTGCCTGGAGAATTCCACGGACAGAGGTGCCTGGAAAGCCCCAGTTCATGGGGTCGCACAAAGTCGGACATAACTGAGTAATTGCAAAAAATAATATATATCTGAATAAATGTAAGACAACTAAAGAAAGTACTGAACTATGTTATCATGAAAATTTAAGTTACGAATCTCTAGAAACAAAAATTACAGATTTGTCACTATGTATAATGCCTTCTTCATTTCTGCCCTGCAAATTCTTTCTCATCTTTCAACTTTCAAATGCCTCTTATTTTGTGAAGCCTCCTATGGCTGGCCTGAGGGACTAACACATTTCCTATGCTTGTATTTTCTTCTACAAAGCCTTAATTCTTTTGAATTGTTACGTGTATTTTGACATTTTTGTCTCAATACTAAACTACAAATGCTCAGAGAGCAAGAACCCTACAATTTGCCTGACTGATAGTAGAGGCTCAGGGATTGCTTCTTAACCCCTTATGCAGCACTTCTTTCAGTGCAAGAAGACTTCTGAATGTCTCCCCGCAGACAGAAGCCCAAAGAACCAGCTCAACACTGTCTCCTGGAGGCAATTCTTAGATAATGAGAAAATGTTTCTAAAGTGCATTTAATTTAAAAGTACACACAGGTTCCCTGCCAGATTTGTCTTCAATTATGATTTGTTACATCTTTCAATAATCACTTTTAACTGCTGTAAGGTTATACCACAGTTTTATGTGAGGAGAAATGTTATTACCTAAACAAACAAACAAAAACAAAACAAAACAAAATGTAAATAAGATTATCATAGACTTTCAGCCTACTTACCTTATTTTAAATAGTTCTAAAGCCTTCATTTTAAGATTATTAGCATTTTTTTTGCAATAGGATAAGTATTCAATATGAACTGTTTTTACGTACTTATGGAAGTGGACCTCGAAGTTCTTTTTTTTTAAGTCTCCATTACTACTACATGAAGTGTAATATCATTTTATGTTTTTAAAATAAGTTGGTAATAAGTTATCTCTAACTGGGACTCCTGTCTCCCTCTCAGGACTGAAAACAGTGAGGTATAACTGGTAGCCCAGAACCAAGAAGAGACCTCTATTCCTGAGCACCAAGCTAAGGCATCACAAGAACTCTCTGCTGCTTTCTTTTCTAAAACCAAGTTTAGAAGGTAACATAGGGCTGCTACTGGCCACATGCAGACCAAGTCTTTGCTGGCTGCATGAATAAGTATGCGCATGCGTGCTCAGTCGTTCAGCCGTGTTTGACTCTTTGAGACACCCCACGGACTGCAGACCGCAAGGCTCCTCTGTCCGTGAAATTTTTCAGGCAAGAATACTGAAGTGGGTTGCCATTTCCTCCAAGGATCTTTCCAACCCAGGGATCGAACCTGTCTCTTGCATCTCCTGCATTGGCAGGTGTATTCTTTACCACTGAGCCAAGTGGAGAGCCCCATGAGTAAGTACAGAAATGTTCTAATTTCATCACCAGCTGCTTAATAAATTAAACCAATTCTTATTGTTTAAAAAAAAACCTCAGTCCCAGTTCAGTTGGTGTTCATTCTAACACCAAAAGCTATCCTTACTTGGCAATCAAACATCTAAGTTTTAATTTGCTAAATTTATTAATTTAGCAAATTTTCCAAAGTGGAATTATACACAAGATTCAAAATTGTATGAATTCAGTCAACTGAAAGATAAAGAGGTAATTTTTTCCTTTCAAATGTTAAATACACAGAAAACTGGTAGTCTCCCAAAATAAGATACAACTACTTGTTACAGTAGACTCCACCTGCCTACTCAATATTGCTTAATTATGGATTTATATACAATGATTTTTTCATTCCTAAAAATGTGAGTCACATCTCAAAATATTCTTGGCCTCCTACCAATAGAACAGAGATTCCTAGCAATACATACCTCTTTTAGTTAATGAGCAAACATTCCCTAGGGAGGAAAACTTAAGAGTTCATACCAAGTGAAAGTATTCTTTGCTATATTAATGAAAACAGTGTTAAATTTTGTTGCTGTTAAAAGCTAGCAAAACACACACCAGCCATCAGAATTCAGCAGTTTACACTCTGATTTTTTTAGAGCAAGGTTAGCAGCACAGCACTGAAGATGCTTTGAGAGGTGGTCAGTGACAAGCAACATGAGATACGCTTCTAGAATGACCAAATTACTCTGCTTCCCCACACAGGGAATGCAGAAAGCGGTGGAAGGACTCACCACACTTTCAGTCTGGGTTTTAGGCTGCTTGGAGGAATCCAAAGCAAAGATAGTATACTCAGAGAGAAAAGCAGGCTCTGCTATCATCCCGGCTAGGAGCTGTCTCATTCAGGGTAATGAGCAGAGGCATGAACATAAAATAAAGGATGAAAAACAAATCATAAGGGCATGTTGCAAAGTTCTCATCCCACAAGCACGTACAACACGCTAGTGGCCTTGCACCACCACCACTCCACCCACAGAAACAGTGAGTTCCTGGGAAAGTGCAGGGAGATGAGGTGAGCCGTTCTGGACCTCAAAACTCAACTTTAAACAACTGGCTTTTCGACAGACAAATGATATATGCAACAGGCACCATGGCACACAGCACGTCTGGCAATTCAGCACTGAAGTCTACACCAATAAGAACAACTAATGGTAAAGACACAAAGTCTTAAATACTGAGCTGCTCAGAAAAAGACAGCATGGAAATTTATGGGGCAGATAAACACACGAAATTTTAATCATTTATTTGCACTTATATACAGATAGTCTTCTCCAATATATACAGTAGAAAATTTTAAAACAAATGTATAATAAGTTTCAAGGATAAATTCTATTATACTATTGATAGCTCTTTTGATATACATTCTCGTCTGCATAATTTTCTTTCATAAATTGTATACTATATCCCAAAACACTATCATGATTTAGGTGTGTAAGAAATTATAATTAAAATGAACTTTTTGATGGTGGGGGTTACACAAACACACTCAAGTAACAAAATTGCATTTCTAATTATTTTTCTCTACCTAGCCCATTTTGGGGCCTGCTTTTTTTTTTTTTTTGCCCACAATTTTCTGTTCTTTTTCAGGACATTATTATTACTTCATTTATCTTTACTGAAGATACTTGTTTTTCAAAGTCTTGTCCAGACTGCCCTTTTAATTATTTTAATTTCACCTGGAATAAACTGATATATCCCAGTTCCTGCTTTTATTGGTTGCCTTTTTAGCATTTACTTTAGCATTTTCATTTACAGGCTCATTTTCAGGAAGGCATTACCCTTCTCCTTCCCTCTGTGCTCCGTCCCTCCTTATCCAGTCGATCTGACTCCCTGGGACCCAGTTTGGGTTTCCAGCCCCATGGCAACGCAGAGGTTATCACAGACTCAGTCACCGAGCCCACGGGAGGTATGGTTCAGTTCTGGGTCACAGAGCCTCCCTAGAGACAGTAGCTTCTCACAGTGGGCCACAGAGAGCTCTAGGCATCAGCTGGGAAAAGCTTTTCTCAGCCCCCTTTCATGAGTGCCGTGAGCCCCACTTTAGCCTCTGGCCTGTAGCACTAAAACAAATTCTGGCAGCACAGAACCCTTCCTGTCCTTCTCAACCAGCGTTCAAAGAGAAAACTAAGTCCTAATGCCAGCCCTAAGGCATCTGCCAGCTAGCATCCACTGTATGTCATGAATTAGTATATCCCGTATGTACTACTCTATCCTCTTTTAGGAGACAGACCCTAAAAATCTTTGGGGTTTTATTTTTTTGTCACATCACATGGCTTGGGGGATTTTAGTTTCCCAACCAGGGACTGAACCTGGGCCCCAGCAGTGAAAGTGGCGAGTCCTAACCACTGGGCAGCCAGGGAACTTCCAAAAAGCTTAAAACCTTCTAGTAGCTCTACTGTGAAGAGAAGAGGCCCTGTTTCTATCTTCCCAGACACTGTTATATATAGCTGTTGTAGCAACAACTTATTTTTTTGAGTCAAATTTATTTCATTCTTATATGCAATAACATATACATTAGGTACATAATACACTCAGAAAATACAAGAAAAAAACATCCACTACAGCAGTAGTTGAGAAAATATGCAGTACAGACTGTGGTTAAATCATTTTGATCAAATCCAAGATCATGAATTATGGCCCTATTTTGTCTATATGGGTAATTTTACTACACATAAAAACATACAATCTTTAGACAGAAAAGAGCAAAAAAAAAAAAAAGGACAAGGTATCTAAAGTTTCCTGGCTCTAATTAGCACTGAAAAGACCAAGGGTATATAAAGATGGTAAAAGCTAAAAGAAAAAACAAACCCACATATCAAGCCAGAAAACTGGGAAAGTAGCAACACAGATTCAAGGAATTTCTGCTAAGTCTCAGGGCACCTGAGACTTAATAAGACATCAAAGATCAGCCTGCTACCCCAGTTAAAAAGAAAAAGAAAGATCAGCTTGCCACTGCAATCCTGAGGATGCTCAGTTCACTCAGCAAGAGAATGGAGCCAGCTGGCTCATCACTTGTTTGACAGAGAAAAATAGACAGAGAGACTCACATCACTAATTTCAGGCTGAAAGAGGGAAAAGTACTACTGCATTTACAAAATAAAAGGGATTACAAGGCCCTATTTTATCTTAAAATGTCTTATAGTATTACAAGGCCACACTATAAACAACTACGTGCCAACAAACTAGACAACATGATTGACATAAAGTACCAAAATTGATGCAGGAAGAAACACAAACTATTAACAGAACCACAAAAAGTGAAGAGATTGAATTAGTAATCAAAACATTTCTCATAAAGAAAAGCCCAGGATCAGATGGCATCATTAGTAAATTATACCAAACATTTAAAGACTTAATACTAATCTTAAAAAAAAAAATTATATATATATATATATATATATGTATATATATATATATGGGAACACTTCTCAATGCATTTTATGAGACCAATATTTTCCTGACACCAAAATACTGCAGACCAACAGACCAATACCTCCTATGAATACAGACAAAAAAAATCCTTAAAAAAAAAAAAAAAAACCTAGCAAACCCAGCAATATAAATTAAACACCATGAACAAGTGGAACTTATCCTACACAGGGCTGGTTTAACACCTAAAACCAGTTAATACAATACATCATACCAACAAAGTAAAGGACAAGGTCACATGTCAATCTCAAGATGCAAAGAAGGCATCTGACAAAATCCAACACTGCTTAATGGTAAGAACTTTCAACCAACTAGGAACAGAAGGGAACTTCCTCAACATGAGAAAGGGAATATACTAAACACCTTGTTAGCATCATACTCAACGACAAAAAGCCTGAATGCTTCCCCTCTTTCCTTTAAGACTGAATACCTTCTCTCTTCCCTTTAAGACTGAATACCTTCCCTCTTCCCTTTGAGACTGAATGCCTTCGCTCTGAGAGACAAGTACGTCAGCTTTCACTACTGTTCAACTGAAGGTTCTAGCCAGGGAAATTAGGCAAGAAAATGTAATAAAAGACAGCAGATTAAGGGAAGATATAAAACTACCTCTATTTCCAGATGACGTGATCTTCTACAAAGAAAATACTAAATAATCCACTAAAGGGATCACAGAACTAATAAATGAGTTCAGCAAGGTTATAGGATAACAAGATTAGTAATAATTTATAAAAATCCTATTTTTTCTGTAGAATAACAAGAAAACTGAAAATGAAATTAAGAAAACAACTCAATGTATATTAACATTAAAAATAATAAAATATTTGTGAATAAATTTTAACAAAAGTAGTATAAAACTTAAGCTGTGAAAATTATGAAATTTTTTGAAAAAAATAAAGAAGACCTAAATACATGAAGGAGGAGAGGGAAAAGAAAGAGAAAATAGAAAGCTTCCAATTACTTAAATCTGATAAGGATGGCTCAAAAATAAAAGTATAAATCTCTCTCTCTCTTCACAGAGTCAGAGGAAATGTAAATAAAATAAGTATCAGACAACAGGGTATTAATAATGCACTCTGACCAGTAGAATTGATTTAAGGAACGACCAACTGACTTAATATCAGGAAACCTATTAATTTAATTCATGTTTTATCATTAGAGCAAAAGAAAAAATATGAGAACTGAATAGATATCAAAGGCAATCTAACAGACATATTTTCTATTTTGATTAACTGACAGAGGGTAGGTAGGTTATAATCTAACAGTCTAACAAAGAAAAAGCATATCCAGCTTTAAAAGTCAATCCATTTAGGGGCAAAATTAATTCCAAACTTACGAAGAAATATTTCTCACCCATCACTTTGGAAGATAATTCTTAACAATTCCTAAAGAACAACACCTTCAGAAGCCCCGAAACAATAAATTTCAAAAAAATGCTTAGGAACTGTCAAAAGCTGAGAGTATCAGGAATCCCTGTTAGGGGTCATCACATGAAACAGTGAAAATTTTCTGGAAATACAAAGACAACTACTGAGGTAAGAGACGGCATTTTGTTTCTGAAAAATAGCTTAAATCAAGAGAATAAGAAAGAAAAGGGGATATCTTTCTTGAAGCTTGCGAAAGCATCTAGTCCAAAGCAGCCTGATGCTTCATTATTTCTTTCCCTACAGCGTCACTCTTAATATAAAATGTCCTGTCTGTGCTGTTCAAGAGGTGGTGAGTATAGATAAAGCTTTTTCTTTTCTGTACAATAACGATCTTTTGTATGTGATATACAAATTACAAGTATTTTCATATTTCTGAATTCACTTGCCCTTCACAAGAACCCTGTGAGAATGGATATTCATTTCACCATAATTTAAAGCTGAGGCTCTGAGAAGTTAAAAGAAGCTGCCTAAAGCCACACAGCAGGTAGGGATGGAATCCTAGGATCCTTTTACTACCCCAGGCTTGTGCTGCATGTAGAGAAGCAAAAGAGCATACAGGGTATGTGAACAGACATCTACTCACAGAACAGAATCCGCCAAACAACTGAAATACTAAAATCATTCTTTCTATGCATCATTTTTAGCCAAAAAAAAAAAATATATATATATATATGTATGAAAATAAACTGATTTCTAAAGATTAATTTTAAAATATGAAAAATGTGAACAGACGAGTTCCTAGGAAAAGAAGGGACATGCCTACTTTGATCCCCATCTGTGAGGAAGTACCTCCAGAAGACAACAAATCAGAGAGCAGGGGAGGCAAGAAAGTGAAAATTTCATTCCTTCAAAAGTTCAGCAGGCAAAGATAGAGAGAGAGGTAACACCCATGGGGCCCTAATCCACATAAGGCTCCATTTGCTTCCCTCCCCTCTTGACAGGACCTAAGCAGAGTAAGTGAAGCAGGCCATCTTGTCTTCCCAGGCTGCCCCCAGTAACAACTCGGTAAGCACCTACCACATGCACGGCATCACGCGAGGAGAGGAACGTGCCGTGTTACTGGCACGTGTTACTGACACAATCCCAGAAGGAAGGTACTGCTATTCCCATCCTATGCATGAGAAAATCTAAGTCACTGAAAAGTTAACTTTCAAAGATCCTTCAGCCAGCAAAGCCAGACAGTTCCAAAAACCACCCCCTCTCACTCATCTATTCCAGGTATTAAACCAAACAAACATGTTCTCATTTTCTTAGAAAAGTCTTCAGACTGAGCCATAAAAGGAATGCAGGAGTTACACCTGTTGCAATACAGATACACCTTGAAAACATGATGCTCAGTGAAAAAAACCAGATGCAAAAAGTCACGCATTATGTGCATCCACTTATGTGAAGTATCTAGAAGAGGTAACCCGCATTGGTGGTCAGCTGGTGCTGGGAGAAGGGGAGAATGGCTGCTTAAGGAGCAAGCAGTGTCCTTTAGGGCAATGAAAATGTCACGGAGCCAGAGAGATGTGACGGATGCACAGCACTGTGAACGTAATAAATGCCACCTTTAGTTCACTTTAAAATGGTCCATTTTATGTTACAGGAATTTCATCTCAGTAAAAAGAAAAACTAAGAGTGGAGCAGAGGGCAGGAGGGCAGGCAATTCATTTGCCTAGTTAGCCCTTTACGTGATCCTACACTCTATACTGCTCCAAGGTACCCAGCTCCAGAGGCAAAGATTCAACTCCAGCAACACAAAGGGGCAGGAAGCCTGTGCTGAGGGTACTGAGGCTGGGCCTCGGAGCCCCAGGAGAGAGTATCAGGCCACCTGGACAGATTCACCGTCTATGCAGGATGAGAGTCCCAGAGCCCCACAGACCTCCGTGCCAGGGCACATCAACCTACTCCCCTTTGCCTTCAATGTCTACACTCATACAGATGACTTTTTACACCCCTATAAGGAAGCCTGGGGCGTCCCAGGTGGCTCACTGGTAAAGAATCTGCCTACCAACGAAGAGACACAGGTTCGATCCCTGGGTCGGGAAGATCCCCTGGAAAAAGAAATGACAGCCCACTTCAGTATTCTTGCCTGGGAAATCCCATGGACAGAGGAGCCCAGCGGGCTACCTACAGTCCATGGGGCCGCAAAGAGTCATACACGACTTAGCAACAAAGCAAGAACAAGGAAGCCTGAGGCACTGCTACCAGAGACAGACTTCTTTAGATTTACATAAAGTATTTACTAACACGGGAAAACAGACATATTAGGATTCTCCCCAATAGCTGAGAAAAGGCAAAACATTTAATTGACCAGAAATTCAACATAATGAAACCATTCTACTTCTCAAGCTTTCTAGATAACACAGACTTTATGTACCTTCTGGAGAGATTGATAAATATTTGCATTTTGAATTAAATTTCCACATTTTGCTAAAAAGAAACTTGAAACTAAAAGCGAGAATCCCATCACTGACAGAGTATCCTTCACCTCAGAGGTTTAACAAAATGAAAAACCCAGGGAGTTTGGCAGAGCTCTGGTGACTTAAAAGGATAATTTTATATAATGTCCTTTTAATCAGTAATTTGATCATGAAATTTAAAAGTTCCTTATTTATTTCAAAATAAGTTGAACTGAGCTTTACATTTCACTTTGTGATCAAAAATAGATTTTAGAGTTGTTTAAAAAAGCTTAAAAAACAAGGAGACGAAGTGATGATATTGCTTTGGCTGTCAACCAGAAACCATTTCCTAAGCTATACCTATAAGCACAGGAGCTTTAGTGCTGGAATATGGGGAAAATAAAAAATAACCCTTAGCTTACTTAGCCTGCTGTAAAAGAATGCTGAAACCATCCCTTTCAGAAAGGATTATTTTGTAAAGATACATTCAATTTCAATGTTTTAAAGCATCCTAGAAAAAGCAAATCTTTAACAAAAAAAAAGCAATAGTAGCAATCAACAAGTTATTTTCATTGTTTCAACTGTACGTAAGCCAATATACCATAATATCAACCAATATACTAAGTGTAGCAATAATGCCATTAACACTGACTGCAAAAAGTGTTTTTGCTGCTCAATACTCTAGCTTTCATTCAAATTACTTTCACATATAAACTAAATTCAACATTAACTTGAAATCTTAAAGTTAAAAAATGCAATATTGTAAATAATGCATAAGAAAATAAGATCGCAAAGAAAGTATACATATACTTTAGATTCATATATAACTTTGTCAGATTATTTAAATATATACACTAAGGACACAGTATACTATTAACTTTCAATGCAAAAACTACTATGAAGTTTTTATTTTGCTATCAACATCTACTAAATAATGGTTTTCAAAAATTATGTTTTAAAGTAATCCTCATCAAGGCAGTTCGGAAAAAAAATCTTTACAATTTTTAAATTTGCATACACCCTATGACCTAGCAATCCCATTCTTAGAAATCTATCCTACAGAATAACAGCATTGCAAATTATGCATTACATACAATGCTCAGTCCAACACTACTTACAATGTTGAAAAGATTATAAAACTGAATTCATAATACTGAGACTTTTTCCAAACTAATCTATAGCATCAGTGCAATCCCAATTAAATTCTCTATACATGTGTTTTCTTGTTGTTTTGAGTTAGTTTTTGTAAGACTTGAAAATCTGATTCTAAAATTTACATGAAATTTACATGGTAAGGTATAGGAATAACTAAGACTTTCCAGAAGAACAAGGTGGCAGGGCTATGGACCGAACGTTTGGGCCTTAAACCCCAGTGACATCTGGTGATGGTACTTAGAGGCAAAGCCTTTGGGAGGTAGTTAGAGTGAGATGAGGTAAAAAGAGCAGGACCTACCTCTATGACGGGATTACTGCCCTTACAGAAAGTGAAAGGCGGAGAGCGGCCTCCCCACTCCCCCATTTCCCCCTAGGTGCAAGCAACAAAGAAAAGTTATGCAAGGAAATAATGAGAAGGCGTCTGTGTGCCTCTCGGGAAGAGGGTCCTCACCAGATACTGAATCTGTTGGCACCTTGATCTTGGGCTGCCCAACCTCCAGAACTCTGAGAAATAAATGTCTGTTGTTTAAGCCAGCAATCTAAAAATTTTGGTTTTAAAACCAAGACAGGGAAGACCTGCTCTACACTGAAGGCAAGATTTAATATAAAATAGTTATGAAGACAGTGCGAGAACAAGTCAAAGACAAAGCAAGCAGGACAACAGAAAATAGAGCCCAGAAACAAATCCACTCAAATATGGACACAATTTCTGATAGCACAGGAGAGCAGTGTGGAAAGAATGAAACAACTGGATAGCTACAGGGGGAGAACAGTGGTAGTGAAACTTGATCCCTACCTCACACCATGCTGAAAAAACTTATTTCCAAACAGAGTATTAGATTCAAACGTGAAAGGTAAAACTGGATAATACTCTCAAGGAAAAGTAAAGAATACTGTAATAAGAAATGAAGAACACTAGCTATAAAATATAATGTTGATAAATTGGACTACATTACAGCTAAGAACTTCTGTTCAAAGGACACCATTAAGAGAATAAAAGGCAAGGGACAGAAAGGAAATAGATATCTACAAGTCATGTATCCAATTAAAAAAACTCCTATCCATACTGTATAAAAAAGAACTCCTACAAATCAACAAAACAAAGATAAACCAACAGAAAAATGAGCAAGAGCCCGAAATAAGCAGTTCACAAAAGAAGTTATCAATACACAGATGAAAAATGCTCAATCCCATTAGACGAAATATACAGATGGAAACTGCTCAGTCTTGTCAGTCATCAGAGAAATGCAAATTAAAACTACAAAAGAACATTAGATACCCACCAGAATAGCTGAAATTAAAGACAACTTTCATAAACTCCTGGTAGGAAGGTAAAGTTCTACAACTATCCTGAAAAAAACAATAGGCATTAGCTTCTAAAGTGTTAAAACTACATATACCCTTTAACCTAGTGCTTCTCCTCCTATAAGTATATAGCAAAAGAAATGTACAATAATCTTCACAGCAGCATAATTTAAAATAGCCAAAAATTAGGCAACCCACAGGTTTAACTATAAAGTTCATGATAGAAAGCATACTTAAGAGGCCCTATTTAAAAAAAAAAAACAGCAGCAGCATATATCAAAAGGGCAGGACGATGGTACTCTTTTGTAGGGGAGGGAGGAAGCACCACAGTGCTCGCAGTTTTCCTCTTCTTGACGTGGATGGTAGCTACACGGGGACTCACTTCATAAAAATTCACCCATTTGTGCACTTTGTTTTACCCTATTTTCTGAACTTCTGGAACTCTTAAAATCCTTCACAGAAAGAAAAAATGTTGGAAAAAATCGAATCTGAGCTATGGTGCCAGCTGCACGTCACTTGGAATCAGTAGTTACTTCAGTGTTTCCAATCACGAACCTGAAAATACAGGGCTTCTCCCCACATAATGCTGAACAAATTGTTATCACATCATTCTGAAAATATCAAATATTAAAGGCAAAGTATAAAAAAAAAGGCAAAGTATATTATCCTCTCAAATTAAGGTATTTAAAGAAAACACACTTTATAAAAGCAAAATTACTATTAGCAAAAAAAAAAGGTTACTAAAAAAAGATGTAGGAATTAAATAATTGACCTGTCAAAAAAATTTCCCATTTTTTTTAATCAAAAGAAGCATAATAAGCTTCTTGCAAGTTTGTTAAGGAAGAAATTCTAAACTCACCTCTCTGTTGGGTGTACCCTCATCAAATGACTCTGTAAATGAAGACGTCCTGCTCCTGGTTCTCGTTGGTGTTGAAGAACTGGAGGAAGCCTAGATTAAAAGATTATTGCACAAATTAGAAAGACTACACATGTGAGCACACTACCTACTCTATAGTCCTTCCTCACAGCCCTTGCCCAGAGAACCCAGTAAGAGGAAGGAAAAGAGCAAATACATGAAAAACAGAAAAAGGTAAGTGAAACATCATCAGCTAGCAGACCCAGGCTACCCACTGGGTCCTTGGTCTGATTCTGCCACCAACTTGAACTAGGACCTTCACTAAATTAACTTTCTGAGTGATAAAATAAACCTCAAAATAAGGTTGTGATGCTAAAATTATTTTATTAGGGGAGACTGAAACCAGGTGAGAAGTATATGAAAACTTTCTATACTATCTTTGCTATAAATCAAAATTCTTCCAAGTTCACTAAAAATAAGTTTGTCAATTCAATTGTGAAAGTGCCTTCCAGCTCTAATATTCAACGTAATGAACTGTGGAGGTAAATATGTCTCTAGTCAAGGCTCTTACTTTGAGAGTACTGTGCACACCACAGCCCAGTACTGAGATGCTAGTCCATTACTTCTGTGAAGGACTGCATGCATGACTCCTGCAGTCCTTAGTACAAAAACCCGTAGGATAAATTTAAACAAGAAGCTTCAAACTGAAACTAGAGCCTGAGCCCCACTCTAAGGTAAGCTAAAAACAGTCCTAAAAATATAAAACCAATACTTCAAGATGCCCCCTCATCCATAACAAGATAGGTCTTAACTCATCTACACAAAAAAATAACGTCTTGATGTCTTACCCTTCTGTAGTCTGTACAGCACTACATAAATAAAAAGCCTTAGTAAATACTTGTTAAAATAAATGAATGAACAAATGAAACGTCCATCTGTCAAGTTAGTGTGTGCTGCTGTGTCTATGCTGGAACAGAGAGGTCACAAGAAACAGTGTATACACATACATACATATGTACATATTCAGTGTACAATTAAGTCTAACATTTCTAATCAACACAAATGTTCAGTAAATGGTGCTGGGACAAATGGCCATCCATATGGGGAAACAAAATCAGTCAGACTTTTACTTTATACTTAAGCTATATTAAAGATTTAAATGATTTCTGGGACTTTCCTGGCAGTCCAGAGGTTAAAATTCCTCATTTCCACTGCAGGGAAATGCAAATCCCACAGTCCCCTGGTTGGGGAACTAAGAGCTGAATAAAACAGGTTTTTATGTCAGAAGCAGAAATCAAAAGGAATAGTTTAATTGGGAGGAGGGGAAAACATCAACAAAATGTGACATAAGTTAAATAAACCTTTTTTCTAAAAAGCTCTTATAAGGACTTAAGTCCAAACTCCAAAAACTCACCAACCTAGTCTTCTTTTCATCTAGGGCAGGTGACCTGAGCTCCCCCAGTGAACATACCCACATGAGACTCTGAGTCATATATGGGCGGTATGAGAAAACAGACATGCAAAATTAATCAAGCTCATCAGCTGGTGAGCGTGGAGACACAGAGCTTCCTGCACGCATACATAAGGGCTGTGCATGTGAGATGCAATGTGCCAAACTGAGGCAGCTGCAACATTATTAGTGTGGTCCCCCAGCTTGGCTGGGCAGAGCCATCAGCCCAGACTTTCAGGCCCTCCTGAAAATTCTCTAAGTCACCAACTATTTATTCATTAATAGAACTCTTCTCTGCTTAACTAGCTGGACTGAGTTCTGTTGCTTATAACTTAAAATTCCAGCACACACATACCTTCTAAAAGATGAACCAGAAAAATCAACACATGATAGAAGGAATGAGCTATGTGCAGAAGTCACCTTAAGGGATAAGATATCCCTTCTCAACCAAGACAAAAAAACAGGAACAGTAAGGCCTCAAAATCTTAAACAGCAAAATAGTTGAATGTGGGGTACTCTTTCTACCCCCTTCTGATGTCTATGTCAGAAGCTTTCTCTATCTCCTTTATACTTTAATAAAACTGTATTGCACCAAAAAAAAAAAAAAAAAAATAGTTGAATGTGAAATAAAGTTGAAGCCTTATCAATATTTTAGAAGGCAAAAGAGAAAAGGAAAGATATACCCATTTGAATGCAGAGTTCCAAAGAATAGCAAGAAGAGATAAGAAAGCCCTCCTCAGTGATCAATGCAAAGAAACAGAGAAAACAATAGAATAGGAAAGTCTAGAGATCTCTTCAAGAAAATTGGAGATACCAATGGAACTTTTCATGCAAAGATGGGCAAAATAAAGGACAAAAATGGTATGGACCTAACAGAAGCAGAAGATATTAAGAAGAGGAGGCAAGAATACACAGAAGAACTATACAAAAAAGATCTTCATGACCCAGATAATCACGATGGTGTGATCACTCACCTAGAGTCAGATATCCTGGAGTGTGAAGTCAAGTGGGCCTTAGGAAGCATCACTAGAAACAAAGCTAGTGGAAGTGATGGAATTACAGTTGAACTATTTCAAATCCTAAAAGATGATGCTGTGAAAGTGCTACACTCAATATGCCAGCAAATTTAGAAAACTCAGCAGTGGCCACAGGACTGGAAAAGGTCAGTTTTCATTCCAATCCCAAAGAAAGGGAAAGGGAAGTCGCTCAGTCATGTCCAACTCTTTGTGATCCCATGGACTGTAGCCTACCAGGGTCCTCTGTCCATGGGATTTTACAGGCAAGACTACTGGAGTGGACTGTCATTTCCTTCTCCAATCCCAAAGAAAGGCAATGCCAAAGAATGCTCAAACTACCACACAATTGCATTCATCTCACATGCTAGCAAAGTAATGCTCAAAATTCTCCAAGCCAGGCTTCAACAGTACATGAACCATGAACTTCCAGATGTTCAAGGGATTTAGAAATTGTGAGAGGACTTAGAAAAGGGAGAGTAACAGAGATCAAATGGCCAACATCCATCGGATCATCAAAAAAGCAAGAGAGTTCCAGAAAAATATCTACTTCTGCTTTATTGACTAAGCCAAAACCTTATTGTATGGGCCACAACAAACTCTGGAAAATTCTGAAAGAGATGGGAATACCAGACCACCTGACCTGCCTCTTGAGAAATCTGTATGTAGGTCAAGAAGCAACAGTTAGAACTGGACATGCAACAACAGACTGGTCCCAAATTGGTAAAGGAGTGAATCAAGGCTGTATATTGTCACCCTGCTTATTTAACTTATATGCAGAGTACATGATGAGAAATGCTGGACTGGATGAAGCACAAGCTGGAATCAAGACTGCCAGGAGAAATATCAATAACCTCGGATATGCAGATGACACTACCCTTATGGCAGAAAGCGAAGAAGAACTAAAGAGCCTCTTGATGAAAATGAAAGAGGAGAGTGAAAAAGTTGGCTTAAAGCTCAACATTCAGAAAACTAGTATCATGGCATCTGGTCCCATCACTTCATAGCTAATAGATGGGAAAACAGTGGGAATAGTGACAGACTATATTTCCTTGAGCTCCAAAATCACTGCAGGTGGTGATTGCAGCCATGAAATTTAAAAAACGCTTGTTCCTTGGAAAGAAAGTTATGATCAACCTAGACAGCATATTGAAAAGCAGAGACATTACTTTGCCAACAAAGGTCCATCTAATCAAACCTATGGTTTTCCAGTAGTCATGTATGGATGTGAGAGTTGGACTATAAAGAAAGCTGAGCGCCAAAGAATTGATGCTTTTGAACTGTGGTGTTGGAGAAGACTCTTGAGAGTCCCTTGGACTGCAAGGAAATCCAACCAGTCAACCCTAAAGGAAACCAGTCCTGAATATTCATTGGAAGGACTGATGCTGAAGCTGAAACTCCAATACTCTGGCCACCTTACACAAAGAACTGACTCATTTGAAAAGACCCTGATGCTGGGAAAGAGTGAAGGTGGGAGGAGAAGGGGACAACAGAGGATGAAACAGCTGGATGGCATCACCGACTCAATGGACATGAGTTTGAGTAAACTCTGGGAGTTGGTGATGGACAGGGAGGCCTGGTGTGCTGCAGTCCATGGGGTTGCAAAAAGTTGGACACAACTGAGCGACTGAACTGAGCTGAGAAAACATACGTGTGCTTTTGTGTGCTTAGTCACTCAGTCGTGTCTGACTCTCGTGGCCCATGGACTGTAGCCCTGCCAGGCTCCTCTGTCCATGGAATTCTCCAGGCAAGAATACTGGAGCGGGTTGCCATTTCCTTCTCCAGGGGATCTTCCTGAACCAGGGATCCAACCCAAATTTTCTTATGTTTCCGGCACTGGCAGGTAGATTCTTTACCACCAGCATCACCTGGGAAGACCCCAAAAAATGTATGACTAGAAGCCAAAATTGTGTTTAGAAAATGGGAAAGGAAAGCAATCACTGGACAGTGTTTATCTAGGAGTGAAACTAAATCACAAATATTCAGAACACTTCAGAAATAATTCTCACTGAGGTTGAGGGAAATGTAATAACCCTTCCCACCCAAAGCCATGAATTTCAACTCATAGTTCAAAGACTCTAGATGTTTCAAACACTACCAATATGACTGGGAGAAGCTCCATTTATATCTCCTTTTATATGGTTATATGTAGTATCTCCTTTAATAAAAGGGCTACTGAGAGGGCAAAAGTTAGGAAAGTAATTAGTTTTACTAGGCCACAGAGGTAACTCTTAGCCAACCCTCTCTGCCATGATTCCAACATCTCAAAAAAATTAGGAGGTTAATAATTCAGCTTTCCAAACACCCAGATGCCAAGAAAGGGCTACTCCAGACAAGGGCTTCCAAATCACTTGAAAAGTGCACCTCTACTGTGAAACTTTTTAATTGGCACTATGAGAAAACATAGTGGCTCATAGTGGCTCAGACGGTAAAAGCGTCTGCCTACAATGCAGAAGACCTGGGTTCGTTCCCTGGGTTGGGAAGGTCCACTGGAGAAGGAAATGGCAACAGACTCCAGTACTCTTGCCTGGAAAATCCCATGGATGCAGGAGCCTGATAGGCTACAGTCCATGGGGTCACAAAGAGTCGGACACGACTGAGTGACTTCACTTTCACTTTCACTTATGTTTTCTCATATGAGCCTAATCTTTAACTGGAGCCTCATCAACTCTGGAAAAGTCAGCAAAATCAAATGTTGGGGTTTATGAAGTTAAAGTATAGATTCTAAGATACACTGCTGCTGCTGCTGCTAAGTCGCTTCAGTCATGTCCGACTCTATGTGACCCCAGAGACAGCAGCCCACCAGGCTCCTCTGTCCCTGGGATTCTCCAGGCAAGAACACTGGAGTGGGCTGCCATTTCCTTCTCCAATGCATGAAAGTGAAAAGTGAAAGGGAAGTCACTCAGTCGTGTCCAACTCTTCGTGATCCCATGGACTGCAGCCTACCAGGCTCCTCCGTCCATGGGATTTTCCTGCCCTCAGAAAAGTAGTACCACATGGCCAAGCTTGGCCTGATGGTTGTAGGTCTTCCTCTGGAGTTGCAAAAGTAAGAATCACATGAGGGAATGGATGTGACTGCAAAGTATGAAAATATACAAAAAAAAAAAAAACTAGCTGTACTTGAGTATTTATCCCAAAGTCTTGCATCTTTAACAGCTATCCTCACTTTAAAATATATAGGAAAAATAAAATGAAATAAAATAAAATATATAGCGATTTACATTCCTTCAAACTAAATTTCATCTAAATAATTCTTACAGCCATGAGAAATCTGAAGACAGATTTCTAAGCTGTTTGTCAAGAAGCCTGATGGTTATATCCAGGCTCACAATATTTTTATTGCCAACTGATTATTTATTGACCATAGTCCTCGACTTCACTATAAGAAAAAAAAAATTTTAGTCACCGTGGTACTCAGAATTCGAAGATGACCCAAAATCACCCTCGCCTTGCAAATACGAGATATCATTGCCCTGATGATCTTCCCTTTCAGAGCGAAAAGGATTTTGCAGGTGTATTTAAGATTACTACTCAGCTGACCATAAGTCAACTCAGAGAAAGGAGACTATCTGAATGGGACCAACCTAATTACACAAGCCCTTTAAATGAGTCCAGTGTGCAGCAGTGGGGCAGAAAGCAGAGGCATGTACTCCTGCAATCCTGAAGGAAAGCAAAGGCCTGTGAGGGTCAAACGGTGGGGAACTGTGGGCAGTGCTAGGAGCAAAAGACAGTAAGAAATAAGGACCTCTGTCCCACAACCATATGAGCATGGATGAGGATCCTCATCACCAGATGAGAACACAATTTGGACAACTTGATCTTAGTCTTGTGAGACCCCGAGCAGAGAAGTCAATCATGCCACGCCAGACTTCTGATGTACATACTATGAAACAGTAACTGGGTTATTAGGCAGCAAGGTTGTGGTAATGTGTTACTCAACAGCAGGAAACTAATGCAGTCACCTTTAGGAACAGTAAGCCCTGAACACCATGACTTTTCAAGACTCTGCTTTTTCAAGACCCACTCAAGACTCTGCTCAGATGTCACTCTGATCCCCTCACGCTGTCTCCACCTCTCATCTTCATGGTACAGAGACCACATCTTCCCTTCAAGGCAAAAGTGACCCCAGCACAGCACCTTAGCAGGTTCTGTGAAATGAAGCACCTTATAGTAACAAACGCTTTCAAATACCTTCTCTTTAGATTCTCACAAGCCATCTGAACAGTAGGAGGACAGTCATCCCTAATTTCCTGACAAGAAAGTGAAAAGCTGAGAATGCTTGTGTGGCTGGATCAGGGTGCACACTACAAGATCTGGGCTAGCACGCAGGTCTTCTGAGTCCCTCATTTGCTTCCCCAGTACTCTTTGGATCATTGTTTCTCAAAATTTTTTCACTGGGACCAGCAGTTAAACAACAATAACATTCTTTTTGCACAGACACTTCTAAAACAAAAGTTTTATAGAATCTTAATCTTTACAACATAAGATGCCACATTTTGACCCAAAATATTCCTTCATTTAAAAAAAAAAGCTGATCCCAATCCTCTGATTCCACAACCCACCCGGAACTGCTTTCTCCATACCATACTGTCTGAGTAAGAAAAATGTTGATAAACATAGCCACTAACTCTTAAATCTCGATTACATCAAATGTATCTAGTATATTTTTACTGTACCAAAAAATTAGACATTGAAAAGCATTAATCTTAGGCTGAACAGCACACTCTAAAGATAACAACACAAACTTTAGATATTCGTATTACTGAGAAATTCTATGTTAGTCAAAACTATGTTAATCAAAGTTTATTCCATTGGGGCTCTATTATCTGAGAGTTTTCCTATAAAGAGCTACTGTATTCAAGACAGCTGAACTGTCAGATAGATACAGATATCTAAAGTTATAAATTCAAGATGGTTAAATCTTACTGATACCTGAAGCGGTTTGGCAGTAACAATAAGGTTTAACCATTTTGAATCTATACCTTTCTGAAATCAACTGATTCTAGTTTTCAAAGATTAAAGGAAACTAAACTTAATTTAACATTTTTTAGGTCAGTTGTCATTTCTATGAATACCTACTTGTAGTATATCTTCTCCATCTGTTTTAGCCTGCTATTAGTTTAGAAACTAGATAACTACATCTAATAGAATTACAGGCAAAATAAACATAAGAAAATTCAAAATGAGGAATTTTTTTAAAACTGTCCTTATGAATAACTTACATTAACTATGGAATATGAAGTCAGTGACATTAAAATTTTGGCTGCCCAGAAGCCTTTTGACACTACTTACTACTCACATGATACCCCAAGTAGATGAATGGCATTCTTACACAAGCCTAGCATCTGGCTTCATTTCTCCCTGCCACACCCACGAGTAACCAAATCATAGCAAGGACACAGCCACAGACTCCTCCTCACCACGTACTCGTGAAAGTCTCTGCCAATCTATCTGACACCCCAGCTATAAAGGAATGGCCAAAGTAACCTGGAGTTAATATGTCACATAAACCTTTATCTACTAGTTACCAAAATTATTAGAACTTTCCATCATGTCTTTAGTAAAGTACCTTCTACATCCTGTCGTCTAAACAGTAGTGCCGGAAATGAAATATTGCTGCTTATGTTATAAATGTTCACCTCTCAAAAATAGTCCTTTAATATAGAGAAGTCCACTCATTCAAAAGT
Organism: Cervus canadensis; assembly: GCF_019320065.1. Lineage (NCBI taxonomy): Eukaryota > Metazoa > Chordata > Mammalia > Artiodactyla > Cervidae > Cervus > Cervus canadensis. The sequence goes on from NC_057407.1 coordinate 48,460,869, forward strand.
AATTTAAGGAGACTTCTAGTTAAAAACATGATAGGTGGACCAAAGTTTCTTATTTTTCTCTTCCTTGAAAAGAGTTGGGGTATCCCTGGTGGCTCAGTTAGTAAAGAATCGACCTGCGATGCAGGAGACCTGGATTCAATCCCTGGGTGAGGAAGATTCCCTGGAGAAGGAAATGGCAACCCACTCCAGCATGCTTGCCATGGGAAATCCCATGGACAGAAGAGAAGAGCCTGGAGGGCTACAGTCCATGGGGTTGCAAGAGTTGGACATGACTTAGCAACTAAACCACCACCCAAAGAGTTAAATTTCAACCAATTTTCAGAAAAATCGGTGTGAACAAAAGAATACTAAAGTGATTGTACAGCTGAGGACACTACAATCCCAGGGAGGGGACACTGATAAGAAACAAGCCTATTTTCATCTCCAGAGCCCTAAAAAGATTTAAGACTTCAAAGTTACAATACAAGTTATAACGAAGAAGTTAAGAGGCAGGACCAAAATCAAAAAATTGGTTGAAAGATCCCCATGTCCCTTGTCCCACCTTACATAGCCTCTGAAAAACCAAAGGTTTATTTTTCTGGAGCCATTGAGGCTCAAACTGGATGAAGCCAAGCACAGTAAGACAGGAGTGAAGGGCAAAGTGTGTGACTAAACCTAGAGGGATTACAGGTGATATTCTGCACAGTGAACAGTGGAACCTCCAGCACACTGCTTCTGAAGCAGCCAGGCTTATAACCTGGCAGCCCTTGCCCAAAAACCAAAAGGCTTCACTGGAGAAATCAAATGACATCTTAAAGATCTCAGGTTATCAAGAGGTAGATATTTCTCCCAATAATAAAACCAATTTGCAGCCTATCACCCAGCAGGGAGTCCCAGCGTTGATCACATGACACTTCCAGATAGCATCAGATTTTTAGTGTCTCGCCTTTAAATATGGATACCCCAGAGCAATCAGTAAAGAAAATTTCCAATGTAAGAGCCAACGACAACAAAATCCACAAAAAATAAATAAATAAATAAAAGAAAACTTCAAAACAAAAGGGAAAAAATCAGAGCTATAAAAGATATATCAGAGGACTTCTCTGGTGGCCCAGTGGCTGGGACTCCACACTCCTAATTAAAGGGACCCAAGTCTGATCCCTGGTCAGAGAGCTGGATCCCACATGCTGCAATTAAAAATCCCACATGCCACAAGTAAGACCTGGGGTGCAGCCAAAATAAATAAATTTTTTTTAATGTTAACGATAAATCAGTATTAGCAAGAGCAATGCTATGAAAAAGCAAAAGACAGTAAGAAATAGCCTTTGGAAAATTTAAAAACAGAATAGGAAAAATTAAAAATTCAACTGAAAATTAACATTGTAGATTTAACTTCAAAAAATAAAGAAAACAAAAAACTCATTGAAGAGTTAGATAAAATTGAAGCAAACTCTCAAAAATAGGACAAAAAAGGAACTTCCCTGTGGTCCAGTGTTAAGACCCCACACTTCCAGTGCAAATAGAACAAAAAACAAATAAATAAATTAAAATAGACCATGAAGGGTAAAAAATAATAAATAAGAGAATCTATCCTGAAGGTACAAAAACTAACTGGTCTTCCAGAATAGAAGAGAAAAAACAAAGGAGAGGGAATTATCAAAGAAATACTATCTAAAAGTTTCCAAGAACTAAAGCACAGGAGTCACCATACTTAGTGAAGCACAATGCAAAAATAAATCTACACAAAGGCATGTGCACCATAAAATTTCAGAAAACAAGAGAAGATCCTAAAGTCTCCAGAAAGAACACGGAGGACAGAGCTGGAGGCTGGAGTAGACAGTGCGCTTTGTTTTGTTTTGTTTTGTTTTGTTTTAGCGTAACAGTCTTTCAGCAGTGCTTTATCTTTTAAAACTACAGAATGTATCACTTTGATAAAAATAAAAGTAAAATTTCATTTTAAATTTTTATTTAAAAATCATAAGTATCTAGTATATCCAGTAAAAGGTACCCTATATAATTTAAAAGCATAATACACAGATTAAAAGATGATCTATTTCTCATCCTAAATTTCATCCAACAGTTGATAACAAATCATAAGTGAACTGATGTTATTCCCAATATTTTAGACGCTGGCTACTGTTAACATCGTCCACGCTAACTTAGTCAAATAATTCTATAAAATAAATAAAATGGAAAAATCAGACATCTTTACTAATCTAAGAAACATGCATTTGTTAAGAATTCATAATTTGAAAGACAAATATTTAAGATAAATGCATGTTTATGCCAAGAGTGGTAATTAGGTTTCCAGTACAAGAATGCAGACTGAACTCTGTTTACTTCTCCTCCTCCCAAAAACCCATTGAAATGAAGGTTTAAAAAAAAAGCAGAAAAGCAGATAAACTAAAACTCTAGAACAAGAGAGGGAAAATCATAAGTAAAAAGAAAACAAATTTTTGAAGAATAAAGGCAAAAGGATTCAAATTGGTGGGGAAGTCAGGGCAATTGGGCCATAACTCCAAACATACACAAACGGCGGCTCTGGGAGAGCAAAAGGTACTTCTTGCAACAGGGGGAAAAAATCAGTTTTATACACTAGAACGGGAGATTACTACTCTCAGGAATGTGTCTCAGGTCTGTGAAACAAACAGGTACATGGGGTCAGCCTCCTTCAACCCAAACACTTCTCCAGACAAAAGAAACAGCCAAATACAAGGAGCAACACCTTGGAGGCGTCAGTGCTCCAATTGCAGAGGCTGGCACCATAAAGCAGGGTAACACACCCCAGTTTCACCACAGCAATCCCAGTCCTGCCCAGTCCACGTCAGTTTAAGTTTCAAGATAATTACCAGTGTCCCCATTCATTAAGAATGTTTGGATAATAAATCACCCACCTGGTCTTCATAAATATAAATGAACAACTAATAACAACAAGACATTTTTCTCAAAAAAAGAAAAACAATGTGACCAGTATGAATACATATAACAACCTAGAACAATCTGATAAATCAAGGAACAGACTTTAAATATGTATGTATATATAATACATAACATCCTGGGAGAGTTTTGAGAAGCTCTAGCTTCCATTAAACCAAAAGCTGCTGCTAAAAAAAAAAACAAACTGCAAGTACTGTGGGGTTAAGAGAATGGGCTTTAGAGCAAGACTGCCTGGGTTCATATCTCAGCTTTATCACTGAGTTGTATGGTACTAGCTGTCTACACAGACAAGTTATTTAATCTCCCTTGGCCTCAATTTCTTATCTGTAAAATAAGGATAATACAAATCCACACTTTTATTATTTCATGTATTAATTTAGATAATACATGCAATGCACCAAGAAAACACTTAGGTAAAAGTAACTACCCAAGGTTGACTAGTGTTAATTTGTGGAAATTAAATGTGATGACTAGAATAAATTCAATAGAAGCAGTTGAAATAAAAATCTGAAATCTTTCAAAGCAATAGAATAAAGGGAAAAGAGGAATATATCAAAAGAGGGGAAAAGGATATACAGAGAATTTATTTTTAAAAAAGATTAATAAGATTTAAAAAAGAAAGAAAAGGGGGAGACTAAAAAAAAAACAAAGAAGAAAACTAGAAATTTTTTAGCATCAAGGAAAAAGAAAAGATTCAAGGATCAAGTTAACCACCAATACAGCAAAGAACAAGTTTGAATTAGATTTTTCATTTGCACACAGGATGCTAGAAGATAAGGGAGAAATAAAGCCAACAGCCTGAGGGAAATTTTTCAACCTAGAATTTTATAGCTAGTCAAGTAAATGTTCACGTAAATGAAAACATCTTCCTAATATTTTGTGATTTAGGAGGTAAAGAAACTAAATGGTTAGTTAAAATCCTGTATTTTTAAGGACCTTTATCAACACATTAACTGAAGTTCTACCTCAAAGTTTCCAGCCTTGCTTTCTCACCTGGGCCCAGGAGGATGCCTCTGAATTTGCTCACAGCTTCGGTGGGATGTAAAGTTATATATAATTTGCAAACACGTCTTAAGGTCTCTGAATATCACAATAAGCTCAAGAGACAAAGCTTCTCTCAGAAGTTTTTCCTTCAGTTTTTCCTACCAAACTAACAGGCAGATGAAAGAACTTTGTATGGCCCTTACCTGTTCAAGTTTCACACAGATTTTTTAAATCACATAAACAAGAATTGTCTATTACTTAAAATGCAAGAACTTAATGTATATCCTATATAAAGCAATAGAAATAGCTACTAATCATTCCTTAATCAAAACACAGATTTATAAACACTCAAGACACTCTGATTCTTCTGATCTAAATGTTTCTCTCTGGGAGCTATGCTTTTTAGATTGAGGAAAATTATTTTGCCAAGTGATGTTTATAAAAAAACTATGTTCCTTCAGAAAGGGACTCTCTTCCCTGTTTGCGAAATTTCTTTTTATTCCTATTACACAAACTATTATTTTGAGACCCCACTCTAAAAAAATTATAATCCTGCAAATTTGGGGTGAGCCCACATTGTTTTGTTTTATTATTGTGGTAAAGTATATGCAACATTAAAGTTACCATTTTAAACATTTGTAGGTGGACAGTTCAGTGATATTAATTATACTCATACTGTTGGGCAACCATCACCACTATCCATCTCCAGAACTTCTTCATCCTCCCAAATTGAAACTCTATCCTCATTAAACGATAATTCCTCATTTCCCCCTCCTCTCTTCAGCCACAGACAACCACTGTTCTATTTTTTGCCTCTATGATCTTGACTAATCTAGGTACCTCACACAAGTGGAATCATGTAATAGTCCATTTGTGCCAGTGCTTTTTATAATTTTTAAGTTTTAGTAATATCTGAAAAGGGCTGCAAATGTTAAAAAATATTTTTTATTCACAGCACTATATACATCCTAAGAAATTAGAAAGTATCCTATATTACTCTTGAATAATTTTTATCAAATTTATTCTAAGGATTTTAAAAATCTAAGTATTGATATTTGTTGTTAAAAAATTAAGTGAAACTTGCTTTGAAATTGTTTAATTTTATTTTTAAAGTCAGAGTTGACCAAATGTTTAGTTAAAATAATATTTGCCAAAGAAGGGCTCAAATAATCTCAGCTCCAAAGAGAAGTGACTGGGGACTAGAAAACAGTGTCTTGCTTTTATTGAATGCTTTCAAAAACTGAAGAAACCCCAAAGTATTAATATCACGAACACTACCATTATTACTATTACTGAAAACTTTTGCATGTATTTTGATCATTTATCCCAGAATTATCAACACCTGATGACTCACTCTATTTGAAACATACCTGTCAAGCAATCTCACCTCTGGAAATCAAGCTAAGAACCAGGAAATATGTACACAAGGGCCTCCAAAATCGCAAACAAATGTCTCAATTTGTATTAATGCACTAAAATGCATTAAAGAATCCCTTAGGTACTTGCCCTTATTCTACACAAAATTTTAGAAATTCAGGGTCCTGTCTTGATTTAAAGCCCAAAGCAATTTAAAGCCTGAGAGAAGACTTGGGCAGATAACAAGGGAGGCTACAAAGTAATCAGGAAAACTAAACCAAGAACAAACAAATCCTCCTGAGCAAGTAAAAGCAAACTGTCTTTCACATCCCATTAAATTCCTGAGGGTATTGCACCCTCAACACAAAATAATTTATATTCAAAAAACAAGACGTAATATTATACAAATTCAAGATCCTCTGCATGGTAAAACAAGGACATGTTTTATCTGTTACAAAATGATTATCCCATCCAAAGATATTTGTTTTGCTTAATTCATACTTGAAAGAAATTCTTAACTCTAAAAATAATAATCCAGAATTTCTCAACTTGAAGGGTTCTGAATAGCTAAGGATCAAGACAAGGAACAGAATCAAGTTTCTATCAGCAATTGATCACTAACAATTTACTTTTGCATTCTGGATAAATATATACATATATCCACTATATATACACATATATATAGTTACTATATATATATATATGCATATATATATATAGTCACCAAAAAGGATTGTTTTAAATTTTCTGTACACAAAGTGCTATTTCTTGTTCCACAAACACTGTCTTCCCAGAAGCATCAAGCCATAGGAACTGGGAGCCCTAATACATTACCTGTAACTAGCTCTTTTACCATGATTCTAAAGACAACCTCAGGATTCCCAAGTGGTTCAGAAGGTATAGAATCCGCCTGCCAAAACAGCAGACACAGATTCAATCCCTGGGTTGGGAAGATCCCCTGTAGAAGGAAAAGACAGCCCACTCCAGTATTCTTGCCTGAAAAATCCCATGGACAGAGAAGCCTGGTGAGCTCAGTCCACGGGGACGCAAACAAATGGGACAGGACTTGGCAACTCAATAACAACAAAAGACAACCTCCCTTTGTTAAAGATCGATAGTAATTCTTCTTCACGAAAAAAAGATAACATTTACAAATAAAAAGCCAGCAGCTTGGAGCATATCCTTCTTAAACTATTTTCACTGTGTCATACTTGCCCCACAAAACTGGGATCATGTTTTACATGTTGTTTTTCAATCTGCCTTTTAATGCAAGTCAGAGTCTACTTACCTGTAGGCTCTAACTCTAGCTTTAGGCAAGTTACTTAACTCTCTGAACCCCATTCCAGGTATGAAAGATTCTACCTTGTAGATTTATGTGACAATGAAACAAAATAACCCAAGCAAAATACCTAGCCCAGTAAGAACCTAATAAATGTTGGTGTTTTTTTAAGGCTGCATAATAACCAACTATATGACATAACTTATCTAACCAATTCTCTACTGCTGAATATTTCTGGCCACATTTTACCTATTAAAAACAACACTGAAGTGAAATTCCATCTGGCTAACTCCTTAATACATCCTGAATTCTCTTGGAATTTTTAGAGGTGGCATCCTGGATCAGTGATAAGTACAGAGTCCCTTACATTCACTGCCATGCCTGTTCCCCACATTCCTCACCTCTACCTCACTTTTTTATTTTTTCTTTCTTAAATTAAGTGTTTTGTAAAATTTTAAAAGCTCACAGTAAATGTAATATATTTAGTGTTGAAAGTAATATATTTAGTATCCAAATCTTAATCACTGTTTACCATTCCCTTGGGAGAATGAACAAGCTTTCAGTGCCATATTCTAATATACCTCAACCACTGTTTCACTCTACAGAAGCTTTAAGTAAACTTCTTCAATTTACAGTTTCAGAATAAATTCAATGCGATAGATGCTTGATTTAGTAGTTATTGGTCATTAGACTTTTAAGAGTTGTGTAAGATAAATGTTATGTTTAAAATGTTTTAGAAATGCCTGCCAAGTAGTCAAAAGCCAGGTTTCCGTGTAGACACTATCAAATTAAATCTGTTGAGACTCAGACAAGCTGGGAAGCAATTTAGCAGAAGCCCTCCTCATTGCTGAAAGAACCACGTGCTGCCGGCACCAAAACACACATTCACAGCTGCTTAGGAGACTGTTTCTGCTTCTTTAAATTAACACTATTAACGCGCCTCCCTTTTCCTGGAAATTGTCATTTCCTGAAGCAACCTCATTCGTGAAAAACAAACATTAACAAGACTCCTGAAGTAGCAGAGCCGAGAGGCGGACGCGCGCAAGCCCTGCCGGGCCCCACAGTGGCCGCCCCTCCGCCCGTCCCGGATCAACCCAGTTATGCGAAGTGGCGAACTCGTGACAGCCTCGGGCACTGGACGCCAGCCACGCCGCCACCTCTCTCGGGTCCAACGCTTCTGCAAGCAGGCCGGCCAGGAATGGCTCGACCCCTGGCCCTCAGGCCTGGACCCGGGTTTGGAATTAAGACTCCGTCACGGGCCAGGGGCCCCTCCGTACTCAGTCTCGGGTCCGGGATGAGAGGAGGGGACTTCAGTCCAAAGGTCAGATATTGCAAGGGGTCCTGGTTTTCCCATTCCGCCCTCACTCCTGAGTTGGGGGTGTCGGATGCCTGGGGGAAACCTTCTGTATGGGTCAAAAACCATGCAAGATCAGAGCTCTGCTCACTTATTCTCAGACCAGGTTGGGCATCAGGGGTAAATTAAGAGGTCAGGTGTCACGAACCCAACCACCCCCAACCTACTCTCCAGAACGGAGTTCTGGGATGGGGGACCCGGGTCAGGACTCACGGAGAACCTGGACCGCCCTGAGCTCATTCCCAAGGAGAGATCTGGGGGAAGCCTCTGGTTGGAAGTCAAGGGTCGGGGCTGAACCTCCGCACCCCTCTGCCCGCGAGCCGATGTCAAGGGTTCTCGGGAACCAGGGTAGCGCGGCGGCCATAATACCTGAGAAGAGGCCAGCGCCTGCTGGAGCTGCTGCTCCTCGCTGATCTTCTGCTTCAGTTTCTTGAACATCGCGCAACGCGGGGATCCTGAGGTGGATGAGACCTGTGGGGCGAGTGCTCAGAGACACCCGGCCGCGGCGGCTTCTCTACACCGCAGACCGCGGGGGCCGGGCCTCGCCGCCTCCTCCTGGGGCTCGCGGGCCGGTCGAGACACTCGTCCTGCGGGTGTCGGCGTCGCCGCCGCCGCGTCTCTCTCTTCTGGGTGCCACCGGTTGGCCTCGGCCCCCCATCCAGCCCCGGCGGCAGCGGCGGCGGCGGCGGCGACAACGGCAGCAGGTGAGCAGTGGGGACAAGGCGCCTGCGCGGCCTACGTGGAGTTCGGCGAGGAAGCGCTACCGGGCGCTGGAGGGGACAAGCTGGAAGTCCGGCCCGCGCATGCGCGCTGCGGGGTCGCTCCCGGAAGGTGCGGGGCTCCGCGCTGCCCACGCTCGTCGCGCGTGGACCTGCCCTCGGAGCCCAGGCGCCGGGTGGGCCCTACACTGATACACACCCGGGCTGCGGTACTGCGAAGTCAGGTGGGCAGGGTGCTGCTTCCCTCGAGGACCGCAAGGCTGACTGTCCCGCCGCAAAGCACCTGTCGTGTGGGTGTGAGAAGAGGGGGTCCGGGGGACCTGCTGGAGACTGTGATTGACAGCGTACTTTTGCTCAGTATTTGTGGTTTGCATTTTCTGTCTTCAGTATCGTATTCCTACTGCTTCCCAGAGTGGCCCTTTTTCCTTTGCGGGACTCTTCCAGGGGTCAAGAAGTGCCTGATCGGAAGCGCCCAGGGTTCAGATGTTTCAGTTTAGTTCAGTCGCTCAGTCGTGTCCCACTCTTTGCGACCCCATGAACCGCAGCACGCCAGGCCTCCTGTCCAACACCAACTCCCGGAGTCCACTCAAACCCATGTCCATTGTGTCGGTGATGCCATCCAACCATCTCATCCTCTGTTGTCGCCTTCTCCTCCTGCCCTCAATCTTTCCCAGCATCAGGGTCTTTTCAAATGAGTCAGCTCTCCGCATCAGGTGGCCAAAGTATTGGAGTTTCAGCTTCGACATCAGTCCCTCCAATGAACACCCAGGACTGATCTCCTTTAGGATGGACTGGTTGGATCTCCTTGCAGTCTTTCAGGCTGATATAGTTTGGACATTGCCTGTATGTATATAGGCTTCCCAGGTGGCGCTACTGGTAAAGAACCCCGCTGCCAATGCAGCAGACTAAGAGAAGTGCTTCCATTCCTGGGTCGGGGAGATTCCCTGGTGGGGGGACATGGCAACCCACTCCAGTATTCTTATCTTAAGAATCCCGTGGACAGAGGAGCCTGGCAGGCTAGTGCAGAGGGTCGCAAAGAATCACGGCTGGAGTGACAGCATATACACGCACATACACATGCTGCGCTCCATTAGGTCAGTCGTGTCCGACCGTCTGCGACCCCATGGACAGAGCCACCAGGTCTCCTGCATTGCAGACGAATTCTTTACTAGTTGAGCCGCCAGGAAAGCCCAAGAATACTGGATTGGGTAGCCTATCCCTTCCCCAGGGATCTTCCCGACCCAGGAATCAAACTAGGGTCTCCTACATTGCAGATGGATTCTTTACCAGCTGAGCTACCCGGGAAGCCCCCACATACATACATATGTAATATATATCGTGAATTTGGGCGAACACCTGGAGATAGTGGGGGAAGAGGAGCCTGGCATGCTTCCATCCATGACGTCGCAAAGAGTCGGACACGACTTAGCAACTGAACAACAACAAATATATGTATTAAAATATACAAATTACTGAAATGGTGTATTTTCACATATTCCTTCAAAAATCTTTATCATTCTAAGTGCCAGGTCCTTGGTGACCTTTCCCAGTCCTTGACAGAATAAGTAGACAAAAAAATTGGTAACAATGTGGAAAAGTTGGGTCAGCTAACTTTGCCTTATCTTTTTTTGAAAAGATGGGGAAACTGCAAAATACATGTTCTTTTTGGATACACGTGGACCCGTCACCAAGATAGACCATGTGCTAATTCATACTACAGATTTCAGTTTCAACGGATTAATATCATATAGTGTGTTCTCAGATCACAAAGTAATTAAATTAGAAGTCCGTAGCAGAGATATCTAGAAAAATCCCCAAATGTTTGGAAATTATGCTGTGCACATTGAAATAGTTGATGGGCCAAAGAAAAAACCACAAGGGAAATTAGAAAATATTTTAGAAGAATGAAAATGAGAACAAAGCTTACCAAAATTTGTGAGGTTCAGCTATCGCAGTGCTTAAAAGAAAAATAACAGTATTAGGTGCTTTTATTAGAAAGGAAAAAAGATTGGAAATCAATAATGTACACTTCCACCTTAAGAAGTTTGTAAAATAAGAAATTAAAATCAAAGTGAGTAGACAGATTGAAATAAAAGATACAGAGCAAAACATTAACGAAATTTAAACAATAAAGAAGAAAACAACAAAACTAAAATTTGGTTCTTAAAAATGATTGATAACACTGCTAAGCTCCTAGTAAGACTCATGAAGAGAAAGGAAAATACTGGTTATCAATATAAGGAGTTAAAGATTGCTTATCACCACAGATTATACAGATATTATAAGGGAATACCCAACAAATTATCAAAATGTAGATGTCCTTCAGTCAATGAATGGATAAACAAACTGTAGTACCTTCTTACCATGGAATACTACTCTGACATCTAAAGGACAGAGCATTGATGCTCGTAATAACCGGAATGGTTTTCCTTAAGTTTCACTATGTGAAATAAATGAGACCCAAAAGAAGTCATACATGATATACATGACAAACCAAGATGGTTGTTCTCTTGCTGTCTGTGCAGGACATCCCCTGCTCGACCCGTCCCTGTCACACCCACACCCTACTCCCATGACTGGCTCCCCTCTTAATCGTTGACTTGATCAGTAAATACCTGCATACTTGTCCCGGGGCCCAGCTAGCGATTGTTCTCATCTCTAGATCAGAACCTCCCCGCTAAGATAGTTTATCAAAGGGGAGATGGCGGGCATGCTCCTCTACTGGTTTCCCTGATAAGATGAGCCAACTGAAAGTCAATTCCCCCTGTGACAGGGAAACCATTCCCTCCCCACCACCCCAATATCGAAGACTAGTGCCATGTCCTACCGCTCATTGTGGGGTGTCAATCCAAGAGCTTACTTCAGGCACATAAGATCCCCCTTGCATTAAACCTATGATGTCTCTGTTTTGCTGACTCCGGACTCTTTCTTTGGTCTTGAGAGTGGGCAGGTACAAGGCTTGCAGGCCTGCGAGATGCAGCCCACCAGATTCCACTTAGGACATTCTGAAAAGGCAAAGCTATCTGGAGGGAGAATGGATCTGTGGTTCTAGGAGTTTAGTAGGGCAGGACTGGGATGGGGTGGAAGTGGTATTAACTACAAAGGGGCAGGACAAGGGAATCTTTGGGATGATGAAACAGTGTGTACCATAACTATAGTGGTAGATGTACAACTTTGCGTGCATTTGTCAAAACCCAGAAAGCTATATACCACAAACACTCAACTTCAGTGTATGAAATTTTTTAATAAAAATTAAATGCCTGAAGCTCTGAATTTCACTGCAAGTAACACAGCTTGGATGTGGTAGAGGCAGCATCTGAACCCATAGCTTTCATGGCTCTGAAACCCATGCCCACACCGCCACCCACACTGCCTCTGGATCCCTTACTACGGAGACATACACTCCCACTGACACTGATTTTTCTATGTTCTCCAATACTTTGCTCCAAAATGATCAACTGATTGATATCCAAGTGTCCTCAACAACATATATTCTTTCAAAATAAAAAAGAAATTTTATTTTGTACATTGAGAGCACTTATCCACAAATATGAAAGTGCTACAGCTGTGTTGTTCTTCACATACCAGATTTGCCAACATTTGTAAGGGGTAGGGGCTATATGTGTATATATGGGATACATATGTAGGGGGTATATATGTATATAGCATATGAAAGTGAAAGTGTTAGTCACTCAGTCGTGTCAGACCCTTTGTGACCCCATGGACTGTAGCCCACCAGGCTCCTCTGTCCATGGGGATTCTCCAGGCAGGAATACTGAAATGAGTAGCCATTCCCTTCTGCAGGGGATCTTCCCAACCCAGGGACTGAACCCAGGTCTCCTGCATTGCCAGCAGATTCTTCACTGTCTGAGCCACCAGGGAAGCCCGTATATAATATATATGCATACACATTTTGGCTGTAGCAAGTGAGAGATCTGGAGTGGACTGAAATACTTTTATTCTTATACTCTTTCAATGAACTTCACTGGAACACTTTGAAATATATTATGTTTTTAATGTTTACTTTCAAAAGAATATCTTTTGGCCACATTAATTAAAGTTATATAGGCACTGCCCTGGCAGTCTACACTTGATCTTAGCCAAAAGGCCGAGAAGCGATGCCCTGGCAGTCTAGTGGTTAAGACTCTGTACTTCCAATGCAGAGGGCATAGGTTCAATCCCTGGTTGGGGAACTGCTAAGTCACTTCAGTCGTGTCCGACTCTGCGAGACCCCATAGACAGAAGCCCACCAGGCTCCCCCGTCCCTGGGATTCTCCAGGCAAGAACACTGGAGTGGGTTGCCATTTCCTTCTCCAATGCATGAAAGTGAAAAGTGAAAGTGAAGTCACTCAGTCATGTCCGACTCTTAGCGACCCCATGGACTGCAGCCTACCAGGCTCCTCCGTCCATGGGATTTTCCAGGCAAGAGCACTGGAGTGGGTTGCCATTGCCTTCTCCGACAGGAACTAAGATCCCACAAGCCATGTGGAATGACCAAAAAAAAATTTTTTTTAATTAAAGTTATAAAACAGTTGGAAGACCTCCCGTGAAAGAAAGGTCTGCACATCAGTATCTAAATTTAGACTATGACTCTCCCAGGAATTTAGCTTACTCTCCAGCCTGAGGCCTGTCCTTACAGAATTTTTCTTTTTTTGGTATCTTTGTTTTTCATTTAATTCCCATTTGTAGGCAGAAGCAAGGACACTAAAGAAAACTGAAGGGCTGTATATTATTGCTATTGCATAACGATGAGCCAAAAAGTCACTTTCCCAGGGTCATATGATCTCAGTGACAGAACTGGAAACCTATCTCAGGCCTCTTGCCCTTTATCCTGGCCTCCAGCTATAATCTGTTTCACATTCCTTTCTCTTCTGAGACACACCCAGCTCATTTTTTTTAAAGTAGTTCAATTTAATTTTTAACACTTTTGTAATTGTTTACAAATGTCCTAGGACTGTTTACACAGCTGATAATAGTTTAATGAGAAGAGTCCTGGAAGGGAAAACCCAACACTGGGCCGAGTGAAAAAAAAAACCTTATTTCAAGCATGAGGCCTCTTGGTCACAGAGAAGGGCTGAGAGAATGAAGGTGAAGTGTCAAATTCCCTGCTCCTACTGAACAACTATGTGATAATCAGACTCCTAAGTAAACAAATTCAGTCTTGCAAACCTTTGAATCCTTACCTCATACTCAAGATACTGTGTGGGAGGAAGGGCTGGAAAGCTCATAGTCAAATCACAGCTTTGCCGCTTATTGTTAACAGTTCTGTGATTGGGAGAAAATGACTGAACGTCTTCATGTGTCAGTTTCTACATCTGTAAAAATTTCCCATGAAGATTAAATGAGTATTTGGATAACAAGTTAGTATCTTGGAAAAAAAGTCAGATTTATTCCTCACATCTGAAAAATGAAATTATTAAAGTAGTAGAAGAAAACATGGGAGGATTTATTTTATAACCCTGGTGCTAAAGGCCTTCCTAAGTATAACACAAAATCCAGAAACCATTACAAAAAAGGTTTATTTACATGAAAGTTAATTTTCTTATTCCGCATGTCAAAAATGCTATAAAAATTTTTAAATGCTATAAAATAATGAAATATTGTGTAATTAATTGCTCTATAGTAATGACATAACTATATGGATGAATATACTATAGCATGGATGAACCTTACATAATGTTGAGCCCAAGAAAGCAAAGAAAAGAATATATACTACATTATTTCATGTAGGCAAAACATGGTGTTAGAAGTCAAGGGAAATATTGTGTTGGGGTGTAAGAAAGGCATAGCAATAGGGAAGGAGATTTGAGGGGAGATTCTGGGGTACGTGCCAGTTGTATTCTTTGTCATTGGTAATTATACAGATATGTTTGAGATATTTTTGTTTCCTGATTATTGCGGTGGGTATCCATGTTAAAACTCAACAAAAGCATACATCAAAATTAAAATTCAATTTCACCCTATGTAAATTTTAAAATAACAGTTTGCCATGAAAACAAATAGGCATAAAATTTTAAAAAAAAGAATGAGGCAGCTGATGTATACAGATTATACAGATTATATCTGGGGAGATTGCAAGACATTTTGTTAAGTCAGAAACCAAAGTGCACTGTTGTGTACATAGCAGACTATCATTAGTGTGATTAACAATTATATTCATTTATATGTGTGTTAGGTTAAATTGCATGAAGTTACTGAGTTTTAACTACAAAAATAACAATATCATATAGTTCAACATATGTGTGTATGTATATTTGTAAACAATAGGTATTATAGAATATATCTGTGAAGACACATGAGAAACCAGTGACCGTGATTGCCACCAGTGAAGGAAACAACGCAGTAGGAGGTATCAGGGTAGTTATAAAAAGGGTAGTTGTATCCCTTTTTGTCTTTTGAATTCATCACCCAAGCATGGATTAACTATTCATTCAAAAATTAATTCTAATATGCAAAAAAAAGTAGGCAATGAGCAATACATTCCAAAATTTAAAGAGAAATTGTTTTCAGTCTCAAATTCTTTTTGAGCCAAATAATTAATCAGTCATGTATCTGTCCATAAATGCTTAGGAAAAATACTGAAGGCTGTACATCAAATTATTAGCTTTGGATAGGTTAACTCTGAACAATGTAACTAATTAAAATGGGGAATACAAACTTTGCTTTTCACTCCGTGTGTTTCTTTATGCTTTGAATATTTAAGATGTATATACAAGACAGAAAACCAAAGGTGTAGCTGAGCCCCAAAAGTAGGCACTGTCCCCTTCTTGCATCTATCTCAGAACAAGACACTACATTAATTGACTTTGCAAAGGAAAACAGGCTCCTCTAAGTAATCGTGAGATATGGATATTTTACTCCAGAATCTAGAATTTCTAGTCTAGATTTTCTAGGGGGAGCAAAAGTCATGGTTTACATTGTTTAGTGCACAGTATTTCGCTCCAAATCATCTTATTCAATATATCTTTTCTCCTCAAACCACCCTACCTGCTGCCCTGTGGTCACGTCTTAATCTCCCCATGCAGATGTCAGCTTTGTCTGACTCATCCTCCTCCACCAGCTCCAAGACCTCTGGGCATTTCGTCTCACCTTTCCTGAAACAGAGCCTCCTCTGCCCCACCTCCCCAATCTTCCACCCCCCTGGATGGAAGTCTACCCTGGACAGTCGATTTTGCACTTAGCCAAAAAAAGATCCTCTAGTTACTAGGCACTGTCTCATTAAGAGAAAGAGAGGAAATTCTAAGCACTAAGTCTTCTGTCATTGAAAATCTTGAAAGGATGATACTTGCAATTTAAGAAAGTTAGAGGGGATTCCCTGGTGGTCTAGTGTTTGGGACTCCACACTTTCACCATTGAGAGCCTGGATTCAATCCCTACTAGTCAGGGAACTAAGATCCTGCAAACTGTCCTGTCAAAAAGAAAACAAAAATTAGAGTTAAAAAAATAGACTTTTTACTGGTATCTTCTTAAACTAAAGTTCTTTAGCTTAACCAGACACTAGGCTCCTATAGGAATAGGTGAAATAGATGAAAAGAAAATGAAATCGAATGAGGCATAATTCAAAGAAGCAGACTTGACTTTTCAACCCAGGGACAAAACAAGAGGTGGAACATGTGTGACGGCCTGGGATGCTCGCAGCTGCACCTTTTAGACCTTCAGAGAAGACAGAGCGCGAGTGTCCACCTTCGACCAGGGGTCATTACCAACGAGCTGCTCTCCATGGTTCCCATGGCAGCCAGGAGATGCTGTCACCCTCCCCTCACCCTGGGCAGACACCTGAAGCCTCTAGTCTCGGTCAAAAGCTCCACCCATCCCACCTCCAGGCCAGCTTCATCTTCAGCTTGTGAAAGGTTGAAAAGCAGAGCAGCATTCCTTCCCAGGGAGAACTCTCACCTCAGATCACTCCTGGCACACCAGTTCCACAGCTCCCCAAGGGCACACCCAGGGCCCAGCACCCAGATTCAGCCTCCAGAAGGACTGAGACACAGGCTGATGGGCGTGCACCTGTGTGGAGTCCTCGGCTCCCTGCGCTCTCAGCCTCGGTGTCGTCTGCATTTCCAGGCACACTAGAATTCTCATCTCCTGTCTTGAGCGTAGGACACTTGAAGGGTGATGGGTTTCAACATACAAATACTCATGTGATACTCCGAATAGATACATTTTTCCTTCTCTTGAACTTTGAGGCTTCCGTTTCATTACAGAATCATCTCACAAGAATCATACTCAGTAAACTGCCCTCTGTCAACGTCCCTGAAATGTGTGATTCTAGAATCTGATTCTTTCTCCCTTTAAAGTGAAGTGTTAGTTTCTCAGTTGTGTCTGACTCTTTGCGACCCCATGGACTGTGCCCACTATTCTCCTCTGTCCATAGAGTTCTCCAGGCAAGAATACTGGGGTGGGTAACCGTTCCCTTCTGCAGGGACAGGCAGATTCTTAACCATCCAAGCCACCAGGGAAGCCCCTTTCTCCCCTTCAAAGGGCATTATTCAGAGTGCAGTGGCTGCTACTTGAACAGTCTTTGAGAGAAAAAGATCAGCCTCTCTTGTATCTTTTTCCATTTTGTATGAAAGAATTGCCTGTCCTCCCAGGGCCGAGGGACAGATGCCAGGTTGAGATGTAGCCTAGCAGTGTGCAATGGCTGTGAAAATATTGACTTTTGACAACACGCCCCAAGCACCAACTGTGACAACTCAGCAGCTGGTCTAACTCAGACAGATTATCTGTTGGGTACAACACCTCTGACCTCTACCCCAGCAACTGCACAATAACACTGACTTGTTTGCTTTTCTTTTTTGGCCATGACCATGTGGGATCTTAGGGCTTCCTGTGGCTCAGTGGTAAAGAACCCCCCTGTAATGCAGGAGACCTGGCAGGAACTGTGGGTTTGATCCCTGGCTTGGGAAGATCCTCTGGAGAAGACGAAATGGCAACCCACTCCAGTATTCTTGCCTGGATATTTTCATGGACAGAGGAGCCTGATGGGCAACAGTTCATAGAGTCGAAAAGAGTTGGACACAACTTAGCGACTAAACAATGTGGGATCTTAGTTCCTGGACAAGGGATTGAATCCATGCCCCCCATTGGAAGGTGGAGTCTTAATCACTGGACCACCAGGCAAGTCCCCAGCATCGACTTATTTGTAACTTACGGAACGGATCTTTCTCTCTATTGCTATAACTTTCCCACCATACCTAGGAAGGAGGACATTGAATTACAGAGGAACACACAATCGGAGTGATGGTTGTTAAGGATTCATCATACCAAATGACTTCCCAGGTGGCTCAGAGGTGAAGAATCCACCTGCCAACGTAGGAGATGAGAGTTCGATCCCTGGGTCGGGAAGATCCCCTGGAGAAGGAAATCTTCTGGAGAAGATTTCAGAGAACCCTCTCCAGCATTCTTGCCTAGAAGATCCCATGGAGGAGCCTAGGGGTCATTGGGGTTGAAAGAGTCAGACATGACAGAGTGACCATGCACACACGCATACAGACATGACACCAACAGGCTGCCATTGACTCCTGGTCCGCGGTATGTTCTCAGATGCACCTTGGCCAAGTCAAGTAGAATTTGCCTGAGGACAGAGTGCCAACCTGCATGGTGCACTCCCCTCCTCCAGCCATATCCCTATACAGTCCAGAGAGGTATAGAGCCTGTAATGCTCAGAAGCTGAAGTTGAACCAGTAATGCTGAAGTAATGCCAAAGAAGCTGAAGTTGAATGGTTCTATGAAAACCTACAAGACTTTCTAGAACTAACACCCAAAAAAGATGTCCTTTTCATTATAGGGGACTGGAGTGCAAAAGTAGGAAGTCAAAAAAAAAAAAAGTAGGAAGTCAAGAGATACCTGGAGTAACAGGCAAATTTGGCCTTGGAGTACAAAATAAGGCAGGGCAAAGGCTAATAGAGTTTTGCCAAGAGAAGACACTGGTCATAGCAAACACCCTCTTCCAACAACGTAAGAGAAGACTACACATGGCCATCACCAGATGGTCAACATCGAAATCAGACTGATTATATTCTTTGCAGCCAAAGATGGAGAAGCTCTATACAGTCAGCATAAACAAGACCCAGAGCTGACTGTGGCTCAGATCATGAACACCTTATTGACAAATTCAGACTTAAATGGAAGAAAGTAGAGAAAACCACTTGACCATTCAGGTATGACCTAAATCAAATCCCTAATGATTATACAGTGGAATTGCCAAATAGATTCAAGGGATTATATCTGATAGACACAGTGTCTGAAAAACTACAGATGGAGGTTCATGACCTTGTATAGGAGGCAAGGATCAAGACCATCCCCAAGAAAAAGAAACGCAAAAAGGCAAAATGGTTGTCTGAGGAGGCCTTACAAATAGTGAGAAAAGAAGAGAAGTGAAAGGCAAAGAAGAAAAGGAAAGGTATACCCATTTGAATGCAGAGTTCCAGAGAATAGCAAGGAGAGATAAGAAAGCTTTCCTCAGTGACCAATGAAAAGAAAGAGGGGAAAACACAGAATGGGAAAGACTAGAGCAGCTGAACTGAACTGATAGAACTTGAGGTTTGGCAGCAGAGGGAAGACGCTGGCCCCACCCTACAACTGAGTATTGTTCAGTCACTCAGTCGTGTCCCACTCTTTGTGGCCCCACAGACTGCAGCACGCCAGGCTTCCCTATCCTTCACCATCTTCCAGAGCTTGCTCAAACTTAAGTCCATTGACTCGGTGATTCCATCCAACCATCTCATCCTCTGTCATCCTTTTCCTCCTGCCTTCAGTCTTTCCCAGCGTCAGGCTCTTTTCTAATGAGTCGGCTCTTTGCATCAGGTGGCCAAAGTATTGGAGCTTCAGCATCAGTCGTTCCAATGAATATTCAGGACTGATTTCCTTTGGGATGGACTGGTTTGATCTCCTTGCAGTCCGAGGAGAACTAGATAGTCCATCCTACCTCACTATTCACTACTCTTATGTTGCTTGGAATGGGAAAACAAAAGTTATCAAACATTCTCCCTCCCTCAACCCCATTTTCTGATACCTCCATGTATCAGTCAAGGTCTGTTCAGGAAAACGTAGTCTATACTACTGTCGACTAAAAAACAAAAAGATGTACAACTTGAGAGTTGTGAGTTAAGTTTTATTGGGGGCAAAATGAGGACTGCAGCCCGGGAGGCAGCATCTCAGATAGCTCTGAGAGACTGCTCCAAAGTGGCAGTGGGGGAAAGTCAATATATCAGGTTTTGGTGAAGGGGGAGCACAGAGTGCCTCCCTCCACCCTGAATTCCCTCAGGGGGTGTTGAAGGTCGACAGCTACAGCAGCACGGGGTTCAGTCTCTGCAGAGGCAGATGGCAAATGCCTTTGTTGTTCAGCCATTGGCAATGCTCTCGGTAACTGCCAATTTGTAGCTGACACTAGCTATGGACAACTAGTTGTATAGGTATTGGAAAATCCAAAAAACCAAACAAGGAAGGCAACCTGGAGATTAGCAAGAGCAGGAAGATACCGCCATCCCCCGGGCTGGAGGAACCAGGGCAGGAGGCAGGGCTAACGGACTCCAGGAGCAGGTTCAGAACCTCAAAGCTGGTGCCACCTTACCACCTCCCACCCCCGCTCTCACTTTTCCGCCAACGCTTCCCCCTGGCAGCACCCGGTTGGCAAGGGAGCCTGAGAAACATAGCTATAGGTCAGCTGTTGCCAGAACGGAGAACCCTTTAGGGCCCAAGAGTGGGCTCTTATCTAACACTCGGAGGTGAGTTGTCCGAGGAGACACATGAGCTGATAAAGCACGAGATTTTATTGGGAGGGGTTTCCCGGGCAGAGGACAACAGGGTAAGGTAACCCAGCAGGACTGCTCTGCCACACGGCTCACGGTCTCAAGGTTTTACGGGGATGGGATTCGTTTCTGGGTTGTCTTGTTAGTTTCTGGGTTGTCTTTGGCCACTCATTCGGACTCAGAGTTCTTCCTGGTGGCGCATACATTTCTCAGCCAAGATGGATGGCAGCGAGAGGGATTCTGGGAGGTGGTCAGACACACGGTGTCCTTTGGATCTTTCCCGAACTCTCCTGATTGGTGGTGGCTTATTAGTTCCGTGTTCTTTACTAGGACCTCCTGTCGTAAAATAACTCACACAGGTGGTGCCTGGCCAGGGTGGGCGGTTCCGGTCAGTGTGCTTCCCAATACCAAGGGTGGAGTGTGGAGCCGAGGACAGACTGAAAAAATGACTGGCACGTCCGGAAAAGGTTACTTGTGCAACAGTAAGAGCTCAGAATCCTCGACAAGGAGACTCTACACTCTAATCAGACTGCCTCGCCCAGGGCAAAATGCACAGAGAAAGGGAGTCGGGCATTGTCACCCAAGGGGGAGCAAAGACTTTACCTGGTGTTTACCAAAGGAGGTCAGGAAACGTTAGCAGTTGCAGAAGAGCAGGAAGGAGGGAAAGAATCTGGGGAAACAGGATTTTGTGGGAGATTAGATAAGATCTGATTTGCATTTTTTTGAGAGAAACCTGGCTGGGGTTTAGGGCAGGGCTTCTCAAGCTTTATTGAACAGGCACATCACCCGGGGACCATTCAGCAGGTGGGGTGGGGCCTGAGATTGTGCATTTCTAGCAGGCGCCTAGGTGATGTTGACAAGGCTGGTCCATTGAACACGCTGAAAGCAAAGATTTAGGGAGACTCTTGGCATGCCTGTGTGCTAAGTCGCTTCAGTCGTGTCCAGCTTTTTGTGACCCCATGGACTGTAGCCCACCAGGCTCCTCTGTTCATGGGATTCTCCAGCAAGAATACTGGATTGGGTTGCCATGCCCTCCTCCAGGGGATTTCCCAACCCAGGGATCGAACTCACATCTTTTATGTCTCCTGCATCGGCAGGCAGGTTTCCTTACCACTAGGGCCACCTGGGAACATCAGGGAGACCCTTGAGTCTGTGTAAATACTGATTGGGATGATCCATGAAGGAGAAAGTTTTGATCCAGAAAGAGATAAAGACAATAGAAGAGGCAGTGCGCCTGCTAGTCCCAAGGATTTGTTTCTTGCTTCCAGAGTTTGGACAGAAGAGACCCAGGGATGCCCTCCTTCTGGCCTCTGGCCATCCCTCAACCTCTTTTCCATTCGCAACCTCTGGGACTGTCTTCTCAGCTGTCCTCTGCCCCCAGGGAATAGCCAATACCTATGTGTGTCTGTGTGTGTGCTTAGGGTCTTACTGACCAATCAGAAACTCTCAGATTCCTTAGAATTATTCCGCCCAGGTAGAGGGTGGAGGCCACCATCAACCACCTACTCAACCTGTGTCTTAAGACGTGTTACACCTACCTCTCCTTGGGTTTCCAGTTCAACCACAATGAGGCAGCTCCTAGGGGCATGGACCATTTCCTTCTCAAGTTGGTTGAGGAGAAGCTTGAGAGTGCCCAGCATCCTGGAAGATGCAAAATCAGTGCAGCAGCAGCATCTTCTTCCAGAATGTAAGAAGCTATCCCAAGATGAGTTGTGTGAAACCATGGAAGCCACCATGGTCCTGGAAAATCAGGCCTTTTTGGATCTGCATGCCCTGGCTTCTGCCTGTGCAAACCCCATCTCTGTGACTTGCTGGAGAGCCGCGTGCTAGATGAGGAGGTGAAGCTCTCAGGGAGATGGGTGACCCCCAACTAACCTCTGCAGGATGGCCACCCCCAGGCTCAGTGAGTGTCTCTTTGAAAAGCTCACCCTCTCTGACACTCCAAGTGATGTTAAGATGACGGGAGTGCCAACCAGCTGCACTTAACATACATTATTAATGCAGCTTCTAGCTTCACTTGCTGAATCCAGGATTCCTGTTACAACACTCCATGAAAAATAAATGAGTGTGGTAATGGCTTCCACTCTATGGACTAACACATTGAAAATATCCAAGAAGACCTATGTATGGAGCTTGTGAAAAGCAGCATCTGGGACCATTTTTTAATGTAAGAAAAGATCTCAGGGGTGATTTTTGGCATCTGGAAAGCAGCTGCCACCAACAGTAAAGGCTAGCTGTTTATCTTTAGAATAATTCTAATTAGAGGCTGACATAATGCTCGGTCTCCAGTTAATTAATGTCGTCGATCGCCAAAGAAAAGAAAGCCTGGGAGGTGACAGACATTATGTCAGAGGAGGGACTTGTTGCTGGAGAAACTGAGCAGCGATCAGCTCCATTTTATTGGTTGTGAATAACCTGACTTTTTTTCCTTTTTTGTCAAGTGCCCGCTTAGTTTCTTCATCGGATATCTAAACAATTATTTCAAATTCAGTGAAACCAAAATAAAATTCTTGATTATACCTTCACTGCTGATGAACCTTCTTAGTTTTTAAAATTCTGAAGTATAGTTGATGTATAGTATTTTATAAGCAACAAGTGTATAATAGAGTGAGTCACAATTTATAAAGGTTGTACTCAATTTATAGTTATTACAAAATACTGGCTAGGGCTTCCCTGGTGGTCCAGTGGTTAAGAATTTGCCTGCCAAAAAAAAAAAAAAAAAAGAATTTTCCTGCCAATGCAGGGGACAAGGGTTCGATCCCTGCTCCAGGAAGATCCCACATGCCGTGAGGCAGCTAACCCCGTGGGCCACAACTACTGAGCCAGTGCTTCAGAGCCCATGAGTCTTAACTCCAGTGCTCAGCAACAAAAGAAGCCATTGCAATTCGAAGCTGGCACACCACAAGAAGAGTAGTCCCCGCTTGCTGCAACTAGAGAAAGCCATGAAGAAGGAATTCATAGGGCCTGGACTCCATCTCAGGCCTGTCTGTGCTGATCGTGCGCGGCCACCTCTCCAGTGGACTCTGAACTCTGTGCTTAGCGCCTGTGGGAATGACAATGGAAGGATAAGACCCCCCTCTGGGCAGGGGAATCTTGAAGAACAGACACTAATCACCCCTGCCTCCGGACACTATCTATCAGAATGTAAGCACAGGCTATCAGTTATTAACTATTTGGAATGTAACTGCGGGCTTATTGATTATTGACTGTTTGAACACATAACACGTGAATGATGGGGTTATTGTAGTTGTATTTACCCTTCCTTTGTTTATGTAAGTCTCAAGGGAATTGGGGTAGTGGGTTTGGACACATGGGGTATAAAAGATTTTCACAAATGCTGGACGGGGTCCTTGGCTAAGAGGAGACTCTGCCTTGGGCCCGCCGGCGTAATAAACTGCACTCCACTATCTGCATTGTCCTTCTGAGTGAGTCTGTTTCCCGGAAAGCGTGGCTATAACAGCCAGAGCACGGCAGTGAAGACACAGTGCAAACAAATATAAAAAAAAAAAAAAATTAAGAAAAATACTGGCTACACGTCCTATGTTGTACAATATATCCGTGTAGCTTATTTCATACTTTTTTTTTTGCCACACCTCATGGCGTGTGGGATCTTAGTTCCCCAGTCGGGGATTAAACCCTCGTCCCCTCAGTGGAAGCTTGGAGTCTTAACTGCTGGACCACCAGAGAAGTCCCTATTTTATACCTAATAGTTTGTACCTGTTAATCTCCTATCCCTATGTGCCCCTCCCAGTACTTCCCACTGGTAACCACTACTTTGTTCTCTATGTCTGTGAGTTTTGTTGTTGTTGTTATGTTCACTAGTTTTATTTTTTACATTCCACGTACAGGTAATATTATACAGTATTTGTCTTTCTGACTTATATCTCTTGGCATAATGCCCTTCAAGTCCATCCATGTTGTGGCCAATGGTAAAATTTCCTTCTTTTTTATGGCTGAGTAGTATTCCATTGTATTCTTCCTGACTTAAGTGTTTCTCCTCGTCTCTACTCCTTCACTTCTGCTCCCTGATCACCTCCCTAAAAGACTGTTTGCTCCTCAGTCCTTACTTTTTGAGGAAACCCAAGCTAAGGCAGGTGACATAAAAGGAACAAAGAGTTCTTAAGATATTACTAGATCATTATTTCAAAGAAATTATGAATATTATGCAGAAAGTACAATTGACATATACTTGGAAGGGCAGCCATGATGAAAGACTCATGAGACATTGATAACTGGGAGTGAGCTGGTAATATCTTCCCTTTCTTTTTTTCATACAAAACATTCTCCCAGAGGATGGATCAGGACAACTATCAAGAACAATCCTCCACAAATTATAAAGCGCATCCCTGCTCAGCTCTATCCTTCCCCCATCCTGCTTCCAGCCCCTACAAGTGCACGCTGAGGGCACTCCCCTCAGTAAACCCCTTGGAGTAGAATCTCTGTGTCAGGCTCTGCTACCAGGGAACCTGACCTGAGAGAGAAGTACAGGATGATGAGGGCTCTGGGAAACGTATCCCATGAGAAGATGATGAAGGAGCTGCAATACTCAGTCTCAGGGAAAATGTGTGGAAATAGGAATAGCAGATACCTTCAAATATTTAAAAATTAAATAGTAGAACAAGGGCAGGTTGGATAGAAATTAGGCCAAAGCAGAATCTGGATGAGCATTAGAAAGAACTTTCTCATACTCAAAGCTTCCCAACATAGGTATAGACTGCTTTGCAGTTTGACATCCTGCATGGAAAGTATTCACCCAGAATCCAGGGGACCACTGAATGGGACAGAGGAGGAACCTTGGACCTGGGTGGGTGAGTCACTGGACCAAAGGCAACGTGCTAGATGTTATTATTCTAAGGGCCACAAGATGGCAGCAGAGAACTCACTCCCAAAGGTGATGGACTAGAAAATTCTGATTCTTTTCACAGATTTGATTTGGATCTTCAGATATTCTAGGAGGCACTGTGTACACCATTACAAGCCCTTGTAGACTCATGACACACAGACGTGCAAAGTCAAAGCATTTCTCCTAAATCACATATTTTACCACTGGAAAAAATGGTAAAACAGGTCAACCCGATCAGGAAGATTACACTGAATCAGGGTAAACACACTTCGTAGAATCTGACACTGATGCTACTTCTATCTTGACATGCAGATTTCTACTTCCAGCCATTGTGTACCTTCCAAAAGGGGACCCTGTGTTTGAAATAGGCTTAACCAAGGGTCTACATGTTGAGCTTCAGTCTATGCTTGCTTGTGGTGTTCACAGAAAACATTCTCCACATTGCTAGGGGACCAACCTCAAGTCTACATATTCTCAAAAAATACAGGGCAGTGTCGGTCTTTTCACTTATTTGTCCAGTTAATTTTAGCCACTCTAATAGCTGTATACTATTTCATCATGGGTTTGATTTACACTTCCCTAGTGACTTAATGGACTGGGAAACAGACTATTGGAGGTCACAAACAGAACCTTGTATGCACCAGGACCCAGGAGAAAGGAGCAGTGACCCCACAAGAGACTGACCCAGACTCGCCCGTGAGTGTCCAGGAGTCTCCGGTGGAGGAGAGGGTCGGCAGTGGCCTGCTGCAGGGTTGGGGGCCCTGAATGTAGCAGTGCCGGCATGGGGCCTTTTGAATGAGGTCGCCATTATCTTCACTACCTCCACCATAGTTTAGTGAAGTGAAGTCGCTCAGTCGAGTCCGACTCTTTGTGACCCCATTGACAGTAGCCTGCACCAGGCTCCCCCGTCCATGGGATTTTCTAGGCAAGAGTACTGGAGTGGGTTGCCATTTCCTTCTCCAGGGGATCTTCCCGACCCAGGTATCGTACCCAGGTCTCCCACATTGTAGACAGACACTTCACCATCTGAGCCACCAGGGAAGTCCCCACCACAGTTTGGCCCCAGGTAAATAACAGGGAGGGAACACAGCCCCACCCATCAACAAAAATTGGATTAAAGATTTACTAAGCATGGCCCCGCCCATCAGAACAAGACCCAGTTTCCCCCTCAGTCAGTCTCTCCCATCAGGAAGCTTCCATAAGCCTCTTATCCTTCTCTATCAGAGGGCAGACAGAATGAAAACCACAATCACAGAAAACTAACCAAACTGATCACATAGACCACAGCCTTGTCTAACTCAATGAAACTATCAGCCATGCTGTGTAGGGCCACCCAAGACAGACAGGTCATGTTGGAGAGTTCTGACAGAATGTGGTCCACTGGAGAAGGGACTGGCAAACCTTCTTGCAAACACTTCTGGCAAGTGTTCTTGCCTTGAGAACCCCATGAACAGTAGGAAAAGGCAAAAAGATAGCACACTGAAAGATGAACTCCCCAGGTCGGTAGGTGCCCAATATGCTACTGGAGATCAGTGGAGAAATAACTCCAGAAACAATGAAGAGACGGAGCCAAAGCAAAAACAACACTCAGTTGTGGATGTGACTGGTGATAGAAGCAAGGTCTGATGCTGTAAAGAGCAATATTGCATAGGAACCTGGAATGTTAGGTCCGTGAATCAAGGCAGGGAAGTGGTCAAGCAACAGATGGCAAGAGTGACCATCAACATTTTAGGAATCAGTGAACTAAAATCGACTGGAATGGGGGAATTTAACTCAAATGACCATTATATCTACTACTGTGGGCAAGAATCCCTTAGAAGAAATGGAGTAGCCATCATAATCAACAAAAGAGTCCAACATACAGTACTTGGATGCAATCTCAAAAATGACAGAATGATCTCTGTTCGTTTCCAAGGCAAACCATTCAATATCATGGTAATCCAAGTCTATGCCCCGACCAGTAATGCTGAAAAAACTGAAGTTGAACAGTTCTATAAAGACCTACAAGACCTTCTAGAACTAACATCCAAAAGAGATGTCCTTTTCATTATAGGGGACTGGAATGCAAAAGTAGGAAGTCAAGAAACACCTGGAGTAACAGGCAAATATGGTCTTAGAGTACAAAATGAAGCAGGGCAAAGGCTAATAGAGTTTTGCCAAGAGAACGCACTGGTCAGAGCAAACACCCTCTTCCAACAATGCAAGAGAAGACTCTACCCATGGACATCACCAGATGGCCAATACCAAAATCAGACTGGTTATATTCTTTGCAGTCAAAGATGGAGAAACGCTATACAGGCAGCAAAAACAAGACCTGGAGCTGACTGTGGCTCAGATCATGAACACTTTATTGCCAAATTCAAACTTATATTGAAGAAAGTAGGGAAAACCACTAGACCATTCAGGTCAGTTCAGTTCAGTCGCTTATCAAATCCCTTATGATTTTACAGTGGAAGTGACAAATAGATTCAAGGGATTAGATCTGATAGAGAGCCTGAAGAACTTTGGACGGAGGTTCATGACATTGTACAGGAAACAGGGATCAAGACCATCCCCAAGAAAAAGAAATGCAAAGTGGCAAAATGGTTGTCTGAGGAGGCTTTACAAATAGTTGAGAAAAGAAGAGAAGTGAAAGGCAAAGGAGAAAAGGAAAGATATACCCATTTGAATGCAGAGTTCCAAAGAATAGCAAGGAGAGATAAGAAAGCCTTCCTCAGTGATCAGTGCAAAGAAATAGAGGAAAACAATAAAATGGGAAAGACTAGAGATCTCTTCAAGAAAATTAGAGATATCAGGGGAACATTTCATGCAAAGATGGGCACAATAAAGGACAGAAATGGTATGGACCTAACAGAAGCAGAAGAGATTAAGAAAAGGTGGCAAGAATACACAGAACTATACGAAAAAGATCTTCATGACCCAGATAATCACGATGGTGTGATCACTCACCTAGAGCCAGACATCCTTGAGTGTGAAGTCAAGTGGAGGTGATGGAATTCCAGTTGAGCTATTTCAAATCCTAAAAGATGATGCTGTGAAAGTGCTGCACTCAATATGCCAACAAATTTGGAAAACTCAGTAGTGGCCACAGGACTGGAAAAGGTCAGTTTTCATCCCAATCCCAAAGAAAGGCAATGCCAAAGAATTCTCAAACTACTGAACAATTGCACTCATCTCACATGGAGAAGCCACTGGCAACCTACTCTACTCTTGCCTGGAAAATCCCATGGATGGAGTCTGGGAGGCTGCAGTCCACGGGGTTGCTAAGAGTTGGACATGACTGAGTGACTGAACTGACTGACTCAGTGACTTAATAATGGAGCTACAACGTTCAGCATGTCAAAGACTAAGCCTGCTCAGCAGACTCAAAGGAGTAAATAGAGATGTAGGAAGAAAACCAGGAAAATGCATCACTTATGGAAGCCAAGTGGAGAAGTGACTCAAACAGAGAGCGGTCAATAGGATCAAATGATGTCGTATGAGGTCTGAACATTCTCCTTTGGATTTAGTGCCTCTGGGTGGCTTTACCTGCAGGGAGCCGGCCTGAACGTACAGGCCCCTTATGGCCCTAAGAGAGAACAAAGGGTCTCTCTTTGTCCTGCCACCCCTTCTTGTTAAAGTATAGACTGGCATTTGTCTCCTTCAGGGAAAAAAACACACCGGTGACCTTTTTGCCTGTTTTTCTGGTGCTGAAAAACTCCTCATGTTCGAAACCTGTCTTCCATCTAATGTTCTATTGATGAAGCCTGTTTTCTACCTAATGTTCTAATGATCTTAATCATGTTGGGCGCTAGGGTAATTAATGCTTTACTGATCTTAAGTGTGGAAATTTAAAACATCTGTAGCTCTGCACGTATGCAAACCCTCGATCTATTCTTAGTAACTCCTGTTAGAGTATATATAGGCGTGGTATTCTTCAATAAAGTTGGCGGAGTCAGACGCAAGCGGACTCCGTCCCTCTCAACCCCATCTTTCTCTTTCTGAGTCTTCTTTCTGAGTCTTCTTTTTCCTAGGTACTCTGGTAATTGCGTTCTTGACCAGTTCGTTTGCCGGCAGGCTCCGGCATTTACCAAAAGATCTTCCAGTAGCAATTGGTTCCAGCTTCCAGCTTCCAGTTTCTTTCCACATTTCTAGAGTGAGTCCCACTGTACTGCCTGCTTGGCAGCACCCCCTCCTTAGGTGTCTGGGTCCAAGCTCCAGGGGGCCCCTCCACAGAGCTCCTGAAGTCAAAGCACCAGCTGGTACCTATTTGCAGTCATTCTAAGTTCCTAGGGCATGTCCCAGGCTCTGTTCCCTGGGAAGCCAACCCTGAGATGGAAATTAGAGTGCAGAAGCTTCATCAGGGAGTGACCTCAGGACCATCAACCTCTGGAAGAGAAGGAAAAGCATCAGGACCAGATGAGGGAGAATTGGACTGTTGATGCAGACTCCACCAAGGCTCAGCCACCCCCACGGGGAGCTGTGAAAGTGCAGGGCCCTTCAGTGCTCTCTGGTCAAGCCCTAAATGGAGACATCATTGGATGCAGCCCATTCCTGGGAAAGGGGTGTGATCCCGGGTGAGGGGACTCCTCCCAGCTAAAGGCAATTCCCATTCATAGCTGAGGGCTATCAGCCAGCACCACCCTGCAGCTTATTCCCTTCAGTCTTGAGCAGGGATCTGGGTGGCACAATCAGAATCCACTGCAAGGGTTCCTCCTCCAAGAATCTACATTCAATCACTCCAACCTCTTCCCTTGGCTTCTCATCTAGGTGTTAACGTCTCGATTACCTCCTGTCTGCTTTCTGCATTCTCCTACACCTGTGCCAGCAATTCCTCATACTAGAGCCTCTCCTGTTTGCTGATGGATGCACTTCTTCCACCGAAATGACACCTACGCTGTCAGAAAGGAACAGGGGGGATGAGAAACCCACACTTTTGGACTGATTTTGTGTCCTTTCGACCAGGTTGCACATGACCCTGAAAGGTCAGGTTGGGAAACATCAGGATGATGTTTTACTTTCAGCTCATTGGTACTCCCAGAGTCATCTACCGGTACAGAAATCTGGAGTGAAATAACCAGTGACCCCATGTCAAGCGCCCTCTGAGTGTATGCCCCGCAGGGAGGAACACGTCTGAACCCTCGGAGCCCCTTCCAGCCCCAGTGTAACCCAGTAACTGCATTTCTGACCTACTAGTGCACTAAATGGGTCCCTCCTGATCTGAAAACATTAACACAATCGCAACCTGAGCAGAAGCCTAACTTCACGTAGAAAGGATTGAGGCCCGAGGCTCAGTAACTGAAACATGGTCTAAATGGGTCCTAAAGGGATAGGAATGAATCGATGATTTCTTCTTTCCATTTCAGGCTGCACCAAATCTGATTTTCAGTAGAACTAAAATGCAAGAGACCCAGACCAGCATATCCTCAACAAACAGCTCTGGTCAGTTCATCAAGGATCCGTTAGCACATTTACATGTAGACACAGGGGTTTCAGGAGACATGTCTGAACTATAATTCGCTGGTTTTCATCACCAGCATTAAGAAGCAGTCAGAATACAGTTCGCTTCAGTTATCCAGAGCACATTTTATTAATGAGGAAGGACTACAATTCGGATGATTAATTTCACAGGGGGAGTTTAAACCCTGGTAAGCACCACTCGCGTAATATATACTACGAACTTGATTATAAGGAAGAAGCAAAACACAAATCATTATTACCAAAAAATTCCTCACTGAGAATAAGTCTCCCCACCCCACCTCCCACAACGTATTAAAGACTTCAAATCTAAAAACCTAAACATATGTTACAACATTTAACATTAAGACTCAAGTTTATCTTTTTAAATACGCTTTAAAATATACTGAGGGTCTTCACTCCTTCCCTTGATTCTCCAATTATGTGAAGAAGCCTTTTTCATTGTTTTTCTCCTCGACGTCTATCTTCTTCTCTGTCCCCAAGCAGGACCACGGAGGACTGGGTAGATGCTGAGGCTGTGACTGTGACATCTGCTTTGCAGCCCACGTGTGCTAGCTCCGGAAGTGGTCCTCGCTGCTGGGGGGCACCTCCTTCTGGAGGTTTGCCCTGCTGGTCTTTCCGGCAGCTTCAAGCCAGGGATGCTGAAGGACCTGGTGGGCCGTGTAGCGCTTTTTGGGGTCTACCACCAGCAACCGGCTCACCAGATCTTTGGCAGCTGTTGGAATGATAGAAGGATGGAAAAATGAGATGGATTCAGATGGTTCAGCGTTTTCCTTTTCCATACAGGAAATAAGGACACAAACATCTGTGTTAGCGACAAGTGCTGGACCAGAGGACCACTGGCCCTCAGAACCATCTGCCACGATGGAAACTTTCCACATCCGTGCTACTGACTTGGGGCTACTGAGCATTTGAAATTCAGCTGGTGCAACTGATGAACTGAATTCTTCTTGCATTTCCTTTTAATTCACTGACACTTAAATTCAAATAGCCCCATGCAGCTACCGGGCTACCATGTTAGACATAGAATCGTGAGGTCAGGCCCACCACTACCACCCATGGCGCCGTCCAGCCCAAGAGGACACATGGAGGCCATGTACCATACCTATACATATTTTAAATGTGTAAATCAAGGGAAAGATTTCACCTGAAAGGGCCAAAAGGGAGGAGGACCACACAAGCTTCTGCTCCACTAAAGGTACCTCTGACCTTCACCCTCTGACTTTCCAGAGCCCCTGTGCCCCAAGGATGCCCCTAGAGACCTGACTATTCACAGGTAAAATAAGCATCTCTAGTCTATCTGATTCATAGACACTTCTGTATGTGAGATGGCTTTGATCTTTTCAAATGAGGATTCCACGTTTCTGATATTTTTCCAGTTCTGAGGTTCTTCAGCTGGCTTCAAGAAAAGTATTTGGTGACTCCAACTGGTGGTGAGACTTACATCTCAAAGCAAGTCCTGTGTTTGGGATGCTATGGAGATCTACACAAAGCTAGCAGAAAATAAAGGAAAGCAGAAGATGCGGATGGCCCGGGTACCGTAGCAGGTTCTCTGGGTATCATTTCACACACCTGACCTGAAAACGGGCTCTGCAGTCAGATCCCAGAAGGGGCTCCAGCTCCCCATCCCCCACCCCTCCTGCCTGGGAAGCCCAAAGTCTCACCATCAGAGATATTGTCCCAGTAAGGAGCCAGGAACTCGAAGCGGCCGAGCTGGATGATGTTAAAGAGCTCCTCCTGGTCCCTCTCTGGGCTGCGGAATGGGGGGAAGCCACACAAGAGGATGTAGAGGATCACGCCCGCAGCCCACATATCCACCTCCAGCCCGTAACCTGTGCAATGGAGGCAGAGGCACATCATTTCTTGGCTGCCATCTTGGTATGGAGCGGTCTCAAAACCACACATTCAGCCAACCAGACAACTCTGTGTGTATCCATCCTGCTGTCTCTATAAAATCAATGTGTTCAAAATTTAACTCACCCTGTTCCCATCTCCCAAAGAGCTTTCTTTTCCAACACTCTGTGTTAGCTGGCACGAGCCCTACTGTCCTGGCTTCCCAGAGTTCACGTAGCCATATTTGTTTTCTTTTTTAAAATATTTACTTACTTATATATTTATTTGGCTGTGCCAGGTCTTAGCTCCAGCATGTGGGATCTTCAGTCTTTGTTGTGGCATGGGAACTCTTTGTTGCAGCATTTAGGATCTAGTTCCCTGACCAGGGATCGAACCTAAGTCCCCTGCATTGAGAGTGCAGAGTCTTAGTCACTGGACCACCAGGGAAGTCCCTAGCTTACTTGCTTTCATGCCTCTCTGATCCAGCTCAGTAATGCCTCCATTAAAATGTCCATAGTCACTCAGTACTCTCCTGTCACACTGTCACCACGTTACCATGGCAACTCTGCTGGCCACACTGAGTTCAGACTCATTTGTGGAGAATCCAGGCTAAACCTCCCCATCCAATTGCACTTCCCTCTGCTCTACTGAGGCTGGTTTTTCAAAGTCTCTATCACCCAACTTCCATGCACAGGGTAATCTCTGTATCTTGGCTTCCCTCATGCATTTGCTGCTGGGATAAAACTCTCCCTTCTCCCTACCCCCAAGCTTATAACCCATCTAGAGCTTTCCCATCTTTAGCCATCAGAGGTGGTTTAACTGATTTCTCCTGGAGTGCAAGGATGGCTAAATAGTTATTCACATACTTGGAGCCATATAATAATGATGAAGATGATTTCCTTGTATATCCTTTACAGAGTCCATCACTAAAATAGTCCATGGACCCTTATACAATATGCAATATACATATATTATTCATGGGGTTTGAATTGGGACCTCCTTTACCTTTAATTGCAAGGTTAAAAAAGAAGTTTTAAAGCCAATTACCATAAGAACTGCTCCTTGTCTCTCCCTTAGAGGTAGCTTTGGGTGAGTGGCTAAATGACCTTGCTTGCTTGAGTTTCTCATTCAATTCTCCACCATCTTTCATCTCACTGTCCCGCCAACACACACACACCCACACCCACACCCACACACCCACAATCTCTTCTCTGTAATAAGAGCAGCCCTGATGAGGAAAAAGTTCTCATGCTTTGGTCAAGGAGACCTACTTCAAATATTTAATATCCAAGTGCAAATGCAGAGCCAATCTCTGAGATTTTTAACTGCTTCATGTTGAAAAATGTGAAATTTAAATAGTAAAAAGTAAACATTGGTTAGTAAGCAAGCTAGAGTCCCACAGAGCCATGTGTAACCTTTACCTTTCTCAGAGAGGATTTCAGGAGCTACATAAGTTGGAGTCCCACACACAGTAAATATAGGCCTCACCACATGCTTTGCAAGACCAAAATCAGCCAGTTTCAAGGTGGTAGATTTGTCCTCATTTCGCTGAACCTGTAAGAAACCAAAATCCCCAAACCACCAAAATTGTGATGAGAACAAAGAAGGAATAGAAATACGAACATAAAAACACAGGACAAGCAAATAGTAAAACACAGGCACTTATAGATTAACCTGACACTGACAAATTCAACTTGATCTCAGTGACACTTGCTTACTAAAGAACCAATGATGTAAAGTAATCAGCCTCCAACTAATAAAAAAAAAAAAGAACCAATGAGTTAGATTTTCTCTGCTGTCCAATGTGGCAGCACCATATTGTCACAGATGGCTATTTATTTTAAATTGAATTAATTTAAATCAAAA
Organism: Cervus canadensis; assembly: GCF_019320065.1. Lineage (NCBI taxonomy): Eukaryota > Metazoa > Chordata > Mammalia > Artiodactyla > Cervidae > Cervus > Cervus canadensis. The sequence continues at coordinate 48,495,223 of NC_057407.1, forward strand.
TTAAATTAAAAATTCAGTTTCTCAGATGCACTAGCCACGTTTCAAGTGTTCAAACGCCGTCTGTGGCTAAGGGCCACCACATTGGACCATGAAAATCTACAATATTTCCATCATGACAGAAAGCTCCATTGGGCAGCACTGAGTTAGAATAAGGATCAGTGAGCAAGTGTGTGCATGCGTGCTAAGTTGCTTCAGTCATGTCCAACTCTGCGACCCCATGGACTGTAGCTGGCCAGGCTCCTCTGTCCATGGGATTCTCCATGTAAGAATACTGGAGAGGGTTGCCATGCCCTCCTCCAGGGGATCTTCCCAACCAAGGGATCGAACCTGAAAATTGCAGGTGGATTCTTTACCAACTGAGCCACCTGGGAACCCCATTTTTTTTTAACACAGACTAGCTTTAACAAGAGCTAGAAAAAATGCTGTGGGTAATGCAAAATCTGAGCAGAGGAAAAAAAAAAAAAGGAAAAGAAGTAGGAACTGGAATGGAGCAGTAGACAAATAAGCAGTGGAGGCTAAAATTATTTGTTTACCTAACAAACGCCTCTGTCATGCTTCTTCAGGGCCAGGCATTGCTTATAACATATTACAAAGTATTAATTCACGTGCTCCTCATTGCAGTCTTGTGAGGCCGCTCACATCCCCGTTTTACAGATGAGGAAGTGGAGGCACAGGGACACAGTAAATGGTGAGGTGCAGTTTGAACCCTGAACACTTGGGCTTTACAGTCTGTGCTTATAACTGGTGTATGACCCTAAATCTGCCAGCAAGGGGTTATTTCTGTTGCAGGAGGCAGCACCTGGGGGTCCGCAGGGCATCAGGCAGGGCTCCCCGAGCCCCATCAGCCCCACAGTCACCCAAAAATGCAGGGTGGGCAGCCACCCCCCCCAAATCTCCCCAGACAAGGGTAAGTGCTCCAAATATGCTTCAGTTCCTGCCAGAGAGCTTACATCTCTGTGAGCAGAATGTGTCTTAATCACTGAGCCCAAGTCACCACTGGGCAGGCTAATCAATGTCTCCATAATTAACCTGACCTAATGGAAATCATAGATGCAGAACTAAAATGCTCTTCTGCTTTGGTCTGTGTGTGGAGACAGACACAGCCCTAAAGGGGACTGGGGACATAATTATGGGAATAATTTATACTAGAAAATCTAGTTTGGAAGGGAGGGACAAAAAACCATGTGCTGACTTAAGTTTCCAGATGGGCCGTCTTCACGAATCCCATTTGCTGGGTGACTAATGAAAAAAACCTGTGCCTTGCAAACATGTGTAAATATTCCCAACCAAATGATCAGCAGTAAAAGCGTGTGGCTGATTGAATATACCAAAATAAACCATGTACACCTTTGCAATATAACAAAGACACCCTCTCCTTCCTCAAAGAAACCCCCTGATTCTAAAACCTGGCTGCATAACAGAGGGAGCAGATGAAACATGAAGGAGACCCAGTCTTTCATTTTTAAATTTTTCATGAGATTTATTCTGAACTTGCATTATGTTAAATGTCCATGTGCTGATAGACATATTTCTCAAATACCAAATCTGTTTTCTTAAAGAAAACATTTTATGGCTTTTCTAAAATAATATGTTGCTCCTTATCTCCATTGCTTTTCAAGCCTCAAAAATGATGAGACCCACAACAGAAACTGAGGGGTGGTCAAGATCTGCAGGGCTGTTTGTTCCTTCCAGAAAGTGAGATGCATCGTGTTTTTGATTCTTCTGTCTCCAGCCTCTGCTGTCCCGAGTTATGTAACATTTCTCGGAGCTGTCAGTGTGACTTGAGACATCTTGTTTACTTCACCTACAAGACCAGCTTAACTACATTTAAGCTCACACACTGACAAGTGTGAATTTTGTTTTTGGCTTTTTGTTTTCCAACAGGCACTTCACAATCTTGGCTTTGGAACAGTTCTTATCTTAATCCTTAAATTCATACGAGTGGCATCTTTCTGGAATAACTCTTCCTCCTAGAATCTGTGGAACTTTTTTTTTTTTTTAATTGAAGTATAGTTGATCGACTGCCCCGACTGGCTCAACAGAAGAATCTGCCTGCCAATGCAGGAGACAGGGATTCGATACTCGGGTCGGGCAGATACCCTAGAGGAGGAAATGGCAACCCACTCCAGTATTTTTACCTAAAAAAAATCCCATGGACAGAGTCCAAAGGGTCACAAAGACTCAGACATGACTGAGCACACACACACATAGTTGATTGACAATGTTGTGTTAGATTCTGCTATACAGCAAAGTGATTCAGTTATACATACATATATATTTTTTTCATATTCTTTTCCAATATAGTTACTTACAAGATATTGAATATAGTTCCTTGTGCTATACCTTCTTGGTATAGCTTGGTATAGCTTGGTCCTTGGTATAGGACCTTCTTGGTTAACTATTTTATACACAGCAATGTGTACCTGCTAATCTCAAACTCCTAATTTATCCCTTCTCTACCCTTTCCCCTTTGGTAACCATAAGTTTGCTTTCTATGTCTGAGTCTGTTTCTGTTTTGTAAATAAATCCATTTGCATCATATTTCCAACTCCAAATATAAGTGATATCGTATTTGTCTTTCTTTGTCTGACTTCATTTATTATGATAATCTCTAGATGCATCTTTTAAAAAAATTTTTTTTAATTTTTAAATTAGAGTATAATTGCTTTATAATGTTGTGTTAGTGTCTGTTGCACAACAACATGAATCAGCTATATGTATACATACATCCCCTCCTTCTTGAACCTCCCTCTCATCTCCCCCAGTCCACCCCTCTAGGTCATCACAGAGCACCCAGCCAAGCTTCCTGTGCTATATAGCAACTTTCTACTAGCGATCCATATTACATGTGGTAGTGTATCTATGTCCACACTACTCTCCCATTCATCCCACTCTTTTCTTCTCCCTTCTGTGTCCGCAAGTTCATTCTCTATGTCTGAGTCTCTCTTCCTGCCCTGCAAATAGGTTCATTAGTACCATTTTTTCTAGATCCATACATATGGGTTAATATACCATATTTATTTTCCCTTTTTTGACTCAATTCATTCCGCATGACAGACTCTAGGTTCATCCACATCTCTACAAATGACCCAATTTCATTCCTTTTTATGGCTGAGTAATATTCCATTGTATACATGTACCACATCTTCTCTATCCATTCATCTGTCGATGGACATTTAGACAGCTTCTTGTCTATTGTAAACAGTGTTGCTATGAACATGGGGCTCCATGTATCTTTTCAAATTAGAGTTTTCGCCTTTCCCGGATCCTTTGCACATGAATGGGATTGCTGGATCACACGGTAACTCTATTCTTAATTTTTAAGGAAGCTTTATACTATTCTCCATAGTGGCCACAGACAATTTACATTGTGCAGAACTTCTGAAACCATCAAATTCTCCACCCAAATGGGCAACTCATCTAAAACACCCTCCCACCAGACTATCATTCACCTTGACTGAAATCTCAAGGTGAAAAGATCCCACAGCTTCACGTGGCAGACCATACCGATTATAATCACCTTAACATGTAAGGAGGTTCACCCCATGTTGATTCAGAATTTCATCCCCACCCGTTTTCTAAAATCCGCCCTCTGGGAAGGACACACCACTTCCAAAGATGGGAAGCAAGTACCAGGACCCTCCCCCAGGCCACCTCTGGTTCCTCTAATAGGCTCCCAGGTGGTACCTTCCTGGGCCATGCTTGCCTGAGGGCCCGCCCACAGCCCCTGTGCCCACATCTCCATTTCTCTGCCTATAGGTCTATCTAAACTCACTTCTCTAGGTCACATTCCTTCTGGGGCTTGTTTTCAATTGCCCTCTAATTGAGAGAGTGCTGGAGATTACTTTACATGTTACTTCAACGACTGTTGACCCATCTAGGTCCAACATCCCTTTTTCCAGCCACACCAAAGTCCCCCTCTTTGAATCCAGGCAATCTATATTATTTACATTAGCAGCCCAGTCACATCTAGACTGTCTCAAAGATTCAAGAGGAATCGTTCTTTTTCTGAGCCATTAACAACTTGCTCTCCTTCAAGGCACAACAGTTTGGGTTTTTTAAATTAATTTTTGGCTGTGAAGGCACAATTCAAATATGATCTTGCAATGATCATCTCTGAACAGCAGGCGGCAGCACAGTACAGACCAAACAGCAAGCGGCTGCCCTAAGAAAAGGGATAAGCTTATTTATCCAACTTCTTTCTTGATCCTTCATGCTTCCTCTGGCCTTCTCCCTCCAAGTTTCCACTTCTAACTGGCCATGAGGACTGGAATGATCTTAAAAACCAATTCACATGGAAACGCCAATGTCTAAAATCAATTTACATGTCAACAGCAAAAAACAGCAAAAAAAAAAAAAAAGAATGAAACAATCAATGGGGATGAAATTTTCCCTGGGACCTGTCACATGATCAGCCTATGACATGCCTCTGCTGTCTACACATCATCACTTCTCCAGCTCCTGTTTGCTTCTCCCAGGGCCCAGTCAACACCGCACAGCGTATTCCAACCCCGCCAAGGGAACACATGCTGACAGAAGAAGCAATTAACACTGATATTTCTGCAAGCTGGAAATTTTCATGATTAAAACTTCTTTTGCAAGCTCCCAGGAGTCTAAATAGCCCTAAGGGAAGAAGGAAACTAGCATCTTATCAGGAAATATGATCACTAGAAATAAGATAAGCTCAGTAACACAGGCCTAAAATTTTACCCTAGGGCCCAATTACCAGATATAAATATTTCTGCGGTGAAAACAACATGATAAGCTTGTTGGATCCATTAAGAGTTCTTGGCACATTCTGGAAGTCTCTAAAGGCAGCCACAATCAGCCATGTAATCAAAAGTTAGTTCTGACATCATCACTCTCCTGTTTGGCAGAGACAGGTATTGATACAGACAGTAGCCATCCGTTAAAGGAAGAAACAATTACTTTGATAATACAAAGCAGAATACAAAATTAAAGACGACCCAAGAACATTAATTGATGGACAGCAGTAACCATGGTGGTATTTACTAATATTAACTCTCAAAAGACCAGCCAAATTTGCAATGTAATTATAATATCAGGAAATTTAGAAATGACACCTTTCTAAACCCAGATAATGAGCTTACTGTTAAATCCAACACTCCCCAGATCTCTTTCTGAAAAACCACAATGCACCGATGCTCTTAAACTCTGCATTTAAACTCTGACACAGTATGTTGAACTTCGAGTGTATGTATGCTTGTCGTGTCTGACTGTTTGCAACCCCATGGACTGTAGCTCACCAGACTCCTCTGTCCATGGGATTCTCTAGGCAAAAATACTGGAGTTGGTTGCCATGCCCTCCTCCTTCCCGACTCAGGGATGGAACCCAGGTCTCCTGCATCTCTCACGTTAGCAAGCAGGTTCTTTACCACTGAGCCACCTGGGAAGCTCATGTTGAACTTTACTCACCCAGAAAAGGACAAACAGTTTAGAAATGTGATAGGCCCATTCATTCAGAAAAACGCCAGCTGACAGATTATACACAGGACAGAAGAGATATTCCCCTATGCCACTAAATTTGGCTCAGATCTGTGGCTTTGTACAGCTTCGGAAGGGGCCACACCACCACGAAAAAAAGCTTTTTATTTAAAAACAAAATAAATAAATGAATAAAAACAAAAAAAAAAAGCGGACTTTCTTTAAAATCAGAAGATAGGGTCTAATATTAGTTACAATGAACAGCAGTTAACAACTCATGTACTAGACTGAAAACATAGCTATGCTGAAGTTTTCATCTCTCTCTCAAAATACACACACACACACACACACACACTTCATTGCCTTCAAGGGCACTAAAACATATATGAACTGAGATATATATCCATGAAGAGTTGCTGAATGACTTCTCTCAGGCAGTTAGCTTGTCCACACTAAATGTACTCCTTGCAGTTTTTCCATTTCCTGAAGCAAACCTCTTCGTGCCATCTGCAAGTGCTGACTTTCTTCATTTAAAAAATTGTTGACAAGTCAGTCCCTTAACACAAATGAGACTCTTTCCTGCCCAAGATATGAGCCAGCTTGACAGCCTGGTTCCAGGACCTTGCAGAGAAAATGCAAGCTCAGATGGACTGTCCCCTAAAGAAAATGATCCTACAGGGTAAACAATCTCACTCCACATCCTCAAGAACATGTGTCACTATTCTAATGATTTTTTAAGCACAGGCCCAAAGTGTCCCACACCCAGGCCTCTAATCTGAAGCCTTCCCGCTTATACAACTCAGTGAAAACAACAGAGGATCTATAAAGAACACTGCTCTATCATGATTCCAAAGTGGCCACTGTAAATAGTGTGCCAGGGAATACCTGGGCTCAGACCCCAAAGAAAGAAACTAAAGAGGGTGAGGACACTCAACTCATGCAAACATGGAATTCTTCAAGACTTCCTTGGTGGATCACTGGTTAGGACTTGGCGCTTTCACTGCTCTGGGCCCAGGTTTGGTCCCTGGTTGGGCAACTAAGATCCTGCAAGCCTCTCAGTGTGGTCCAAAAAAAAAGCAAAAATGAAATTTTTCAAAGGGAGATTTACCCAATGGTAATTCAGAACACTCAGGCAGGCAGTGTTCTGCAATTCTATGAATTTAGGCAAAAACAAAGTTGTTTGATTGAAGGGTCAACTAGGTCTCACTTCACCAGATAATTAGCTTGACTCAGAGTTTCATTCTGCTTGTGGGAGCAAGCAACTTAGGCAGATGAATGTAACGGGATGATGTTTCCAGGCTGGCTCTACAACCATGAAATGAAAGGAAACAGGCTAACTCCCTGCCCATCCCCGCTCCAAAAAAAAGTATGGTTTACAGAGACCATTGTTTCCATCTTCTCCAGCTTCATACGCAGCAATCTGGCTTTGGAGTCTTCTTCATGATGTGCACCGTAATATCAGACTTGTTCTTAACATCATAATAATGACACCAGCTGCCGCTGATGGAAGGCTTGCTATTTACCAGGCAGCACACTGGGGTCTATATTCATCCACTCATGCAACTGATATTTATTGAATATCCACTATGTGACAGAACCGGTCTAGGTTTCACGGTACAGTCTGAATAAAACAATGTTTCTGCTGTCCTAGGACTTTGCAGGAGGAGCAAAGAGAGAACAGACAAATAAATATGAAACAGATCAGGTGGTGATTGAGGTTACAAATAAGAAAGTGGAATAAAGGGCCAGAGAGTGACCATGTGAAGCATGCTGTCCTAATGAAGCCCACTAGGAACACAGCTGAAGCTCAGAAACATGTTCAGCTGATTGCCTCATTGCAACAAGCAAGAAGGTCCACCTTGGGGATCCAGGTGTCTAAGCAAGAGGGTGTTCAATGAGCTAGTAAGATCTGGGCTGTGCCAGGTAATTTGGAAGAGGGTTCAAGAAAGTAGGATTTTGCTATAAACTGGATACTGTCAGGATGTGAGGGTAATTCTGTGACTGGGCATCTTGGTAATTCTTCTCTAAAAGGTGAGAAGAAGATGGGGCAGTGAGTCAGTCCCCAGGAAGGGAATATGTAGCCACACTTGTGGTCTGGACTATCCTGTTCTTATCTGGATTTGGACATCATGATGAAGAGGTCTTGGTTTTGTCTGGATCCATCAAATGGTTACCCACTCCAGTACTCTTGCCTGGGAGATCCCATAGGCGAGGAGCCTGGTAGGCTACAGTTAGTTCATGGGGTTGCAAAGAGTTGGACACGACTAAGCACACATCATGGTCCTAGAGTAACCTTATTTCACGCAGGTGTTTGGGGAGATGGTTTGAATCCAAAACCAGAACAGCTGAGCTGTGAGTGGCAGGCCAGCTCCTGGTGGTCTGGGGCTAATTGTCCCTTTCCTGTGAGCAATCCATCCTTAACCGTACAAGATAGGTACCATTACTATTTCTCTTTCAAAGCCCCAGAGAGACAATAGGGCTGACGCTAGAGGCTCGTGGAATCTTAGTTTCCTGACCAGGTCGGGAACCCTGGCCCTCGGCAGTGAGAACGTGGAGTCCCAACCACTGGACCACTAGAAAATTCCCAGTACCAAGCCTTTTTAATGCCTGTGGCAAGACCCTTCCTGCAAAAGGGCCAGGGGGCTTTCAATGGGAGCATGGGCTCAAAGCCTACAGGGGAAGTTGTTACCAGCAGACACCCTTAACACCTAGGCCAGAAGACGGGCAAATGTCCAAGAAATGAAGTCTATGTGATCACTGTCCAAGTGAAAATACTCTTCTCCCGGGGATGAGGAAACATTTTCCATTCTGCTTAAATTGGGAGGCTACTTTCTCAATAATTTAATAAAAACCCATTTATTTCCACAATTTTTGAACTATAAGCAAAGTTTTAAATAATGGAACAAATATGTTAAAAAAAAAAAAAAAAAGACCATAAAGGTAATGTTCCCGGGATTTCCCTGGCTGTCCAGTGGTTAAGACTTCCTATTTTTACTGCAAGGGGTGAAGATTCAATCCCTGGTTGGGGAACTAAGATCATGCATGCCACACTCTATGGCCACAAAAAAGGAAAGAAAATTTCTTAGTCTGAATAAAAATGAAAATACAACATATCAACATAAAAAATTATATACATATATGTATATATTATATATATGTAATGTTCTATAGGCTTCCCTGATGGCTCAGATGGTAAGGAATCCGCCTGCAATGCGGGAGACCTGGGTTTGATTTCTGGCTTGGAAAGATCCCCTGGAGAAGGGCATGGCAGCCCACTCCAGTATTCTTGCCTGGAGAATCCCCATTGACAGAGGAGCCTGGTGGGCTACAGTTCATAGGGTCGCAGAGTCAGACACAACTGAATGACTAAGTTCCGCAAGCACAACAATGTTCTACAGCGCAAGGGTAACAGAATAGGTGACTGTTTCTATGTTTTGTATCTCTTTTTTTTTTTAAATTAAAAAATAATTCTTGCCTGCACCTTGGGGCATGTGGGATCTTAGTGCCCAGACCAGGGATAGCACCTGGCACCCCCTGCATTGGAAGCACCAACTCTTAACCCCTGGACCAGGAGGAAGGCCCCTGTTCCCCCGTATCTTCCCTAACTGCCCTCTCCCACCAAGGCAGGGCTCACCAGCAGATTCTCCGGCTTGAGGTCCCGGTGGACGATCCTCTTGTCGTGCAAGTGCACCAGAGCTTTGCACAAGTCCATGAGCATGATGGCGGCCTCGCGCTCGGGAAACTTCACACTTTCGATGATGGCGTCGAACAGGTCCCCTCCCTGCACGTACTCCATGATCAGGTAGATCTCGGCGTCCGTTTCGTACACTTCGTGCAGTTTGACGATGTTGGGGTGAGAGAGGCTCTGGATGATGAGGATCTCGCTATCCACCATGTCCTCCTTCCCCTTGAGCTTGGCCTTGTCGATGATCTTCATGGCGTAGGCCTGCCGGGTGCCTCGGTGCCTGCACTCCTTCACCACCGCAAAGTTCCCGTCGCCGATCACCCGGCCCGGCTCGTAGTGCTTCCGCACGTCGGCCGCCAGGATGCCCGCGGGCCGCCGCCTCCGGCCCGGCCGCTCCGCCTTGCTCTCCTCCGGCCTCGTCTTGGGCTCCTTTTCGATTCTGGCTGGCGGCTCATCGCGGGGAACCATCATCCTCCTCGCTCCGGACACCCCGGGCTTCTTCTCCTTCTCCGCCTCCTGCTCGTCCCCTCGGGTCCTGCGGAGCTTCTCCGGATCCAGGTCGGCGTGATGCTCCCTCCGGAGCCAGCCTCCCGGCTTGCTCCTGCCTGCGTTCCTGCCATCTTTCTCCTCTCGGCGGAGCTGCGTTTCCCCAACGAAAACGTCCCTCTTGGCCTTGGCTGCAGCAGGGGGATGACCCTCCTGGCCTCCGGGGTCTCTGTCCTCTTTCTTGTCGACGCTTTTGCTGGGTCTCCTTGGTTCCTGCGGGGGGTGTCCAGGACTGCTCCGGGGACCCTCCTTCCAGCCTTCCTCCCCACCCTGGGGCTTCTCCTCCGGGGACCTCCGGCAGCTCCTGGTCCTCACCAGCCTCTCCACGTCGTAGCGGGGGCACCTGCCCAGGTCCAGCTCGCTGGTGCCCAGGGACAGTCGCTCCCTCTGCAGGCCCTGCTCTCTCTGGAGCTCTCTCTCCCGCTTACACTTTTCACACCTGATCAATTCCCCCGATGTCTTTTCGATCTCCACTGCCAGGTGCTTCTCTCCACTGGCACGCCTCTCCAGGGTGGCATCCTTGGGCGCCTTGCTGCCAGATTCGGGCTCCCACTTCCCTCTGCCCCACTTCTTCGGGGTCCTGGCCCTGTCCTCCCCGGGGGTCTGCCCCTGGGGTCTGATGGCCGCCGGGGACCTGGCAGCCTCACCGCTGCTATTGGTAGTCTCAGTCTCCCCACAGGGGGGACCCCCTTTCACAGCCTTGCTGTAAAGTCTGCTTCTCAGCCTTGGAGAGGGGATCTGGCTGTGCTGCTGGGTCAAAGTCAGGGCCCAGGCTTTGCTGGGGTACAGTTCCTCCATAGCCACCTGGATGTTCTTCAGCGTCAGCGGCTCTTTGCCCACCGCTATGAAAGCATCTCCTTCCCTGAAGAAATCAGACACACTCCTGATTTCCCGGCCTTTGAGGTTGAACAGCTTCCTCACGCGGTCACTCTTCCACCTGGGAAAGCCCAGGGCCTCTGAGACGTCGGCCAAGAGCTGCTCAAAGGTCTGCACGGACCGCCTGTTGAGGAGCAGGGTGATCTTGCGGAGGGGGTGGCCGCCCACCTTGACCACGGTCACGACCCTGGGCTTCAGCTGGCTGTTCTCAGCGTGGATGGGGTGAAGGCCACTCTGGGGGCTGAATGCAGGCACCGCAGAGCTGCGTGACCCCAGGGATGGTTTCTCCAGGCCTCCTCGGCCAGCAGGCAGCCAGGTGCCCTGCAGCTTCTGCTCCGTGATTCTCGAGCTTAAACATTTTAGAGAATGTTCACAGAGACCTCGATGTCCTGCGGGGGGAAAAGGACAACACACTATTAGTTCAGTGGGTTCAAAGAGCGCTTTGACCAGCTCAGTCGGTAAAGAACCTGCCTGCAATGCAGGAGACCTGGGTTTCATTCCTGGGTCAGGAAGATCCCCTGGAGGAGGAAATGGCAACCCACTCCGGTATTCCTGCCTAGGAAATCCCATGGACAGAAGAGCCTGGAGGACTACAGTCCAATGTGGTTGCAAAAGGGCTGGCCACAACTTAGTGACTAAACAAACGAACAAAGGAAAAAAGTCTTTACTGAAGATGACTGAAGCTGTCACAGGTTAGAAGTGTGCATGTTGAGGATCTGCTTGAAACAATGGAGCCGTTACATGTGAGGTCTCCTGCCCAGTCTCCTCCAAGAGCAGCCAGGAATGCAGTATGGAGTCTGCCCTGGGCCTGAGGTGCCCCCCGCCCCCAGTCTCCTGGGTACCAGGATGGACCACACCTTGGGAGCCCTTTCTAGGCAACACCTGACCCTGAAGGCAGCTCCCATTATCCTAAAGTGACCTGACTTTCAAAAATCTACAACTGAGATAAAAGGTCCAAAATTTGCTGCCCAGGAAATACCAACAAGAGGTCAGAACTTTCTGGAACCTTAAAGAACCCAAATCTTTTTTTTTTTCCTGCTAAGTCACAAAAGATTGTTTTTTTCCATTTAAAAAATAATTGAAGTACAGTTAATCCACAATGTTGTGTTAGTTTCAGGGTGTACAGCAGAGTGACCCAGCCACACACACAGAGAAATATGTACCTGTTCCCTCCTAGATTTCCCCTTACCTCTAAAGAATTCAAATCTTACCCACCTCTTTGCCAAGAACAGTTTTCTCAGCTTGACTTTCAGGGTGAGGCAAGACGTGAAGAGGTTACGAGCACAGAATTTGAGACAAATCTGGATTTGAACCCTGGAGTGGCCACTGGCCCTATGTGTGAATTTGGACAAATTACTCACAATCTGGTGGTTATTGTCTTTTTTTTTCATGTATGAAGTGAGAATGATAACACCTTCCTCCCAGGACTTTTGGGTAGAGTAAATGAGAAAATGATTATGATTCACTTGAGCTTGACACATAGTAAGGGCACAGTGATTGCCAGTTATTAATACTGTCCCTGTGATCTTAATATCTCTTTTGTATGATCATTTCATTCTGGTAGCAAAGGACCTCATGGGCCAAAATGACACAGTGGTCTTCTCCAAATGTGTTTTTCTCTCATTATCAAAAAAAGGAAAGAAGGAAACCGAAGTCATTTTATTCTTCAGAGCTTTAAAAATGAGAATGTGCTCATTCTCATGATGTTTCCTGATAAACTGAATAAATGAATAAAATAAGACTCTGTATTTCCTGGTCAGACATACCCAGCTTTGCCTCATTTTATTGTGCTCCACTTTCTTATCTTTGAAGATACTACATTTTTTATTTTTTTATTTTGTTTACATTTTTTATTGATTGAAGGTTTGTGGCAACCCCAGGTCAAGCAAGTCTATGGACATCATTTTACCAAATGGCATTTGCTCACTTCACGTCTCTGTGTCCTATTTTGGTAACTCACACAATATTTCAAATTTGGTCATTATTGTTATATTTGTGATGGTGATCTGTGACTGGGGATCTTAGATGTTACTCCTATGGCTCACTGAAGGCTCAGATGATAGTTAGCTTTCCTTCTTTACCAGTAAGGTATTTTTAAATTAAGGTATGTACCTTTTTTTTGACTGCTCCAGGTCTTTTTTTTTTTTTTTCTTTCCTTGAACTGAACACATTTATTTTTTTAATTAATCAGTTTAATTGGAGGATAATTACTTTACAATATTGTGGTGGTTTTTGCCATACATCGACATGAATCAGCCATGGGTGTGCACGTGTCTCCCCATCCTGACCCCCCCTTCCCCCTCCCTCCCCACCCCATCCCTCTGGGTTGTCCCAGAGCACTGGCTTTGAGTGCCCTGCTTCAGGCATCGAACTTGCACTGGTCATCTGTCTTACATATGGTAATATACATGTTTCAGTGCTATTCTCTCAAATCATCCCACCCTCCCCTTCTCCCACACAGTCCAAAAGTCTTTTCTTTACATCTGTGTCTCTTTTGCTATCTTGCATATAGGATCATTGTGTTACTGTCTTTCTAAATTCCATATATATGTGTTAATATACTGTATGGGTGTTTCTCTTTCTGACTTACTTCGCTCTGTATAATAGGCTCCGGCTCCAGGTCTTAGTGGTGACATGTAGGATCTAGTTCCCTGACCAGGGATCGAACCCGGGCTCCTGCATTGGGAACACGGAGTCTTAACCACTGGCCACCAGGGAAGTCATTGTTTTTTTAAGACATAATGCTCTGGCACACTTAGTAGACTATAGTGGGGTATAAACATGACTTTTATATGCACTGCAAAATCAAAAACATTGGGATAGTCGCTTTATTGCAGTGCTCAGGAATTGAACTCGCAACAGCTCCAGGGTATAACTGTACTTGAGACAAAAGTGGCTTAATTTTCATTTCTGCCCAGGGTAGAAAAGGAAAGAGAAAAATGATAGCATATGGAACTCAGTTAAAACCCAAGGATGGGCTGCAAATTATTAAAGCTGCCCCACAGGATCCCTATGTCATATCCTACATGCAGGGACCTGCCATTTAGGCTTCCTTTAAGAAGTTTTAAATGATTATTTTTAAGCACATCTGAATTGTAGCAGACACTCCAGTTTTGCCAGGATGGGCAATTTGGCCCAGCATATTGACACAGAATTTTTTTTTTTTTTTTTTGGTTTTTAATTATAACATACAATCTGTTCTGAGATGATTTCCATCTAGACACAGGTGTCTGATTAGATGACAAGTGTGGCCCTACTGATTCTTCCCACATGCCATGAATTTATAAGCTTACCAGTCACGTTTACAGTTAAACTATTTATTTATGGACATCTGTCATTCCTTTCTTCTCATAATGTCTCTGATTTGCCTCCATTTTCGGCTGAGAAGGTTGATGCTGAGAGAGCAAGAGGAGAGGTCTCCAGGAGTCATCCTAGTTCCCACTTCCTCAGGAAACCGGAAGGATGCCAAGAAAGGTGACCCTCAAATGCCCGTACACAGAGGGACTAAGTCTTTTCATTTCTTTTCCTTACGGTGCTTCTTACAGAGCGGGACCCTCAATACATTTGTCAGGCTAAGGAAAGGGAAAACAGGTCTGTGGCTCAGGTGGTAAAAAATCCGCCTGCCAAGCAGGAGATATAGGTTCGATCCCTGGGTCAGGAAGATCCCCTGGAGAAGGAAATGGCAACCCACTCCAGTATTCTTGCCTGGAAAATCCCATGGACAGAGGAGCCTGGCGGGCTAGAGTCCATAGAGATCCAAAGGAGTTGGATGGGACTGAGTGACTAAACAATTCCAGGAAAGCTTCAGGGCAGAACCAGGAGGACAGGTAGCATTCTGTGAATACATGAGGGATGCAGGAGAGTTTAGCATGCAAGGAAGAGGGTTCAGCAGGGGGCCAGCGGAAGTCCAGGAAGATCTCATCGCAGGAGACATACAACAGTACTCTTGGAGCAAGAAAATCACTCTGGGCCACATGTTCAGTGGTGACTGAGGATGACAGAGGCAAGTCATGATGATAACTCAGGGTCCCAGATAGTGAGATTTCAGAGTCCGGGTGTAGTGGTAGATGACTTGGCCTGTGGTACCCAGAGTCAGGATGGGGGAGAGGTGGCCATGCCCTGGGATGGCTGTGCCCCAGCTGGTTCCAGCAGACCCTAACTCAGAACCCGTCCTCATTCTTGGTGGTTAGGACAGCACTCCGGGCTCACTCCATCCCTGAATCCAGGAAAGGCTCCACGGGCATGGCCCCCATTCCAGGGTGCGGGCACAAAAGATGTGGCAATAGCGCAGCCTAGTCTCTGCCACACCACCATCACGCATGCGCAGCCCACTGCCCAGCTGTCCTCAAACCCCCTTAAAACCTCTGTGATCTAGAGCCAGAGTGAGAATTGGCACCCCTTCTCCCCAACATAACTAGGAGCTATGAAGGCAGCACTTCTGACTTTGCCTGTATCATGCTACTGGGGAGTCCCAGTAGCAACCTCAAGATGCAATTACTTTTACTGTCTCTTCCACAAGCCCTCCTTCCTCCTTTAAATTTCTTAGTCCAGGGCAGATTTTTCTTCTTTAAAGGGAAGAGAAAAAAAAATAAAGAAAAATAAAGAAATAAAGAGAAGAGAAAAAATCAGGAGACTCTGAATGCCTGGTCCATAGGCAAGAAGAGCAAATAGCCTGGAGAGGAACAGCCTAGCACATCCCTGGGACCCTGGGTTCAGTCTCCAGGAACAGCTCCATCAGCCAAGGGAAATAGTGCCCTGAGGACTTCAGGGCTGACTCTAAGCAGCATTATCCAGGACCTACCCAGATAACCTGACCATGTCCACGCATCTCCAACAACAACTGACAAATCAATTAAGTAGAACCGTATGAAATTGCTAGCAGTTCTACCAATTACATCTCAGAGGATGGTTGGATGGCATCACTGACTCAATGGACATGAGTTCAAGCAAACTCTGGGAGATAGTGAAGGACAGGGAAGCCTGGCATGCTGCAGTCCATGAGGCCACGAAGAGTCGGACACGACTTAGCGACTGAACAACAACTGCCAATTACCTTAAAATTTCATATGGCTCAACCTAGCACGATCTTGGATAATAACCCCTACTCTGTCTCTACACTAACAATAGCTAATCAAAGTAGGCATAGTAAAAATTAAGCATCCTCATTCCCAGTCCTCAGCCACCAGTTGGCAGTTTCCAGGAAAGACGCAGGAAAGGATGCCCTTGTGGCATCATTTTTCTGGTAATTTCCTACGGCAACATAAACTGACCTCAGCTTGACACTACTGCTGCTTTTGCCTCAAACACCCACAAGACAAATGTTTATAGGGTTTTTCCCAGCACCCATCAAGCCCATGCATGCAGCAGAACTTTCACAAAGCCAGTTCTCTCCTTAAGAGCCTACGGGAGCTCCTTATTATCATCTCTGAGGGTCAAACCCAAACTCTTCAGCTTGACATGGAAGGTGCGCCCTCGTCCAGTGGCACCTCACCCATCCCAACCCCACTCTACCTGAGGTAGGAGATAGATGGGCCCCTGGGCAGAGCAGCTGGAATTTGCCAAATGGAGTAAAATTGAAGCTTTGTTTCCCCCAGATGCTCCAAGGACAAAGTTAATGGCAGGAGCTGAGCTCTGCTGGAGTAAAGAGATAAGAGGTCTGCTCATGAGGTCAGAGAAAACTCCCCAAATGCACATGCACAGGAAGGCTCCTCAGGGGTCAAAAACGAGGGCGTGCCATCCCGTAATAAGTGTCGTCAAACCTCCCACTGGCCTCTGCGCTGGAATCCATCTTGGCAAAAAAGCTGCATATACATATTGGGCGGAGGGTGGGGGGCGCTGGAAGGGTGGGTCCCAGAACAAGGCAGGTGTAGGAAAAGAAATGAAATAACTGGCCAAAGGTAAACAAAGATTCAGAAGAACTGCCTTATATATATGATTTAATGGCCTCTTTACTGCATTCTTCCTCACTGGGGAGGGCGCCCATACCCCTTCTCTCCGGGTTGTATTTCTGCCTTGCTTCAGTCTTAAACAAACACAGTGTTTCTCTGTGTACTCTCCCACGTTATACTGTATCTCTGATAATAAGCTTTGTACCTGTTTTTACAGTTTTTGCCTCTTTGAGAAATTCCTATTTCAAACACAGCAAGCGCGAGGGGAACTTTATTTCTAGCCTTTTGCCCCCAATGGACTAGCCGGCTAGGATTCCTGCTGTTCATCCAGGCTACCCAGGTTCAGGTCTTGGGCAGGGAACTAAGGTCTCACTTCAGGATGGTTCATTGCTGTCTCTCCAAGATGGCATCCTCACTCCTCCCACCCATCCAAGCCTCATCATCACGTAAGACCTAAGTCCTGCATCCACCACCAAACCCTCCCTGACCTCACAAGTTCACAGTCACAGCTCCCTCTTCTGAAGCTCTGTTCATTCATTAAAACAACGTTTCACACGAATGCTTGAGACCCTTTCTTCTGCACACCTCAGCTCACTGTTACTTCATCTTCAAAGGCGTAAATATTCCCCCTCTCGACTAAACTCAGCCTCACCAAAAGCAGAGACCATGGATTACGCAAACTCCCTCCCTCTGTCCCAGGATAGATAATAAGCACGTGAGATTGGGGAAACCCGTTTCCAGTACTAACTTCAGCACACATATCAGGTCTCAGGCTTCCGGCTCTCCTTGCAAATAATTGAGCGCTACTAGTTTCCACACTGGCAGACATCCCACAACAGACCTTAACTAGATGAAACAAGTGAGATGAAAGAAAACATGGTCACAGACATCCACTGACTACCAGGAAATGTGACAAGGTAGCGCTGGCCAAGGACAGATGATACAGGGAGGGAAAAGGAGTGTATTTCTTCGGAGTTTTGTGAAGCTTCCTTTCCAAGTTGCACAAAGAATGTGAACATGGGGTCAGAAGCTCTCATTTAAATCCTGGTCTTACCAGACTCTGAGTAGCTGTGTGACCTTGGGAACACTATGTGACCTCTCTGAGCCTCGGTTTCCTTGTGGGCTAACGCTGGCACCTCACCTCTGCATGCTGTTTGGCACAGAGTGGGCACTCAACTGGGTATGTTTTCTTCCCTCTCCAACAGAACAAGTCTCATAACCTCCGGTTTCCTCCCAGTCCACATACATGTCAAGGGCAAAGAGGACGTGATGCTAAATGTGACTCAGCAGGGAGAATTTGTCATTTAAGTAGTGACTGAAACAGAAAACCAGTAGGGACAGGACATTAAGAGAAACATCCGGGCAGATCTAAGCATCCGGCTCCTGTGGGCAGACAAACTTCCTGCTCACTGATCCTAGGATTCTCTGACTGGTCTGAGCCAATAAACTCAGTAACTGCAAAAGCATTTTGCTGTTATTACCTCTGATGGGTTTGGCTCCAAGCAACTGTGCCTCCTCACTGCTGCCATAACTCAGATGAATTAATGTAACCTCGTTCCACAAGGATCAGCTCTACACCTTTTGACACTGAAAAGGCTACCAAAATGACTGGAAGTCACATGAACCCAGTTTCCTATCCAATCATTTATCATTATTTTATCCAGGCTGCTAATCATCAAGTTTAGGGTCAAGAAAAAAAAAAGAAAGAAAATATACTGCTAACATGAATCTTTTACTTATATTTTTTCATGAGAACAAAAGGAGTGTACCATTTCCTAGTCATTAAAAAAATGTGGTACATCTGTCTTTATTTATTTTTGGCTCTGCTTCTGAGGCATGTGGGATCTTAGTTCTCCAACAAAGGATCGAACCCAAGCCCCCTGCCTTGGAAGCACTGAGTCTTAACCACTGGATCACCAGGGAAGTCCCTTCCTAGTCATTTTTAACCATAACCCATAGGTCTAAATTACATCACAAAGAAAAACTATGCCTAAGGTCAGCATCCACTTTGGAATTCTCGCCTTGGCTCCTATAATAACACACTAGAAAAAGAAATAGGAGAACCATACCCAAATTGCTATAGGACTTAAATAATAAATGATCACTCTTTCACCATTTACAAATTCTGAGTATTAAAAGAAATGGAAATTGGTGTTTTAAAACATCTGGTTAATAAGCAATGCAACAAAAAAGCCCATGCAATGCATTGAATGACAGGGAATCTTCCTTCCTAACAGGGAAGCGCCACTTGAAATTCTTTCCCTTTATCAACCTTATTCCTTGATGGTGTCAACAGACTGATTACTGGTGGCCTCAGTAGGCAGTGCTAAGAGACGATTCACTTCCATTCGTCTATGGGAGATGGAGCGGAATTGGCTGAAATCATTTTCCTTTTCACTGAGTAATCATTTGTCCTGGGATTTTTCCAGGGGCTGTTTGGGAACAAACTCATTTTGCTCATATGCAAATCTGAGGCAGGAGAAACATTTGCGAACTTACATTTGATTATGCAAACATTCCCAAGGAGGGTTTCCTAAACGAATAAAAAATTGGAACGCAGCCTTTTACTAAGCCTAGTTAAACTGTTTCGTAACTAGGAAGCCTGGGCAATGTCTGTATTGATCAAAGCCGGGAAAACTAACAAGGGTAAGGTAGTAAAATAAAATGCTACTATTTACTGTCTGTCATCACCGATGACACTCTAATGTCTTCGCTAATTAATTTTTACTACCAACAGGACATCAGGAACAGAGTAATTAGAAGGACTTTCTCCTGCTCTCATCTCAGAAATGTCCCAGGTTTGGGGTTCTCTCTCATCTGCTAAGCTTCTTGTGCCAGTTCCAAGTGCCTCCCAGCATGTTGGCATAAAAGCTCTCTAGGGTCTCTGGGTGAGGGATGTTTGCCAGTCCTTGTTAGAACAGATGCCTGATATATTTTTCCCAAGGTACTTGCTGATTTAATGATGACATTTACTGTCCCAGCTACCTTGAAAATCGTGATGCATTTTATGCGGTGCCTCTGTTGTTTACAAGGGGATTCTAAAGTGAACCAGCATACGTGTCATCCCTCATTTTCAAAGCTCATCTCTGACCCCCCTCAATATCTCTCATCTACCACCCCTCAGTTTCCTGGCTCACCCTGATCTGGTCCCACTTCATCATCACGTCACAGTTCCCACTTTCTTCTCTGCTAGTTTTATTTTATCTGAAGAATCCTCCTGTTTATGCAAGCCAGAAGGTATTCTCCTCTCCCCTCAAACATCTCAGGTCATCCCAGGACAAAAAGGACCCAGGACTGAAGTATGAACTTTTCTCTGTTGTCACTGACCTGCTTCCTTTGAGCATCCTCCTAAAGTGGTAAAACCAGCAGCTCCCATTTGGCAGGGCTTCTCAAATGCTAATTGTGACACCACCAGGGACCATATTAAAATGCAATCCTAATACAGTCAGTCCAGGTGGAGGGTGGGGCTGAGATTCTGCAGCTCTAACAAGGTCCCCAGGTGATGCAATGCTGCTGGCCCCTGGACCACACTTTGAGAAGCAAGTACAGCTATAGCCCTAAGCTATACAGAGAAGCTGCAGGTAGGGGGCACAGCAGAAAGGGGCAAGGTAGGGCCCTGGGACCACCCTGGCAGGCCAGGGGACAGCAAAGCGGAGGGAAGTAAGGAGTGACATCACAAATGGAGGAAGAACCGGAGCATCCTGAGGATGCTCATCCTGGTGCACCTGAAGATGAGGTGACATCCTCCCCAGGGGGGACCCTGAGGATGCTGGCTGAGGTCCTGTGAGAACAGGTGGGGCCACTGGGACCCCATGCTGGGCATTAATATTAACACGACCTCGTTTGCTTCCAGGCTGGTGAGCTTCAGACATCTCAGTAACCACGACAAATAACCTTCTCCCCACCCTCGGTTTGTCCAGATGAACCCTTCTCCCGCCTTCTGCTTGTTCCATCACATGAAGCTCTCATTCTCCTCTTTTTGCCTGCTGCTCTGTGTCCCACCGTTGTCCCTCACGTCGGTCCTCCTCTGTGACATCCAGTGCCGGTTGGCTTTGACCGAGGCTTCCGCTGGGGACAGCTTCTCTTTCAGGCTGACCCCTGGGTTTAATGTTTCTTCCAACACTCCCCAGCTCACCCACGTTTGGGGTATCACCGCTTACTCAGTAGAATTACAAGAAGGCACAGCTCCCAGACCGGGCTGTGGTTTCCTATGACCTGGATTTTTAACCCCATTTGTCTGTTGCAGCTCAGAGATTCACAATAACCTTGACTTGGGCTGAAGTTTTGCTTCTCTCAGGACTGTTCAAGGAGGCTCAAGGGGGTGTGTTTACTTGGAAAGGGAGCACTAAACTACATCCCACCTTGGGACCCGTCTCCAGCTGACTTGATCCTGCCAGACTTTGTATTTTCCTTCTTCTGTCTGGTGATCACACCACAAAGCTTTCACTGGCCCACTGGTCTCTACCCGCCTGCATCAGAACAACATTCAAACACTGGGCTAGACAGAGCTTTACCACGCTCTATCCCTATAGGTGAGGTGCAGTAACCATTCTTTATTTTTGGCATGTAGGATCTTAGTTCCTGACCGGGGATAGAACCTGCACCCCCTGCACTGGAAGCAGAGAGTCTTAACTCCTGAACCACTGGCAATCATTCTAAAAGCAATTCTTCCATTGTCTTTTTTTCTAGAGAGATGAGCAGATCTTACTCATTTCTGCATCTCTGTGCTCTGATTGGACGGATCTCAGAGTGATGTAAAGACACTTGGTGTATCTGTACCATCCACCAGCACCTCCCTGTAGACTCGCGTCCCTCATTATCAGACGTACATCTGAGGGGCAGGCACAGACCTCCACTTTCCATTATTGGGAATTCTCTGGTGGTCCACTGGTTAGAACTCTGTGCTTTCACTGCCAAGGGCGATGGTTCAATCCCTGGTAGGAGAACTAAGGCCCCACAGCTGCATGGCACAGCCAAAAGCACGAAAACAAAAGACCTGCCATTATTGTAAGGACAGAGGAAGCAAAGAGCTTGCGGATTTTTAGAAAGTGGTTTTTAAACGATTTTGACTTCTCTGTAAGACAATCTCCATGTGCAACGTTTAATTAAATAGCAAGCAAGTAAAATGATTCAAGAGTAAATGTTCCAAAAGTATATATAGTTTTCATTGATATACAGGAGAAATGACACATTTGAAAAACACTGGGGCTGCTTATGTAAAATAATAATAAAGGAATATGATGAATAATTTTGAGCCAATAAATAAGACAACTTAATGAAATGGGTGGATTCCCTGAAAGAGACATGTTACCAAAGTTCACTCAAGAAGAAATAAATACCGTAAGTAGTTCCACTGTGCTATTTACCCGAGGGTTATTTTATTTTTCTTGGCTGTGCTGCACTGCATTCAGGATCTTAGTTGCTTGAGTAAAGATCAAATCCACAATCCACATCCCCTGCATTGGATTCTTGGAGTCTTAACCACTGGACTGCCAGGGAAGTCCCTACCTGAGGTTTAGATATACCAGACTGAGGAAGAACTTTATATAAATATTTAAGGCATGGTCATTACATGATTGATTGGATTTATTGGTAAAAATTCTCAGAAATTGCTTATATGGAAATATCATGGATCAATCTAAGAAAGATACAAAGAAGAATCTTAAGAAGGACCATGTGTTGAAGGCAAAGGCCATGTAGGTGAAAAATCTGTGGGTATCAGAATTAAAAGAGCCAATAGTCCAACACCCTAAATTTTTAGATATAACTGTAGACCAGAGAGGTTAAGCAATTAGCCCATGCCACAAAGCCAGCTAGTAAGAACTGAAACAATTCTTCCACAGATCCTGAATCTTTCTGAGCAAGAGTTCAGACAGGTTTGGGGGAGTCATTTGTAACCATGGAATAAAGCAAAACTCATGGGATCAGCCAGAGGAAACAAAGCCAGACTCAGACTCATCAACAGGCAACAAGGCCCACACAGAGCAGCCTCAGTTTAACTGTGCTCCAATCATGAAGCCAGCCAACATCCCAACTGGGCAAAATAAGGTCACCCAGCGTTCCTGCAGCTGGCAATAAACAAGTGAGCTTGTCCCTGATCCCCGTAGACAGGATGAGCTAAAAAAAAAAAAAAAACAACTCCCCAGAGTGAATTAAGATTCCAAACAAAGAAGAGTGATGCTGGGGGAAAGCAGATTAAGGTACAACCTTTTCTTCCTTTAGGGAATTAAAACTGGACTTGGTTTTCCTCTCACTGGAAAGTAGGGAAGAAGTCACAGTGCAGGGACTCCGACTGCATCCAATAAGTATTTAATACTATGCAGCTCCAGCCCAATACCCAACCCGAGTATCAGAGCCACAGGGGTCCTCAACTGCACCTCTGCTGGCCGAGTACCTGGCGTTCCCCACTCCAAGGGGCCAGCACCAGCCCCGCCTGCCAGGAGACGGGAGGTAAAGACGGTCACAAGATGACAGGCAGAAGGTCACCCACACAGAGGAAGCCCTCAGTACCTCAGAGTTACATCAGATTGACAACAGCGGCACCAAGGCAACAGGTCCCCTACTAAGGCGATCTCAGGACTTCCCTGCCTGCCCAGTGGCTAAGACTCTGGGCTCCCAACGCAGGGGGCCCGTGTTCGCGCCCTGATTGGGGAACGAGAGCCCACAGACTGCAACCAAGCGTTGGCATGTCGCATAAAGATCCCGCATGCCACAACCAAGACTGAAGATTCTGCAGGTCACCACCAAGATCCGACGCAGCCAGATAAACAAGTATATACATAAAAATGCCAATCTCAGTGAGTAGAAACTTACATGGTTCCCTTAAACAGCCCCACTGCTACATCTAGGCCTTTTGAGAGCATCATTTACAGATACTTTTCACCAAGGCTGCTTCCTTCCAAGCCTTAACAGGGGTAAACCTTGGCGGCTCTGGCTTCTCCATTTGGGGTTAAGTTTCTTCAGGATCCCTTGTAATGCCGTCTCTTGACATTTGCCCAAAAATATGTGATCTGCAGGGATGAAGCCTAGTAAGTAAATGGGCCTTGCCTGGCAAGGTTCCAAACACCCAGCCCTAATGGCAAGCTTGTAGGCAGACTGTCCATAAACAGGTATTGCAGGAATGAACCTA
The DNA here is from genome assembly GCF_019320065.1 of Cervus canadensis. Taxonomy (NCBI): domain Eukaryota; kingdom Metazoa; phylum Chordata; class Mammalia; order Artiodactyla; family Cervidae; genus Cervus; species Cervus canadensis. The sequence goes on from NC_057407.1 coordinate 48,518,792, forward strand.
ACAAATCCATAGTCGTTTTTAAGAAAACAGCCTCGCAGTCAATGGGCCAGGTGATCAAGGCAATCCTGTACTCAGGATTTTTTTTAATCTGTTTCTGCCTGCGAATCTACTGACAGCTCCTCAGTCATGGACGCTGCAAGTGCCCACTCAGACGCCCTTACCAGGTGGCAGCTGCCACCCGCCAGCTCTTCTGATTGATGGGGGCGGGAAGGGTACAAAGACAGGGCCCTTACCCCACAGGGAGAACAGCTCCTTGAGGCAGTGCAAGCCCCATCACTCCCAGCTGAGACCACATCCTGGCTTAGCTGCATCCCTCGCTCACCTTGTTCCCCCACCTCCTTCTCCTATCAGCCCTACCGCCAAAGTCACACACACAGGAATCCCTACCTCAGGGTCCGCTTCCAGGGAACACAGACCCCCACCACTGCCCCAAATTATGAGCGGTCTTTACATTTTGTTATTTTATTTTGAGGGTAGAACCACACTGCAAGGCATGTGGGATCTTAGTTCCCCGACCTGGATTGAACCCTCACCCTCTGCAGTGGAAGTGTGGAGTCCTGGGCCATCAGGGAAATCCCGAGAAGCCTTTCAATTTTAAAATAAGAATCGGCACTAAGCATTTTGTGTTTGGTGGCATTTTTCCAAATTCCTAAGTAGAAGGCATCCCTTCTCTCGAGTTTCATTAGAAACAAAAGGCAATTCGAATAAAAATCTACCATGCATGTTTTTTCCTCGGTTAACACCCTCACTTAAGAACACCCACACATTGTGTGTATGACCACAGCAAACAAGCTGAGACAAACCCACCCCTCCCCACCTCGACACAAACACTCCACTTGCCTTTCTAGAAAAACCCCTTAGCAAGGACACCTACTTTGTCCTCTGATGAAGAAAGCACAGGAAACTTACAGCACCAGGCAGCCGCTGATGACTTTGCTCCGTACTATAGACAAAGCAACTGGGAAAAAAGCAAATAACTGACAAACCTTCCCGAGAACACGGAACCCGCAGGGGTCTTTCCACTGGGTCTCACTTTGTACTTATCCCCCGTTTCTCCTTAATCCAAGTGTGGATCCCTGTGTTTCTTTCACGCTACAGGACTGCTTTGGCAAAGACAGTCTTCGAAACCAGCAAACCATAATAAAAAAAAACAAACAAAAACCCCAGCAAACCTCCTCAGTTATACTGTTCTTGTAGAAAATGAGCAACACCTGGGAATTCTAAATTTAATATTAGTGGCATTAAAGAGAAAGCACTAGAACTTCTAAAAGCCGCTGCAAGCACACATAACCCTGCACTTGGCCACTTCCTCATAATTAGTTTGCTGGGGAGGTCTGCCACCCCTGGGCTTCGCTTGACTCCAAGTTCTACAAAGAAAAAGGAGTTTCCATCTAGTTCCTTTTTTTCTTTTTCAATTAACATTTCCCATGATTTTGGTTTTCTTAACTCAAACACAGTAAGTAAAATAAAAGGACTCCTTTTATTTTGTCTTACTTTAACCAGTCTGACCTGTCAGTTCTAGTTCTTTAACCAGACCTGACCTGTCTTGACTGTCCCTGCCAGAGTCCTCTGACAGTGTCTTTTATTATCCAGACTCAAAATACAAACATGTTATGACCAAGAAGGGTCAGTCGTCAAAGGGAAGACTGTGATGTTGGAGCTACTGATGTCTAGGACCAGTCAGAGACACCTACAAGTGAGTTTCAAATTCTTGAGAGACGATGTCTCAAAGAGAAAGCACAGTGAACCCAAGCTATTTGTCTCACAGCATCTGCAACTCTGCACGTAGACTGTGGGTTGGCTACGATGATTCCTACCAAATGCCCAGTTCCTTTGTATACCTTTTCTCTCTATCCCTCCTTCACTCCCTGAATTTTCTTTTTTCTTTTTTTTTTGGCGCAGCATATGGGATCTTAGTCCCCCAACCAGGGATCCCACCCGTGCCCCTTACAGTAGAAATGTGGAGTCCTAACCACTGGACTGCCAGGGAAGTCCCTTGAGTTCATTTCAACTCTAGCATATATCCATTTATTTATTCAGAGCCACTTGGAAAGGCAGTTAGGGCACACAGAAGCTAATGAAAGTTTTCTATTTTTCACTGCAAAATACAATTAGCTAGTGGTCAACTATAAGGCCAACATTTTAAAATTACATATATTTAATATTAGGTTTTCCTGTATAACAACAACAATCAGTTGGAAAATACAATTTTAAAGTAAGAACATACATAATGTTAACATACATATAATTCCTAGGAATGAGGTTAGCAAGAAATACATATGATCAGCATAAGTGTTAGTCACTTGGTCGTGTCCGACTCTTTGCGACCCTGTGGACTGTAGCCTACCAGGCTCCTTGGTCCGTGGGATTTTCCAGGCAAGTGTACTGGAGTGGGTTGCCATTTCTTTCTCCAGGGGATCTTCCCAACCCAGGAATCGAACCAGAGTTGTCTCCTGCATTGGAGGCAGATTCTTTACCAATTGAGCTATCAGGGAAGCCCATAAGAAAAATCACAAAACTGAGAGAGGAGATAGGATATCCATTTAAATAATGGTTCCAGAATGTGAAGTCCTAATAGGTTAAACATATCAGTTCTTTTCAGTTGGGATTTGTAGGTTTGATGCCATTTAAGCACTAATGTAATTTTTAAAGACAGACAAGAGGGAAATGAGTAATGAGGATAGTAAAATGTATTATAGAGCTATAATTACAATGGCTTGGTACTTACACAAAAAGAGCTGAATTTCACAAAAAAGAAAACTGTAGCCCCAAAATAGATGCTACCTCACTTGAGAATTTAATGTGTAATAAAAGATCATTACAAAGTAATTGAGAAGGGAAGGATTTTCATTCAATATTGGAACAATTGGATAATAATCTGGAAATGCGATGCACTTGGATTTTTATTTGACAAGCATGTACCAAAATAAATTCAAGGTGAATTAATTACAAGTCACAGAAAAACAAATAAGTGGTACTTTAATATTAATCAAACCACTGAAGAGAGAACAAGTTTGGAAAACAGAAACATTAAAGATGAGCTCGGGTAAAAGATCCCAAGAGTTCTTAGGTATCAGGAAGGATGAACTGACTTTAGTGATGCCAGCCTACCCACAGGGACAGGGCCAATGCTGTGTGTCAGGTGGCGAGGTGCTCCAACCAGTCAATGCCAAGAAGCTCAGAGGCTACCATAAGACAAGCTTCTTGCTCCTGCGAAATCCCACTGGGCTGAGCCTGTTCCTCCATCTCAGATCCTCCCGGGTTGCTGCAGTGATGGGAGAGACACAATGGGAGTGCCCTGGCTCTTGCTCACTCTCATGAGAAGTGACACACAGCACTTCCACCCACCCAACCAACCCAAAGGGTCTTGGGGTGGACTGGCCCCAAAGCAGACTTCGACTTGGGTTGGACTCTACCTAAAGCAGAGCCTGGGGGAAGCTTTGGGTTGACTGGGGGAGGTGAGCCTGGGACATGCTGGAGGAGGCGGAAGAAATGAGGCAGTATAGGAGCATGAATGAGCAGATCACTGCTGGGGGCAACCTGGGCTCAGCTCTGCTGGGAACCTCTGGGGAGGACAGGCAGAGGATGTCCACGGGCTGGCCCACCAGGGGGACAGGGGAACTGTGGTATGTATCTACCCATCGCCCTTCATCAGTGGTCCAGGGCTGCTCCCAGGAGCACTAACCTCCCAGCACTTCTGGGCCAACCATGCCCCTTGCAGCCAGGGAAAGCCCTCCAACGGGGCTGCAGTGCATTTCAGGAAACGCATCAGGACAGGGGCTGTGGTGGTGCCATGCAACCATCTCCTCCTCTGTGGGGGACTCACAGCACCTGCTAAAGAAGGGGAGACGTGGATATCTGGGGAGCACCGTCTCTGCCACCAATGCAAAGACCAAGCTCCAGAGGATTCTTTAGCCAATCTGACACCTACAGAGCATCTGAACAAAACTAAACGACCAGCTTCATCCAGTCTATTCCTGGAAAGACACTTCTAAAACCAAGGCTTATCATTGCTGGGAGATCTGCTCCCCCATTCAGCACTGAGGTGCAAAGGTGCTCCCTGAAGGTGCCCTGGACTAGCTTGTGGGTGTGGAGGTGACTGGTAGGGAAAAATGCCCCACCAGTTCTGGGGGATTCCAAGCCTGTTTGCATGTACTATGTGGTTTCTGAGGGTGACCAATAAGGACTAGCTCACAAACCACTGACCACAGGTTCCAAAGAAAACCAGCAAGGGAAGCCTGCATGTCCCCCTGGAGGCCCTGAGAGGTGCTGCTGTGAAGGTGATGCCTGTGTAGAGACCAAGAGACAAGTGGAAATTTGTCAGGCATGAGGACAGACAGGGTGGATGCCACTTACAGCAGCTTTTTGCTCTTGTTGGTGCGTTAGGTTAATACTTCATACAAAAGGGAAATACCAAGTGACCTTTCAAATTACTTAATGTGAGGCTTCCCTGGTGGTCTGGTGATTAAGAATCTGCCTGCCAATGCAGGAGACAGGGGTTCGATACCTGGTCTGGTAAGATCCCATATGCCACCGGACAAGTGAGCCCGTGTGCCACAGCTACGGAGTCCGAACTCTAGAGCCCTTGAGCTGCAGCTACGGAGCCCACGAGTCCTAGAGACCGTGCCCTGCACAAGAGAGGCCACCGCAGTGAGAAGCCCTCACTCCACAACTAGAGTAGCCCCAGCTCACTTCCACTAGAGCAGGCCCATGCTCAATGAAGACCCAGCGCAGCCAACATGATACATTTAAAAATATATAATGCCAACTTTTAAAATTAATGCCAAAAACTTTCATTAGTACAAGACTTCACTCTAGCCACCAGAGATGTGTTTTTGTGACCCTTTTTCACGTGTGTGTTTGGGTGGCCTCATGTTTTCTGCCCTCCTCTGCCCCGAAGTGCAGTTTCCATACTTCTTATTGCATAATTACCTAGAGACCATTTAACCAGCACCACGCCTGCTCTCTCCTCAGAGAATTTTTGAGCTTCTCTGTCCAAAAGCACAGAGCGGAAAGTGAATCGTTGGTGCTCTTCGAAACTGAAGGCAGATCACTAAGCTCACGTGATATGGGATGACAGCTTCAATCTCAAAACCATCCCCAGTTTTCTCAAACGATTATCACTTTCCTCCAACATGCAGAAGACGAAAAAGTGTGTGTTTAATTAGGCAAAATGTTACCAGATTCTGGCAGATTCTGACCTTCTCCAACGGGTCACAAGTGGCAGGCACAAGAGATGGGTTAACTCAGAACCTCCAAATGAACACTAATGAAATGTCCTGGAGAGGGAAAAATAAGACACCGCAAGATGCGAGAGCTTCTCAGAAATTGGTTCAGGAGGGCTTTGGTCAGTTAGAAAAAGTGGGGTGATGGATGTGGCTGAACACAGTCTGCCCCAAAGCTCTTCTGTTCCTCCCATGGATGCATATGGTCTTCTCCTGGGACAGCGGCACCCTCAACTTCCCCCATTCTCTGACCTCCACAGCCAAGAGTCAGTTCCTTCTCCCAATCCTTTCCTTCACTGTCCACATCTGGTCAATCTCCAAGTCCTAGGGACTCCACTTCCTAAATGTCTCTCAAATCTGATGCCTCCTCTCCACTCCCTTAACTACTTGCTACCTACATGCATGTTCTCTGCACCCCCCCGCCCATTACATGGGACCTGAATGATCTGCCTCTGACCTTCCTTCCTACCCATCCCCTCCCACACCCCTGGACAAAGTGATGTCTCTGAATCATAAAGTGGGTCATCCCTTTCCTGCCTCAACTGAACAACTCCAGTGGGTTTCCACCTGTTTCTCGAATTCTGGAGAATCCTCAGATATACTCTAGGGGGTTCACAATTCTCCAAAAGTATTTTTTATTTAACTTTGTGCTTTCACTTGAATGATCCTCTTTGTTAAAGATTATTACTAGAAAATCAACAGAAACATATTCTGGGTCATCTGAATGAGCGGGTTATGACCAAGTGCTACCACGTAATTCCACTCTGTGTATTCTTGCACTTATGATGCAGCTGGTCACAAGAAATAGAATTATTATGTTAACATGTTTATTATTTTAATATTATTTGAATTGTCACAGGCTAGTGAGAAAACAACAAATCAGACTTAACTCAGACAAAGGGAACCTGAGAAGTGGGCCATCACATGACCCGTGTGAAACAGCACACAGCATCCCAAACTCATAAGAACCTGAAAAATCACCCAGAAATGGTGATTTAGTTTTAGCAAGAATGACTTCCTCCATCACATTAAATTCATGGAGTTAATCTGAATTTATTCAATTTGTAGCTGTGCTGATACTTTATTCACACATTTGTTTTGGTTTTACGGTCATAAGGAAGCTCTAAATGTGAAGAGTTCAGACATATTTAAGGCTACCACATATTTGAGTTGCACTGTAATAAGAATAATTTTAGCCACCACTAGGCACTCTAGCATTTTTTCTCCTTTAAATAAATTCACATATTACTCGCATTTGAGAAACTCGGGCCCTCAGAATAAGGCTTTAAGTTACAAAACACAGCATATGTGAGAGAGACAGTGACGTTCTCTGACCTTCCCACCCACCCACCCTTCATCATTTCCCACTCCTCTTGCCATTGGTTCTGGCCAATGGGCTGCAACACAGGAAGGGATGCATCGGCCCCAGGCTGCAGCATAGAAGAGCCAGTGAGCACCCCTCCTGTGTTCTCATCCACCACTGGTGACCACACATAGGCCAATTTTTCCAAATGGTGTGGCAGCAAGAGGGGAAAGCTCTGTCAGGTTGGCCTTCCACTGACCTATGAAGAACACACAGAGCAAGTGAGAAGTCACCATTGTTGCGTGAAGCTACTAGGGGATGAATCTGATTTGTTACTGCAGCAGAGCCTAGCTTATCCTGTCTTCAGGAATGGCCATCTACCTCCCTGAACAAGCCCTTCCCATCATGCTCCAGGCTGCAAACAACTTTTAGTTCAATGACCTGAACACACCAAACTGCTTCTTGGCACCTTACTTTTGCATATGCTGTTACTTAATCCTAGAATGCCATTCCCCACACTCTTCTGTCCTCCTCCTCATCCTGCCATTGTGATTCATCCTTCAAAAGCTAGTTCAGATATAATTACCACCAGGACATTTTCCTGCCTTTTCCAACCTTCTTTCCCCCATCACCATTACCCAAGAACTCTACAGAATGCTTTCTTGCCATGTGATAATTACATGTTTACATGTCCCCACTCTACCCCCAAACATACTGTTGCAAGATCAGTGGCTTATTCACCTCCACACTGTCAAGACCACCATGCAGGAGAAGTAGGCAGCATTTGGCAATTTGGCCAGGAAAAGCTTCCTCCAAAGGACTTGTCCTAAGGTACTTCAAGGAAGCTGAGTCGAGATCCATCACCCCCCAGAGAAAACCCTTGACCCAAGAGCAAAAACTCCAGGAAGTCCCAGCTGTCTCTGCCCCAGTTCCAGACCAGACACGTGGTGTTCTGAGAAGACTGAACCATCCTCACCATCTCCCCAAACTCAGTGCTCTTCAGCCCCCACTAAGGACTCAGACTTTACCTGGCAGGCCTTAGCCAAGGGCTTTGTACTCAAAGTGTGGCCCACACTTAAGAACTAAGGAGTGGGACTTCCCTGGTGGTTCAGTGGCTAAGACTCTGAGCTCCCAACGCAGGGGCCCAGGTTCAACTCCTGGTCAGGGAACTAGATCCCACACGACACAGTGAAGATTGAAGATCCTGTGTGCCATAACCCAGGGAAGCCAAATAAATAAATAAATAATTTTTTAAAATAAGAACTGAGTAGCTAGTGAGAAAAGTGGAACCAGACACCTGGGTCAGAACCCACATTTTAGCAAGATGCCAGGTGACTCATACACTTACAACATTTGAGAGGCACTGACCTAAGGTACCCAAACAGAATCTCTCCATCCTGACAGGTAACTTTAATAACCATACTTTTATACACTGATGTATGCAATCATATCACAATAAAACTGAAAGATGAAAAAGAATTCATAAAAAAACACAACACTTTCTCATCATAATAAATATCTGTGAAGTGTTTTATATCACTGAATTCTCAGGAACAATTCACTCACATCCATTTTACTGATGAGGAAACTGGGGTTCAGATTGGTTGGGTACTTTGCCCATCATCACACAGCTCTGAAGAGTCAGAGTCAGGGTTTGAAGGCAATTCTCCTGGACTCAAGAATTGTAATCCCCATCACCACACACTCCATGGCACCCTGCCATTCAGGAACAGCCTTCCAGATCTTCCAGCCTTCCAGAGATCGCCATGTCCCTTCACCCAGCCATATTTCCCTCTAGTCCATCACTTGCAGCACCACTATGCCTCTACACACACCGCTCTCCCCAAGACACTGCGGCTCTCCCTGAGCAATGATTTTATGGGCTTGGTCAATAATTGTTGATGAACCAATAAAAATATTTCCTCCTTGATCATCAGACAACCCTCTGAGGATGGCTGGACAATTATTATTAAGTTAAGAAGGCTGAAGACACTGAGGTTCCAAGACAAGTCCAATGCCTTGCACCAGGTCACCAGGAAGTCTCAGACCTCTGGGAATGGACCTGAACTCCCTGACTCCCAGGACAGATATCTGCTTCCCCATACTTCCACTCTCCCTGTATTTCCCTCTTCTGACCTACATTAGCAGGAAGTTAAAAACATCCTTCCCAAAGAACTCCCTCACATATGCATCTTCAAAAGGGGCTCTGTGTTACCGCCAGACGGGCCAAATTTAGACATTCACAGGAGGCCACCACAGAAAAACCTGGGAAACTCTGGGTACCAGATACAATAGCCCTCTGGATGCAAGGAAAGGAAACATCATCAGGCAAGGGCCTTCAACTAGTGAAGCCTATCCAAGCCCCTCACAAGGAACCCAAATCCAGGCAGAGGCCCCTGGAAGGCCAGGCTGGTAGAGACCCACCACCCTCCCTGATCAGGTATCAGTCAGTCCCTGGAGTCTGTGGTATTGTGATTCCACTGGTCAAGACAGCCCTTTCTTTCCCTTTATTGTCTTCAGAATGAAGCTAAGGGGACTTCCCTGGGGGTCCAGTGGTTGCGATTCTGCCTTCCAATGCAGGGAGTGTGGGTCTGATCCCTGGTCAGGGAGCTAAGAGCCTATAAGCCTCACGGCCCAAAAACCAAAACATAAAACAGAGGCAATATTGCAATAAATTCAATAAAAATGTTAAAAAGCGTGCACATCACAAAACTTTTTAAAAAAGAAAGAAGCTAAGACGTCTACCCAGCTCCACATGTAACCAGAGAAAAGCAGCACACCTGCCTGAAATATTCAAATATTTAGGAAAACATGGGAGGGACATTTCCCTCGAACTGGTTAAAAGGGGGTTGAGAGAAGACAAGAGTGAGATCCTGCGGACAATGAAGCAATGCTCCACTTTGTTTTGCATTATGCCAAAGCACCATGCCACCCTTTGGGCACCCACCGAAGGCACCCAGATGAGGTGATTAATGGGCTCTGACTCCCTGTTGGTTAAACTAATTCCTGGGCACAGAGCTTCATCCGCCAGGAGACACTTTGTGAAAATTCTCACCAAGGCACTCTGCAGGCTAGCACAGGCTGCCCAGTGCTCATGATACAGTCGTACTCAAGAAATGTTTGGCTCAGTTCCCCAGCATCAGATCCTGAAACAGGAATTTCCTAGGAAAGTGTTTCATTAGCAAGTATTGCTAGGAAAAATACTGGTAGGGGAGTGAAGACATGAGGCCAGAAAGAGAAGCAAGAGCAGCAATGATGCCTGGAATTCAATGCGATGCCACTCTACAGTAGGTTCCTACAGATTCCAGAAGCCCCAGCAAAGAGGGTCTTCCTCCAACAACGAGGGGTTAGCAGCTGGAAATGAAAGCACCTGGGGCACCAATGTGCAGAAAGGACTCGGAGGGGACACTGAGTGACTGTGAAGAGTCTCTGACAGTCCAGGGTTCAGTATTCCTTTCTCCAAGGTTTGCCCAAAGCATGGTCATGATACCGCTGACTCGGTTATTCTGCAGCCTCATGGGGTTCTCATATTTCTTTTGGCTCACCCAAAAAGGACCTGGCTCAAAGACCTTTCAAATCTTCACGGAATGAGTTACAGAGCCTCTTTCAGAATTGTTTCCTGACTCTCTTCTTTCTCCCAAAAAGCATTTTCTGTCATTACCCAAAGCAACCCAAATATTAAGCTGAAATGTTTTCCTGAAGTTGGGCTGCCAGGCAAACCCAACAGCCTTTTCCTTTTTTTTTTGTTTTTTTTTTGTTTGTTTGTTTTTTGCTTGCTAGGGCCCCTGATTCTTGCCACCTTGCCCTTTAAGGATAAGCACAATGCTTGGCTAGTAGTCTAAACGCCCCATTCATTGCGTTAGTGATTGTTAGCTCAACACTAGCTCGCAGATCACTGTTATAAGCAGTAAATGGACTAAGTTCACAGCTCCTAACCCAACCATCAAGGCACAGGATCACCTAATGTCAAGATGACAAGGAAGGACCCAGCTTCAACTTGACAGCTGTCATCTTGGACAAGACAGAAAGTAAAGGAGATGGACTCCACAGTGGGGGGGCCGGAGGGGGGGATGGAAAGATGACTAACTGTTGACAATGAATAACAACTGAGTTCTCTCCACAACTTCTCCTCACCCTCCCCTCTCCCAGCAGGCAGATACCCCGAAAAGGTGTCTCCAGACACCTCTGCCCAGCCCTATACGGCCTTCTCCTGTCTCACAACACCTCTCCCCCAGAGTCAGACAAGGGAAGGCTGTGGAAATGTGGTCCTATATTTGAAATTATTGATGGGATATTTCACAAATTCATTTTCTTTTCTTTCTTTTCTGTTTTTTTTCTGTTCATGCCTCCAGATGCTCTGCCTGGAGCCTTTTCTCCTGTGGTCTTTAGTTCTTCTGTGTGTTTCTTTACTTCTAAGGAGAACTGCCTTTCCTTTAGCTGGGTCACAGAGCCGTAGGACACCTGGGTTCAAATCCCAGCTTGGCTGCTAGCAAGCCATGTAACCTTGGGAACCTCCGTTTGCTCATCCGACAAATGGGAATAAATCCACCTTCCTTATAGGTCTGTGGAGAGGATGAAATGAGGTCAACTCTAGGTAAAGCACCTGATACACCTAGATGCTCAATACAGGCCAGATAGCTCCCTCGCGGCTCCCCTCTCCTGCAGCCCCATCGCACCTTGCAGGATGTCCCCGCGTTTCCCAGGCCGGCCCCTCTGGACAGCGAGGGACAGGAACCCAGCTCGGGACAGCGTTAACCCCGAGAAGGCGAGTTTCAGCTGGTGTGGACACACACACAAGCGCACGCGCGCGCGCGCATACACACGCGCGTACAAGCCCTGCGCTCTTGCTCCCGGCACCCCCGCGGGACCCGCATTGAGGCCCCGCAGCGCACGGAGCGGGGTCTTCAGTCCCGGAGACAGAAGGGTTCCCCCCATCCCGGCGGCGGCCCCGACCCGGTGGGCACCCGAGCGCACAGCACTTACCCGGGGCGGGCCGAGTGGGGCAGCCGGGGGCTGGCCGGCCGGGAGGCGGCGGCGGCGGGCGCGGGGCGGGCGCGGCGGCGGGCATGGCTCGGAGGCCCGGACTCGGGACCGCGGCTCGACGGCAGGGCGGGCGCGGCGCGAGCGGCGAGGAACCCGCGCCGCCTCCTCTTCTCCTTCCCTCCCGCCGCCCGCCCTGTGCTGCGCCGGGCGACAGCCACGGGGAACGTCTCCGGGGGCGCCGGCTTAGCAACCGCGCGCCCGCCCCGCCTCCCTCCCGGCGCCCGCCCCGCCCCGCCCCGCTCCTCGCCGGGCCCTGCAGGCAGGCGGGGCCCGCTTTGAACTTGCTCGCGCACCCCTTTCTTCTCCAGAGAGCGCCCGAGGTGGCCCTCGGGGACCCCTCTGGAGCCCCGCCTCTCCCCGCGCGCCGGGCGCGCCCTGAGCTAGGAGCGGTCGGGCTTTGAACCTGAGCCTCGCCCACGTCCTCTGTGGGTGGCGGACCAAAGGCGTTCCGAGGACCCCGGCAATCCTTGCCCCTCCTGGCGGTTCAGAGACCAGGCTTCCCTCACCGATCCCTTCCTCCTACCCCATCTCCACTATGCTCACAACGGACCCCGCAGCCGCCCTCTGCGTGCCCCCCAGACTCAGAGACCTGCTCCTGCTCTCTTCACACCAGTGACCTCAAAGATACAGCTTGCAAACTGCCCTCCAGCCCCATGTCTTCCTGGTACCATGCAACGGCTGCCCAGTGCCCCCTGCATTGTTCTACCCCTTCCAAGCCCACCATAATCCTCCCCCACTTGCAGAGATTCCCCCATGTCTGCAGTCACAATCCCATCTCCTCAAAGACGGCTCCCAGGCCCCTCCCGGGAGAGATGATTAACGCAGGGAAGACCATGCCGGTGTTGGGGAACAGGATTTGCCACTCCAAACGGTCTCTCTTCGGAATATTATTTTAAGCTGGTTATTTTTTGAGAAACAGCAGACAGGGGGAAAACTCTGAAAACCAAGTGGGAGTTACCCTTGTGTAAGAAACATTTATATTTGTAAAGGAAATCTCCGTTTATTAGATGTCTCCTTTACCTGGACGAGAAGGACCAAATCTCTAAAAATTCCTCCCCCCAACTTTCATTTCTAATTCTTTACAGACTCTTGTCACATCATTTCTGAGTTTTTCTTTTTTTTATTATTATATGAAACATATATCGTTATTCTCCACATTTTTAAAAGGAACTAACATAGAGCAAGCATTATTTTCCAAACTTATTTGAACACATAGTTATATTAATATTTCATGAACAAATGGTTCTATCGGAAGAATAAATGACAGCTCATGTGCAAGACCTAGAGAAAGATATTTAGAGATGATTTTCTTTCTTTCTATTTCGAAACCTCTGTTTCTTGAGGTTTGTGGGATTTTAGTTGAACCTAGGAACTTGACGTGCAAGTACGGAGTCCTAACCACTAGATCACCAGGGAATTCCCTAAAAATTCTAATCACTGGAGAAAGCAGTGACAAGTCTGCATCACAACCTTCCCCCTTTATACTGTGCTTTTCCTGGTAACAGCTACACCCTCAAGGTCCTCTTTTGTCTTCAGTTGAGGATGGTATTTAAGGTAAGGGCTTTAGCCATTTGGAAAGTTAGTCTTTCTGGGGCTCTCCCATGTATGTGTGTGTGTTTGCTCAGTCGTGTGAGCTCAGTCTTTGTGACCCCATGGACTCTAGCCTACTAGGCTCCTCTGTCCATGGAATTTTCCAGGCAAGAATACTGGAGTGGGTTGACATTTCCTACTCCAGGGGACCTTCCGGACCCAGGGATCAAATCACCACCTCCTGCGGCTAATGCATTGGCAGGCGGATTCTCCCACTGCGCCACCTGGGAAGCCCTGTGTCATGTGTACCTGTTGTGAAACTTGATTTTTCTCCTATTAGTCTGTCTCCTGTCAATTCTGAGACCAGCCAGAAGACCCTAGAAGGCAGAGGAAAATTTCTTCCTTACCATCACCTACCTCTCCACATGACCACTGACATGATTACAGCAGTGGTCTTGATTTTCCTTGATCCATCAGGTCACCGAATGGCCTTGTCTGGTTCTGTGAACTTGTGCGTGTTGACAACACCAAGGCTGAGGACCAAGCCTGTTCCCAGATGTCAGGGTCTGTCTTCCTCTTCCTTACACGTAATAAAAACTCTGGGAGAAGGCTCTACTACATTGGTTCAGCAGCTCAGAGGTGATCTTAGGACTAAATCTCTTTCCGTGGCATCCTTTAACATATTGCCTTCTCTCCTCAGACTCAGACTGTTGCCTGTTGTCATAGGACTGCTGCAACAGCCTCTGGAAGCCACTGTGCAAAAGAGCTTTGGCTTCCAGCTCGTTTGATGGCCATGAAGTGATCATCAGGGACCATCTGCAGCAATAGTGAACAAAATGACAAATGACCTGCCTCCCAGTCACTCCTCTCTAGTAGGGAGAGGCAGATAATGAAACATCAAGTATGGTGATAAATGGCAAGGAGAAAACAAACACAGAGAAGGGGATGGGGATTGGGGACTGTTGTTATTTTAGGTTGGGCAGACAGGAAGGGCCTCACTGACAAGATGACATTTGAGCAAAAGCCTGAAGGAAGAAACTATCTTGAAATTTCTCTTGGCGGTAGGTAGCCCCTCGGCTACTTAAATATTTCCTTTTTAGAAGCCACTATAGCCCCTGTTCTTGACACTATGATTTAGGAGTAAACAAAAGTTTCAAAACCAAAGTTTTAGGTAATTCCCTGGAGGACCAGTGGTTAGGATTCATGCTCTCATTGCCAAGGTCCCAGGCTCCATCTCTGTTCAGGGAAATAAAATCCCATAAGCCTCAGGCAAAAAAAAAAAACAAACAAACACAAAAACTAAGTTTAGAAAAAGGTTTAAGTTTTGTGAAAGAGAATTCAGATGACTTGTGTTTTCTTTCTTGTACAAGCAACAGCTCAGCAATGTTTAATTACTGTCTATATAATCATTTATAAATTCAAAGATAAATGCATTAAACACATACAAAGAACAGCTTAGCTCAAGTTATCAGATTACCTGCCAACCATGAGGGATAAACATGATACATCTCATTGAACACTGGAAGAAACTGTTACCTGCTCTTTGAACACGTATTCTCTTTCTGATTTAGTAACAGACCCCAGTTTTTAGCTGAACACACTGCTGCTGCTGCTGCTAAGTCACTTCAGTCACGTCCGACGCTGTGCGACCCCATAGATGGCAGCCCAATCCATCCCTGGGATTCTCCAGGCAAGAACACTGGAGTAGGCTGCTATTTCCTTCTCCAATGCATGAAAGTGACAAGTGAAAGTGAAGTCGCTCAGTCGTGTCCAACTCTTAGCGACCCCATGGACTGTAGCCCACCAGGCTCCTCCATCCACGGGATTTTCCAGGCAAGAGTACTGGAGTGGGGTGCCATTGCCTTCTCCAGAACACACTGCAGCCTGGAATGAAAACTAGATTTCCTAGCCTCCCTTTGTTACTGTACCAAACTGTGGTCAGCTTCCCCACTATGCAGCAGAGTCAGTCTACTGATACCAGGTTGTGATAAAGGAAAGTACAGTGTTTATTGCAGGACACCACACAGGAGAATGGGCCACTCATTATCTAATGGCTGAACTTGCTAATGTCTTTCAGACAAGTGTTTTTAAAGGCAACATTTGGGGTGAGGGTTGCAGCTCATGGGCTTTCTTCTGATTGGTTGGTGGTGAGGTAACAGGATATTTCAGGAATCTTAATCATCAACATTCTGGTTCCAACCAATCTGAGATCTGTGTGCTTGTGGTCAACATATAGTCACCATCCTCCATTTGGGTGGGGGGCCTTAGTTTCTGCAGAACAATGCAAAGATATGCATCAGATTGTTATGTATATTCTTTGAGGAGGAATGAGGACTGTTTTGTCACTGAACTACTGCTTAACCTATCCTTACTGTTGTCGCTTGACTGCCTTTGCTTCTGCACTTCCTCACTTTCCTAATTAGTAACTGCATGAGTCTGCTCTTTGGAACTCGGGAAACTCCTAGGAAACTAAAGCCTTTTTCAAGAAACAGGGGGCACAGAGGGGCTTTTGTACCCCCAAAAGGCCCTGCAGGGACCTGTTCAACGTTACCTTCCCCTACCTTTTCTTTCAAACTCCTCCAGCCTGAGAGGTCCAGGGGCAGGATAAGAAAGGGAATAAAACTTCGGAAAGGAACTTGGCAGGTGAACTCCATCTTAGGGGGGAGTTCAGACAGCTTCAGTGTCTACATCTCAACCCTCACCTCCTGCCAGTTCCCCACGGAGGCTGTAGGCTCCTACTAGTGCAAATTCCTTGCTTTGTCTTGGCCACCATCTCTTTCCATCCTTTGTTCCATCTGCCCCATGCAGTCCTTACTCAACATCTCCTCACCCTAAGTAAACTGCAATGCACATAACAAGTCCTAACTATTCTGTCCTCCCTATCAGCAGGAAGATAGAAAAGTAGGTTGTTGAAATGGCTGCATCATTATCAATCTGGTTCCCCTTCAGTACTGACAACTGGCGCAGTCAGGGACACATTCCATTCAGCTGGTGATTCCTATCAACCTTGAAGTCAGCCAGAATGCCTTGGTCGGCTTGGGCAGACTCTTCACATATAACTCAAGTCCACTCTGGTAGACTTCTTTCATCAAGGAAGAAGTCAGGGAATTCCCAGGCAATCTAGTGGTTGGGGGCTTCCCAGGTGGCCCTAGTGGTAAAGAATCCTCCTGCCAATGCAGGAGACTTAAGAGAAGTAGGTTCAATCCCTGGGTCAGGAAGATCGTCTAGAGAAGGGCACGGCAACCCACTCCAGTATTCTTGCCTGGAGAATCCCATGGACAGAGGTGCCTGGTGGGCTACACTCCATAGGGTCGCAAAGAATTGGACAAGATGAAAGCGACTTAGAGCGCGTATACGCGCGCACACTCTCTCTCTCTCACACACACACACATACACACACACACACACACACACACACACACACTAGTGGTTAGGACTCAGTGCTTTCACTGCTTTCAGCTGCTGGGACCCAGGGTTCAATCCCTGGTTGGGGAACTAAGATCCCACAAGCCATGCAGCATGGTAAAAAAAAAAAAAGTTGAAAAATAAAAACAATGAAGAAGTCAAAACTCTTGCCTAAGATAAAGTGCAGGATTTCCCGTGAAAGACATTGATGCATATAATCTCTCCTCTCACTCTGTTTCAGCTAACTGTGTCAGCTGTGTGTAGACAGGATTTCAGGAATATATCTAAAATGCAATACCACTTTTCCTGGATACAAGCTCCTGCTTTTTTAAACAAACCCGTTTATTTCCAATGTCTGCTAAACTTGCCATCTGGGCCCTCCCGATGCCCAAGAATATGGCACTTGGTGCAGCAAAAACAAGATGCAGATAATTGTTTCTCTATTGTAGCAATAAAAACAAACTCATTTGCAAAACTACTAAATGATTTTCAAATGTGTAATGGTAATAAAAGGCAAGTCCGAAACATTCTCCTGCCCATACGGTATAGTAGCAGATTCAGGGCAAGATTTCAAGCATCACAGGACATGACATTCTGAAAACACTGCCTATAATTAGGTATAAAAACTAGAAAACAGAACTGGGCTTAAGTCTGAGAAAGACAGACTGAAACACAAAAATATATGTAATCTCTCTTGAATTAGCAAGCTTGCCCTCAAAAAAAGAAAAAAGAAGAGATAATAAGTAAATAGTAGCCAGTCCTAAGATTCCAGAATAAAACACATCGGGTCACAGCGGACTTCCCTGGCAGTCTAGTGGTTAAGAATTTGCCTTCCAGTACAGCGGGTATGGGTTCGATCCCTGGTGGGAGAGAAAAGATCCCACATGCCTGACAGCCAAAACTCCAAGACATAAAACAAAAGCAATATTGTAACAAATTCAATAAAAACTTAAAAAAAAAAAAAACCACGGAGGCACACAAAGTTAAAGCCATACGTATGTACAAGCATATTTGCAAAATGTGATGCATGGTTCATGCCTGTGTATGAACCCCGCCAAAACTGAGAATGTGATAAGGAAATTCTGAAGTTAGGAGCTCAGATTCTCTTACATAAAACTTTAAAATAAACTTATCAGTGATTCAGTTGGCCTCAAATAAATTCTTCCTGTTCATCTTAATATAAAGGACAGAAAGTCACCCAGGATATGAACAGTGTCCTCAAAGATAAACCGAGAGAAAGTGGACAGACCTTGCCTGAGTCTTGTATTTACCTGAAAGTTGCTGCTCTAAGGCAAGATCTGCAAACTATATGAATGGCACAGTCAAATCATGAGTCCATTGTCAATCTGTGTAAATAAAGGTTTATTGGCACACAACCATGCCTATTAATTTACATATTGCCTACGCTATTTTTGAATAGTTGTAACAGAGACCATAGGGCTTCCCAGGTGGCCCAGGGGTAGAGAATCTGCCTGCCAGTGCAGGAGATGTGAGTTTGATTACTCAATCGGGAAGATGCCCTAGAGAAGAAAACGGCAACCCACTCCAGTATTCTTGCCTGGAGAATCCCATGGACAGAGGAGCCTGGCGGGCTACAGTCCATGGAGTCGCGAAGAATTGGACATGTCTTAGTGACTAAACAACAGACCCACAAAGTCAAAAATATCTGTTACCTGGTTCTTTACAAAAAAAGTTTACAGACCCCTGCTATAGTGTCAGCACCTTTCTGTGTTCTGTCTTTGGAGGAAATGGAGAAGGGCGAGGCACCAAATTTTACTTCTTTACATGTTAAATAACATATAAAGAACTTTTCTAGAAAAAAATTCAAATTTCTCATTCCTGGGTTTGAAATAGACATTTTACTTTCATCTAACCCTTTGGGTTTCCCTACTGGCTCAGACAGTAAAGAATCTGCCTGCAATGCAGGAGATCCAGGTTTAATCCCTGGCTCAGGAAGATGCCCTGGAGAAGGGAATAGCTACCCACTCCAGGATTCTTGCCTGGAGAATCCCACTGATAGAGGAGCCCGGCAGGCAATAGTCCATGGAGTCACAAAGAGTCAGACACAAATGACGAGCTAACATTTTTTTAGTGTCCAACCCACTTGGGAGATTTAGCTCCTTCTCTGAATATTCTCAAAGATCTCTACCAAAGAGGAGAAGCCCAATGCAAGAGGAGAGACGAACATTTCTGAACCATCAATCAGGAGTTTCTGTAGAGGGACACCTCTTTTAAACCCAGAACTCTGTGAGGTAGGGTCATTCTTGCCATTTTTCTGAGGATGTCTCCTGTTCTTAAATACTTGAGAAAGCTGAGTCGGAGAGCTTAAGAAACTCACCCAGGGTCACACAATAGCCTAGTAAATTGCAGAGGCAGAATTGGAATCCGGGTCTGTCTGATTGCAATGCACATCCACCTTACCTTGCTGCCTGATCAATGTATCCATTTATTCATCCAGTGAATAACCACTGACCATTTTGGGGGTATTTGCTATGTTCAGTCTCTACACCAGTGCCTGAGGACACAAAGATCATGAAAAACAATGAAGAGGGACTGCCACCAGGGTAAAATACATTTTCGATAGGACTGATGTGACCTCCTCCAGGTCAGAATCCCCTCAATTCATAATTTAAGTTTAAAAATTAAGAGTAACCATATCCTTATGAGAGACAGTTTCATGATTATATCTTCCTAAAAGTCGTAGCATTGATGAATTAGATTGTAACCCTAAAGTATAAGCATACATAGACTGTTGACTTCATGTCAGAGAAGTCAGCTGACTCATAAATTAAAGCAATTTCTCAAACCAATTTAGTTCTTTAAAAATCTAGATTAACTTTGAATTTCTATTAACCACCATACCAGACCAAATTCTAGTGTCCTGTTGGTATAGAACTCATCAGACTGTGATGACATATAAAGTCACTATTTCCTAGTCTCTAACTTGGGTATCATTACTTTTTCAATGTAGTCTCGAGCTTTTTTTTTTTTTTTTAATGCTTAAAAGTTGAAAGTTCATTCTATAACCTTGATAGAGCATCTTTAGTTTCCAGCAGCAGCTTTGGTTACTTAAGGGATGATTATATTATTTCTTTCCCTTGAATCTTCATGACTATATGAAGCCTTTCATAGAATCCTAAAAGTGGTAAAGAAAGTAGTATTATATACATTGCAACTCTAAATGTTTTAAATGTAAATAGTGAAGATTCTAGTAAAAGCAGTAAATGTGAATCGGTCTGTGCTGGAACAAGTGACTAGGACGTGATTTCACACAGTCAGAAAGGGCGTTTGCTTATTTGTTTTAAAAAAAGCAAGTAGGATGGGCATTCTCCAGAGGTCCAATGGTTAGTACTCAGCACTTTCACTGCTGAGTGACCAGGATCAATCCCTAGCTGGGAAACTAAGTTCCTGAAAGCCACACATGTGGCTCCCTCCCACACACACACACAAAGAATGAATAAGTAAAATTTTTTTAAAAAGTAGGAGGTTTGACAGTGAAGATGTGAAATCTGACCATCACTGCATAAGCAATCTACTGACCACTAATGCTCAAGAATTGTCTGTCTTGAAACTTTCAAACAAATGGCAGTCATCTATACCTTTATGATTCTCAAACTAAGCACAGTGACAGAACCACAGTTACGGGTAAGCCAAATTCTCCCACTTGCCCCAGAATAAGTCATATGTTCCAGTGTGAAAATGACGAATTATTAATTAATGGTTGAAGAAAAGGACTAAGGCTCTAGGGCTTCCCTAGTGGCTCCGACTGTAAAGAATCTGCCTTCAGTGTAGGAGACTCAGGTTCAATCTCCACATTGGGAAGATCCCCTGGAGGAGGAAATGGCAACCCACTCCAGTATTCTTGCCTAGGAAATCCTTTGGACAGAGGAGCCTGGCGGGCCGTAGCCCATGGGGTCACAAAGAGTTGGACATGACTGGAGCAACTAACACTTTAACTTCCCTTTACACTAGTGCGTGACTCAATTTTGAACTCCTTACACCAAGGACAGAAGTGGTATGGACCTAACAGGAGCAGAAGATGTTAAGAAGAGGTGGCAAGAATACACAGAACTGTACAAAAAAGATCTTCATGACCCAGATAACCACGATGGTGTGATCACTCACCTAGAGTAAGACATTGTGGAATGTGAAGTCAAAAGGGCCTTAGGAAGCGTTACTATGAACAGAGCTAGTGGAGGTGATGGAATTCCAGTTGAGCTATCTCAAATCCTAAAAGATGATGCTGTGAAAGTGCTGCATTCAATACGCCAGCAAATTTGGAAAACTCAGCAGTGGCCACAGAACTGGAAAAGGTCAGTTTTCATTCCAATCCCAAAGAAAGGCAATGCCAAAGAATGCTCAAACTACCGCACAATCATCTAACACACTGGAAAAGTAATGCTCAAAATTCTCCAAGCCAGGCTTCAATAGTATGTGAACTGAGAACTTCCAGATATTCAAGCTGGATTTAGAAAAGGCAGAGGTACCAGAGATCAAATTGCCAATATCCATTCGATCATCAAGAAAGCAAGAGAGTTCCAGAAAAACATCTACTTCTGTTTTATTGACTATGCCAAAGCCTTTGACTGTGTGAACCACAACAAACTGTGAAAATTTCTTAAAGAGATGGGAATACCAGACCACATGACCTGCCTCTTGAGAAATCTGTATGCAGGTCAAGAAGCAAAAGTTAGAATTGGACATGGAACAACAGATTGGTTCCAAATCGGGAAAGGAATACATCAAGGAAGAGATGGGAATACCAGACCACATGACCTGCCTCTTGAGAAATCTGTATGTAGGTCAAGAAGCAAAAGTTAGAATTGGACATGGAACAACAGATTGGTTCCAAATCGGGAAAGGAATACATCAAGGCTATATATCATCACCCTGTTTATTTAACTTATATGCAGAGTACATCATGTGAAATGCCAGGCTGAATGCAGCACAAGCTGGAATCAAGATTGCTGGGAGAAATATCAATAGCTTCAGATATGCAGATGATACCACACTTAAGGCAGAAAGCGAAGAAGAACTAAAGAGCCTCTTAATGAACGTGAAAGAGGAGAGTGAAAAAGTTGGCTTAAAACTCAACATTCAGAAAACTAAGATCATGGCATCTGGACCCATCACTTCATGGCAAATAGATGGGAAAACAATGGGAATAGTGACAGACTTTATTTTTGGGGGCTCCAAAATCACTTCAGATGGTGACTGCACCATGAAATTAAAAGACGCCTGCTCCTTGGAAAAAGCTATGACCAACCTAGACAGCATATTAAAAAACGGAGACATTACTTTGCCAACAAAGGTCCGTTTTTCCAATAGTCATGTATGGATGTGAGAATTGGATCATAAAGAAAGCCAAGTGCCAAAGAATTGATGCTTTTGAACTGTGGTGTTGGAGAAGACTCTTGAGAGTTCCTTGGACTGCAAGGAGATCCAACCAGTCCATCCTAAAGGAAATCAGTCCTGAATATCCATTGCAAGGACTGATGCTAAAGCTGAAACTCCAATACTTTGACCACCTGATGGGAAGAACTGACTCATTTGAAGAGACCCTGATGCTGGGAAAGATTAAAGGCAGGAAGAGAAGGGGATGGCAGAGGATGAGATGGTTGGATGGCATCACCAACTCAATGGACATGAGTTTGAGCAAGCTTCAGGAGTTGGTGATGGACAGGGAAGCCTGGTGTGCTGCAGTCCATGGAGTTGCAAAGAATCAGACATGCCTCAGCGACTAAACTAACTGAACTGACAGCAAAAACAGAAGTAAATATCTTGTAATATCAATCACAGTAGTCAGGACAAGATTATGCCTAGAGGCAAAGCAGAGAGGGGTATCGCCAAAAGCCGTTACCTAATGACAGTATAGGAAGTCTTGTAAAATCAGTGGGACATACAAGAGGAAAGAGTAGTCTATATGGTGTGTGTGTGCACATAATAAAAGTTTCTTCAACTTATACTGGGACAAACACTGCAAAATACAATCTCACTCTTGACCCAAGCATGGCACATTCCCGAGGGAGAAGCTCTCAATGACTTTCATGTAGCAGGATGAGAGATTGTTTGGGCAGCTGTGTTGTAAACTGGAAAACAAGTGTTGAACTGGGGTTGATGGAATATCAGCCACACATGAAGCAAAAAAGAGTATATCTGTACAGTTCAGGGCCTGTTCCTGCAGGCGAATCCATACACAACTTTACTGGCAGAAGACAGGCAGTGACCCTCAGCGTGCCCTCTGGTTGTATCCGGTGGAGGGAGCCAGTGAAAATGACAAACATGGTCAATTCACGGTGACTTAGCCTCCATTCTCTCGGCATGCAGCTAGAAGAAATGGGCAGGAATCTGTTTAGCATGGTTTGTATGAATCACATTCAAGTAAGATCACAGTCAAGAAGTGTGCATGCTTCCATTAAATTATGGAGAGGAGGATGAGGTTATAAAAAATTTTTTTTTCTTGTAACTGATATGTAAAGAAAGACCTCTTCTATCATTCCAAGTGGGCTTCTCAAGTGGTGTTAGTGGTAAAGAAACTGACTGTCAATGTAGGAGACATAAGAGACTTGGATTCGATTGCTGGGTCAGGAAGATTCCCTGGAGAAGGGCATGGAACCCACTCCAGTATTCTTGCCTAGAGAATCTCATGGACAGAGGACCCTGGTGGCCTACAGTCCATAGGGTCCCACAGAGTCGGACACAACTAAAGCAACTTAGCACATGATTCCAAGTGGCAAGTGGCAGTGACATTTTCAGTATTTTAGAGATGGTTGAGCTTCTAGCCTCAAAGCTAATGTATCACAATCATAAATATCCAAAATAAGATATCAGGGGAATTCCCTGGAGGTCCAGGTGGTTAGCACTCTGCACTTCTGCTTCAGGGAGCACAGATTCTATCCTTGGTTGGGGAACTAAGATCCCACATGCCACATGGTGTGGCCAAAAAAAAAAAAGATTGAAAAAAAAAAGATATCAGAATTTCACAAGGAGGTTGAACTCTGGTATAAAAGACTCTAATCACCAAGTAGGAATATTTTTCTCAACTTTTATTTTCTTCGTTCGTCAGAGAAAGAAGTCATTATCATATTATCAATCAGGCTGACAAGTCACAGTCAAACACTGCACCAGACCATGAAGAAATTGTCTCGGAGGCCAAGTCGGTCAAGGGCAGGACAGGGCTGTAGGCAGTGTTCCACTCCAGGTTCAAACATTCACCCTCCTGGGCTCCCTGGGCAGTGAAACTGTTGACCAGGCAGCCTCAAAGTACAGCCTTCAGTAAGAAATTGCCCCAATATCCAAACCAACTAATGAAGCTATCAGATACCTACTGGTGTCCTATGTTTCTAAAATTATGATTTAGTAGAAGCAAAGAGTTAGAGAAGAAAACAACGAGGGAGTTATGATGGCCTACTATTGAAGCTGACAGTTAGATACCCTGGTGGTAGAGAAAAACACTCTTCTCCTAGGTGATCTGAAACTATTGTTATTAATCTTGAGTTTTTAATGTCATGCTTTGCAACATTTGAAAGTTGTGATGATTTTTTTGAACTGAAGTTGGTAAATGGTGTGATCTAAATTCCCATGGGTTGTTTAAATTTAAAAACAGGATAAATTATCAAATAAGCATATTAAAAACAAACAAAAAGCGACTGAAGCATAGCCATTTTTGCAGTATGAAAGCAGGGCAGGGCAGTCATGGCCGAGACTGAAGAGCCATTGTTCTGTGTGGAGTTCTGGTCTTTGTTTTTCACACTTGCACAGAACCTTCTCAGTTTGAAATCTCAAGAATTTTGCAAGTGTTCCATGAATCTTTAGACCATCCCACTTACACTGTGAGTGGGTGGAGAACAGGAGACCCAGGGAATTGAAACAGCCTCTTCTGTGTCAGAGACTAGAATAAGGATGAAAAAAATATGTCCTTAACTTTGTTCTGGTTCATTTTTAATAATGTCGTTTGTGAAGCATTTTAGCAACAATAAAATCAGAAAGGAAAAAACAAAACAAAACCCTCCAATCATCCCTAAGTTTCAGAGAAGGTAGAAAATGTAGATTTTGGTAAAGCTATTTTCAGGAAAGCATTTAAAAAGCACAATTATCTAACAAAGCAAAACTGATAATTATATAATTCCACAGCTTTGGCAGCAGGATGACTTTTGTTTCAAGGAATGGGTGGGACTCATTGGATGCCTTTGTGTCTGCAGATCTTGGTGCCTCAGACTGCTAGAGATCTTTGGTGCAAAACAAGGTTAACATCAATCAAAGGCCTTGCAGGAACAGACACTATTTATCTTCATCTTTGGGAAAACAGACATTGAAAAGTACAAATGGAAATTACTGGTAATGAGAAAGTCAAGATATGGTTGAAAGAATACTATCTCTGAAAAACGAAAGCAAATGACATATAATCAGGGACAGAAGACTTGACTCTCAGAAAGATGGCACCTCCTACACCTTGAACTTTAAGAAGGGCTCAGCAGGTCTTTGGAAGAGGTGTCGAGACAGGAGGATGTGATGGAGAAATGATGAGCATACCAGGGAAACTGAGGCTGCAGGCGTGAAGATGTTCTGCGAGAAACATCAGAAAAGACGAAAGAGTGGCAGAAGGCAGAGCTCAAAGGACAGCATTTATTATCCACCCCCTGCCCCCACCAGCCAGTTGTCCAAGCTCCTCTAGCACCAGCAACATCCTAGTCGACCAGATGACTAAAGACTTTGGTCCCCTTTGCTCAGTCAAAATTTTCATCCCAGGCTCTGCTCTCTGTGACTTGACAACTGAGGTTAATGGTCCAACCAAACTTCTTCTTCCTTAAGATATTGATGTCTTTGTGCTGTGTGCTCAGCTGCGTCTGACTCTTTGCAACCCTTTTGACTGTAGCCCACCTGGCTCCTCCATCTATGGGATTTTCCAGGCAAGAATACTGGAGTGGATTGCCATTTCCTCCTCCAGGGGATATTCCCAGCCCAGGAATCAAACCCATGTTTGTTGAACTGGCAGGTGGATTCTTTACCACTAGCGCCACCTGGGTTACCTCTTCTTCAAGAGTTGCTCACAAAAACTGATGCCTTAACCCAGTCCTGTGGGCTAACTTGTATCAGTTCAGTTCAGTTCAGTCGCTCAGTCATGTCTGACTCTTTGTGACCCCATGAACCGCAGCACACCAGGCCCCCCTGTCCATCACCAACTCCCGGAATCCACCCAAACCTGTGTCCATTGTGTCGTTGATGCCATCCAACCATCTCATCCTCTGTCATCGCCTTCTCCTCCTGTCCCCAATCTTTCCCAGCATCAAGGTCTTTTCAAATGAGTCAGCTCTCCGCATCAGGTGGCCAAAGTATTGGAGTTTCAGCTTCAGCATCAGTCCTTCCAATGAACACCCAGGACTAATCTCCTTTAGGATGGACTGGTTGGATCTCCTTGCAGTCTAAGGGACTCTCAAGAGTGTTCTCCAACACCACAGTTCAAAAGCATCAATTCTTCAGTGCTCAGCTTTCTTTATAGTCCAACTCTCACGTCCATACATGACCACTGGAAAAACCATAACCTTTACTAGACAGACCTTTGTTGGCAAAGTAATGTCTCTGCTTTTGAATATGCTGTCTAGGTTGGTCATAACTTTCCATTAAAAGCAAACGTCTTTTAATTCCATGGCTGCAATCACCATCCGCAGTGATTTTGGAGCCCAGAAAAATAAAGTCAGTCACTGTTTCCACTGTTTCCCCATCTATTTGCCATGAAGTGATGGGACCAGATGCCATGATATTAGTTTTCTGAATGTTGAGCTTTAAGCCAACTTTTTCACTCTCCTCTTTCACTTTCATCAAGAGGCTCTTTAGTTCTTCTTCACTTTCTGCCATAAGGGTGGTGTCATCTGCATATCTGAGGTTATTGATATTTCTCCTGGCAACCTTGATTCCTGCTTGTGCTTCTTCCAGCCCAGCGTTTCTCATGATGTACTCTGCATATAAATTAAATAAGCAGGGTGACAATATACAGCCTTGACATACTCCTTTTCCTATTTAGAAACAGTCTGTTGTTCCATGTTCAGTTCTAACTGTTGCTTCCTGACCTGTATACAGGTTTCTCAAGAGGCAGGTCAGGTGGTCTGGTATGCCCATCTCTTTCAGAATTTTCCACAGTTTATTGTGATCCATACAGTCAAAGGCTTTGGCATAGTCAATAAAGCAGAAGTAGATGTTTTTCTGGAACTCTCTTGCTTTTTCAATGATCCAGCGGATGTTGGCAATTTGATTTCTGGTTGCTCTGCCTTTTCTAAAACCAGCTTGAACATCTGGAAGTTGATGGTTCACATATTGCTGAAGCCTGGCTTGGAGAATTTTGAGCATTACTTTACTAGCGTGTGAGATGAGTGCAATTGTGCGGTAGTTGGAGCATTCTTTGGCATTACCTTTCTTTGGGAAGTTGTATCACCCCACCCCTAAATTCATAGGTTAAAATCCTAATTCCTAGTACCTCAAAATGTGACTCTTTGGAGATAGGGTCTTTAAAGTGGTGATCAGGTTAAATGAGGTCATTAGGTTGGACCCTAATCCAATAGAATCAGTTTCCTTATAGGAAGTGGAAATTTGGACACAGAGTTTCACAGAGGGAAGGTCGTGTGTGTAGACACTGGGAGAAGACAGCCATCTGCAAGTCAAGGAGCAAGGCCTCAGGAAAGACCAAACTGCCAATGGCTTCATCTCAGCCATGGAGCCACCAGAACCAAGAAAATATACTTCTGTTGTGTAAGCATCCCCAAGCAGACTAATATACCTGGTTATCATTGGTGGGGTGGCAGCCCTAGTCACCAAGGCCTCTAGTTCTCCTCTGCTTAAGCCAGACATACTGTCCCCTCCCCGCTGCGCAGAATTCCCTCTGCCCCTCCCTGAAGACCCCGCCCCACTCACCTACTCCCATCACTGCAGGGTGAAAAAAAAGGAGGTATAGACCCTTCAGATTGCAGGTTCTCACTTAACTTTTTAAAATATCTCCTATAAAAAGGGTAGACAAAACAGTGTTTGTCCCTTGGCAAAGACTCCTTCTCAGATATATTTGCGGATTGCAGTTCACTTGAACTAAACTGCGGTGACTTCCTTCCACCTGGACACCCCCAAGCAGCCTGTGCATTTCTTTTTCCTTTGAGTTAAACGCAACGAAGGAACAGAAGGAATGAGAGATTCAGCCACATGCACCTTCTTCCATGTCCTGACTCCTGTACACACACACACACACACACACACACACACACACACACACATGCATACACACACGTGTATTTGCCTACTCACAGCTGGGCCTGGGGATAGGCCATGTTTCCTCCTCCAACAGTCAGCCTGACAGACTAACATCTCCAGAGTCTACTTTTGTTCTAAACAGGATTTCTGCTTCTTTAAAAAATTTATTTGAAAATCCTTGATAGGAGGAAGATTAGAGTTCTTCCGGAAAGTGTTTCTATTACAAACCCAGATCTCCTTGAAAACTCTAACCTGACTTTTGATGAGCTGAGAGAATTAACGATCAAGGTCAGCCATCTCTCGGTTGATTCGGAGGACTCTGATGTTTGGCATCTGGGACAATCTCCAGGAAGACAGACGGCATCGTCTCACTTTGGTCCAGCTGTTCAGCCATCTCACAGCCTCCTCGGGGAGAGGGGTGGAGATAAAGTGCTTCCCCCTTACTCTGACCCAGAAGCTTTGAGTAAAAGAGAAAAACTCACCAACCTGGTCTGTTCTGATTCCTCCTCTGTGAAGTCAGGAACATTCCAGGTGAGAGGCTCTTTCCCTCCCTTGGTTGTGACTGACCCTGTATTGTCCCCGGGGGGTTCCGCTCCTGGGCCAACGCGACCAGAAACGTGGTGGGAAAGAAGCCCTGAAGCTATTAGCCAGGAAAAGGGACTTTGTGAGCAGTGATTAAAAAACAAACAAACAGGTGCTCCCCAACTCCCCACTGCCAAATAACCACCTGCAAAGCGAGCAGTCAAAATAGTCAAAGGATTCCAGGAAACTGGAAACATGCTGACATCTATGTGAAGGAAAACTGAAAGGGGGAGGAAATTGGTGGAATAGAAAATGGAAGAAACTTGTTTTTATCCCAAGAGAACTACCACCCTACCTATCTTTGTACGGTTGAAGCAAACTTAGCTGTGATCCCCACAGGCGAGCGCTGGAGAGGTGGGTCCTGAGGGGCGGGGCTGGGTGGAGCTCTCAGAGCCTCAGTTCTCGTCTGTATAATGGGTGTGACCCCGACACCTGCCTCATGGGATCGCTATGGGTACTCACTCGCCCGTATGAGCCAGCAGGGAAGTACTCACTGCATAACAGCTGTTATAGTGGGTGTTTGCATTCCCTCAAGCTCCACTGGGGCTTCCGTTGTGGCTCAGTTAGTAAAGAATCCACTGCAATGTGGGAGACCTGGGTTCGATCCCTCGGTTGGGAAGATCCCCTGGAGAAGGGAAAGGCTATCCACTCCAGTATTCTGGCCTGGAAAATTCCATGAACTGTATCGTCCCTGGGGTTGCAAAGAGTCGGACACGAGTGAGCGACTTTCACTTTCACTTTTCAAGCTTCATAGCCAGATGAGTGTGTCTTCGAAGCTCAGGAAAGAAGCCAGGGACGGTAGCAGGAAGATGTCATCGGTTGGGAGACTCAAGGGCAAGGCTACTCCCGGGGAGTATACCTGCACCAAGATTACTAAGAAGCCATAGCAGGGTCAGTGAGAAAGTTCAAGGTGTGACTGATGGATGACCTTAGAAGCTGAGGTGCCCTCTTATTACCACTGGCTGTGGATGGGGGTCAGTTGGATGAACAGCGCAGGACAGAGCTAGACCTATGGGACCTCAAGGGGTGTCTCCAAGAGGATCCTTTCCTACTGGATTATCATAGCCCCTTTTTTAAACATTTTTTGACATGAACCATTTTTTAAAAGTCTTTATTGAATTTCTTACAGTGTTGCTTCTGTTTTATGTTTTGGTTTTTTGGCCTCAAGACATATGGGATCTCAGCTCGTCCACCAGGGATGGAACCCACACCCCCTGCATTGGAAGGTGAAGTCTTAACCAGTGGAACGCCAGGGAGATCCCTATCATCACCTCTTAATATCACTTTGTAAGCACATGAGTGGACCGAGCATGCTCCTCTCTGACCCCCTCTTTGAGCAACAAATGTGTGCCCTCCTGTTCCTCTCTGTTTTCATCTCCAAAAATATCTTTACTGTTCTCTGTGACCACATAGACTCCAAACTATGTTTAAAATCCCAAGTCTTACAGAGTAGTCAAGATCACCACCAGCAGCAATTTGGAATTAAATTTTATTTTTGTTTGCTTTTGCTAAAGTGGATTGAACCGTAGAGCCTCCTCTTCAGCATGAGTCTTCAGGGAACAATGATCTTCTCTGCATTTCCATGCCAACGCATTTACATCTTACTAAAACCTGACCCATATTCGTGGTATCCATCTGAAATTTGAGTTGTCGCCAACTCTGCACTTTCCTGGAGACTCTGGAAGTGGACATTTATTTGGGTACTTCTAGGAATGTTTCTCTAGTGGAAAGCCCTTAAAGTAGAAACGTGGATAATATACATACAATGAAATATTCTTCTGCCTTAAAAGGGAAGGAAGTTCTGCAGTGTGCTACATGGCTGAACCTTGAGAACATTATGCTGAGTGAAATAAGCCAGTCACAGAAGGAAAAAAAAGCTGCAGGAGTCCACTTAATCAAGGTCCCTAGAGTGGTCAAAATCATGGATGCAGAGTGGAATGGGGGGTGCCAAGGGATGGGCGGAGGGGAAATGGGGAGTTGTGCGATAGGTACAGTTTCAGTTTTGCAAGGTAAGAAAGCTCTGGAGAGGGATGCTGATGGTTGCACAATAGTGTGAGTGTGTTTAACACTGAAAAGTAAGATGGTGGGTAGCTGAAATAGCTCAGTTGGGAGAGCGTTAGACTGAAAAGTAAGACGGTGAATTGCGTGTTGTGTGTATTTTACAATTAAAAATGCTAACAAGAAACAAAAAGTAGAAATGCTGAGTCCAAAGGTGAGTCCTTTTTTAAATTTAATACTGTCAGCGTGCCCTTCAGGAAGGCTGTCCTGGTTTTGTTCTAGCAGCTGTGGGTAAGCCCACCTCCCACAGCCTCATTGGCAGGAGTGTCACCAACCCTTTCTCCATCGTGTTTTGGTTTTGGCAAGCAGAATGGCCACACACACAAAAAAAATTGTAAGAGGACTAACACTCTCAACTTGAAGTGCAACAAGTGTTCATCTGGAGACTTCACTGATGGTCCAGTGGTTAGGGCTCCACACTTCCACTGCAGGGGGCACAGGTTCCAATCCTGGTCCGGGAACTAAGATCTCCCATGCCAAGGGGCAAGGCCTCCCCTACCCCACAGAGAAGGATGTTTATCAGCTTGATCCCTCCAGAAGCTCCAGAGTAGCCACACAGAAAATGCAGGCTGCAGCATTCTGCAGGATAGGGGTAAATCTCCCAAAGATGCATCTAGAAACTCAGGAGTTATTCTCGTTGTCTTCCCCCATCCCACTCCCTAACCTTAAAATGATGACTCCAAATATCACAGAGTGGCCTACATACTTGCCTGAAACAGCTGTCCTGCAGAATCACAAAAACGTGGGCTAAAAATAGCCTCAGTCTCTAAAAAGTTTGAGCCCCAGGGAACAAAGCCCTCATAGAAATGTCTCCACCTCCATCCAGGCCACACAAAGCTGACCCAGCTCTGTCCCCGGTGCTCGTCATCCTTCGTGACCATCTCTCTCTGCCCTGGAAATAGATTCCTGGCATCTTTTTGCCTTCTTGGTCCCTCGAGGGAAGGGAGGCAGGGTAGGAGGGAAGATAATGCAGTTACACCCAAGCTCCAAGCTTGTGTCATTATTTCCATGTTATAAATGCCTGCACGGGCTCGGATTTTAAATAACGTGTCTGAATGCCCACGGCTAGAGTAAGTAGCCAAATTTCAAACTTAGGGCTCGCTTCCAAGATCCTGTGGTGACAGTTCTCCTTTCCGTGCAGCCCATTCCCCCAAAGAGTTCTATCAGACACTCAGGTCACATCCCCACTGAGGGTGAGATGCTGTGTCTTAAGCAGAGAACACAGGCTCTGAGTAGGGTAGGATCCTGCAGAACTGGGAGGCAGCTTTCTCAACAACAGCCCACCTAAGGAACGCCTGGTACCTTGCTGATGGCTTTCCCTCCCTCTTAGTGAGTGAGGAGACACATTTTTCTGGGTGGCAGGTGGGAGTGTGGCTCAGCTCCGCGTTGTCATTGGCAGGCCTGCTGTCTCTGCCATTGTAAGGTATGCGGGTCTGTCAAGTTCACCTCCAAACCTCTGTGCTGTTGTGGGGGCTGCTGGATGGGGGGATGGCTCCTGGTGGCCCCCACCTGCCTTGCACTTTACAGGCACAA